>NC_136500.1:141619617-141689617 GCF_053919585.1 Euprymna scolopes | reverse complement strand
ATATATATTTATATATATATATATGTATATATATATATATATATATATATATATATATATATATATATATATATATATATGCGAAAATCAAGACAAATAAAGGCTTAAACAAAATATAATAATAATAATTAGAATACAAAAACAATTAAAACTATCGTTTTGGCGCCTAAATATAAGCAAATTTTTTCCGATTATAATGCCTCAAAACGTTCCGATTTTTCTTCACCTGCCCGCGACACAAATACATAATTGTATCATTATTCTCTTTTTTTTTTTTTTGTTATTGGTTTTTGAACGAAACCAAGAAATGTTTTAAACGATTGGGTTCTAAGTAGGACGTCCCCCAGTACGAATCAGTGACTGCAATATTATGTTGAAAAAGGATGCTAGCTAACAGGACCATTTGTTTAGTTTTGGAGTGATAAGGATGACTAACGACCCCCATTCTCTCCCACCCTTTTTGAGTTGGACTTGTTCTTGATTTTTTTTCATGTTTAATTTATATTGTATTTTTTAACCTGAATAAAAGATTTGATATCTAAAAGTGTAGTATCTGTTCTGATCTATTCTAGTATCTATTCTAATGCTGCGCTTAAGTAAAGTTAATGTGTCCTTGATAAATATAGGGAAGCCCCATCAAACTAAGACAATTACTGTTGAGTACTACCAAAGTGCCACCTTTTTGCCCTTGTTTTTAGGGAAGCTTGTCCCACCACAGACATACACATTAAAAACGACCTTGTGTCGTATTTTACTTTGATAGGGAGGCAAATAAATACCAATAGAAAAAAAGCTTGCTTTTCTTCTGTTATTCTTGGCCTTCGGGCCAAGATCAAAGTGCAATATCTGTTCTGATGCTACACAAGTAATTTTTTTTTTGCCATTGAAGGAAGAAGAACCCCTCTGTTCCGATACAGTTATTATTTTGGTCCCAACCAAAGATCTCTTTTGCCCTTCTTTTGAGGAGCTTGTTTTCCCTCCCATTAAAAACGACCTTGTGTCACATTTTGCTTTTGTGAGGAAGCAAATAAATACTAATGAAAAAGGTTATTTTAAAATGATATCAATGCACACAAAAAACAAATTCATAGGAGTATATATATATACATATATATATATAAATGTGTATATATATATATATATATATATATATATATATATATATATATATATATATATATATATATATATATATATGGGGGGTGTTCCAGTAGCCACAAACAAATTAGATTTTCATTTTTACTTTTTTTTATTTTATAAATATAATTGAATGTGTATTCCGCTCCATAATAGATTCTGATATCATAAAAAATCATTAGAGAGAAAAAAAGTTGCTTGAAGGAAACCAAACAATGAATCACAGAGATTTGATAACGTTTATAAAGAAACGATATCAAAGGAAAGACAATCGTAGCGGACAAATAAACTTGAAATAAAAAGATCCTATGGCTCTTTCTTAAATGTATATTTTGTTGTAACCTGAAGGTATTTAACAGTGTGTATGTGTGTTAAATATATATATATATATATATATATATATATATATATATAATTATATATATATGCACATATATATGAATGTATATATATTCATATACATATACATACATATATATATGTACATATCTATCTATTTATCTATCTATATATCTATATAACTATCCATCTAAATATATATATATATATATATATATATATATATTTAACACACATACACACTGTTAAATACCTTCATATATATATATATATATATATATATTATCCTTAGTTTAAACCTTCGCCATTTCCGGTTTGGCGATTGACGCAACGGCAAAGACGTTGTTTTCACATTCTTTTCCTCCTTCGCAGTACGGGTTCGAGCCTGCCTGCCTGCCTGCCTACTACCACGTTTTTTTTGCTCAAGATACACCTACAAACACCCGGGCAACACCGAGCACCCAGACTAGTCAAATATATAAAAGGCAGAATGTGCGTATGTGTTTGTATGTCTGCCACAAAATTCTATCAGCCGCATCGGACCGGATCGAGACCAGTGCCATCTAAAAGACCGATGTCACGATCGATAAATATATGAAAATTAGAAAAACCTGTCAATTGTTACGTATAGATATGATCGTTTAAAACAAGGGAGAGTCGCAAAAAATCGTTCCTTTTAAACCGACTTCGGCAACCACGCATGCGCGACTAGCGTTCGTTCTTGATTTAGTTGAAATAGGAAAACAAAGCACGACGTAATTTCGATGACGCCATTGTGAAGCAGCAGATATCGAAGCCGCATCGCGCCCACATGACGGATTGTTTTTTTTTATTCGTATTTGTTGTTTATGTTGAAAGTTTAAACATTTAAACAGTATTATTTTAGTTAATTTTTCGTTCGCTTCTTCTTTATTTTCCCATTCACTTTTTTACGCCTCACACTTTGTCAATCTCTTTACTACTCCACCTCCCACACTCGGGCAACGCAGGGAACCCCCGCTAGTATATATATATATATATATATATATATATATATATATATATATATATATATATATATATATATGTATATATATATGATGAAAATAATGGAAATAGTATTCCGACAAAATAGAGAAAATAAAAAAGGAACAAACCGTATTATGTGTTCACCAAGTCAGTTCAGGAAGTCTCAAAATAAAGACGAAACGTTGGTGAACACATAATACGGTTTGTTCCTTTTTTATTTTCTCTCTCTCTCTCTCTCTCTCTATATATATATATATATATATATATATATATATATATATATATATATATATATATATATATATATATATATATATAGTAAAAATAATGGAGTTCGGTAACCGTCACAATATTTTGATATGGTCATTAATGTGTGTGCATGTAAACACCACACACATTGTAAAGTACGAGGACTGGTCTGAATTTCTATGTACATACAACGCTTTGGTAATCCCAAATGGTCACCCATTTGGCACTGACTAGGCTCACCGTTACTTACCTTCAATGGTCAGACAAGAACCGGTGTGTTGACGTATTTGGACCGTATTTGACAAAGGACGGTGCTATTATGTATCTTTAAGTTCCAAACGATCCATTGAATGCCAGAACGTTCATATTTAACTGGCAAAGTGTATATTTATACAATGCATTGCAATACATACATATATATATATATATATATATATATATATATATATATATATATATATATACACACACACACGAGCAAACAGTTAATAAACCATGTTAAAAACACTTTGAAATGAGTTAAAAACATAATTTAATCTGAAAAGAAAACACTAGTGAATAGTCCTTAATCCGCGGAGTTTCGAAGAAATACTTTCCTTCTCATCAGAGGGTAGGAATTAGCAAAATGCGGGATCGGATTTTGCATGCAAAAGTATTTGATGAAATAACAAGTAAGTCAAAGATCTTACTTGAAAACAAAAAAGTGAAGCAGGGGGAATATGGTGAAGAAAAAGGTGATTATACATGAATGGATAGTCTGGCGGAAGATAAATAATCCAGTGACGGTAAAATCCAAATATATGTGTTTTTTTAACATGTTTTATTAACTGTTTGCTCGTCTTATAAGCTCTATGTCCTAGTTGGTTTTATCGAGCTTTTACATCTGGCTGAGATAACTTTATAAATTTTTTATTCTTTAATATTTATAATATACTTAAATTTTACCATCTTGGATCATTTTGATAAATTTAATTGTAATTTTTATTTTATATATATATATATATATGTATATATATGTGTGTGTGTGTGTGTATATATATATTTATATGTATATATATAAATATATGTACACAGACACACACACACACACATACACACACACACACACACACACACATATATATATATATATATATATATATATATATATATATATATATATATATATAAGGTGACCGCCCGGTGTTACCAACTCGTACAAAACGTGATATTTTAATGTATGCAGATTGCGTATGTATTGTAATATAATCAATCCTCTATTGATGATTATATACTTGCCTTGGTGTTTGGAGGTGTATGTTCAGCCCAAAACAAAAAAAACAAGAGGTAGTAGGCAGGCAAGCTCGAACCCGTACCGCGAAGGAGGAAAGAAACATGAAAAAAAAACGTGACGTTTTTGCCGTTGCGTCCATCACTAAACCTGACATGGCGAAGGTATAAATTAAAGCTAGTCAATCAAAAAGAAAGGATGACTTTGGAAAATATCAGCGAAAATAGCGACAGTTGAGGGTGAAGGAATTAATGATTTTAGTCAATTTTTCGATATTTGTCGTCCGAAGGGTCGAGCTTCAAAACGATACCGATTTCTTAAGAATCCGTCGCCTCTGTCAAAAGTTTTAGGCATACATGCATGCGTACATACATACATACATACATTTAAAAGACGGGCGAGATTTATATTATATATATAT
This sequence comes from Euprymna scolopes, assembly GCF_053919585.1. Lineage (NCBI taxonomy): Eukaryota > Metazoa > Mollusca > Cephalopoda > Sepiida > Sepiolidae > Euprymna > Euprymna scolopes. Next base: position 141,685,193 of record NC_136500.1, on the reverse strand, counting down.
ATACTAGTAATTAAGCCCGGCGTTTCCTGTTTTTTTTTTGTTTGTTTTTTCTTAGCATACATCTCCAAACACCCGGGCAACGTAGGGCTGAAATGCTAGTTTATTTATAAAAGTGAACGCGTCCGTGTATCTGTGTGTTTTCTGTCTGTGTACATTTCCCTACGCAATAACTCTGTCAATTTTAAGTCTACGGATTCGAAATTTGATATACAGGGTACTGAGATTTGGGAAAATCGATGTGATTCATTTTCGGCCAGAAATTTAGTTGTTAAGAGGTCAAGGTTTAAGGATTTGACCTTTGAGAACTGTACCACACTCCTCCGACAATTTTGAGTTTAAACACTTGAAATTTTAGATATAGGTTCATTGGATATGGATCTAACTTAATAATTGATTTGAGCTTAAAACAATAAATGTTAAGGGGTCAAAGTAAAAAAAATTGACTGTTTATTTTTTTTGTTTTTTTGTTCAACATACAAGTCCAAATACCAGGGCAACGCGGGGCCTAAATGCTAGTCTATCTATTTATCTATCTTCTACATTCCTTTTTCTTTTGTGTGCATTGATATTCATATTAAAAACCTTCTTTTCTATTTATTTAAAAAGAAAATACAATTCTTTTATATATGGATCGTGCAATTGCATTCATCTGCAAAAGATCTAGCTAATTTGCATAGTCTTTTAAGCATTCATTTTAATTAATTACCTATTAGTTTTTTTTCGGTTTTCTTATGGGATGATCATCTTTAGTTAACTATTATGTGTAATTATATTCATGCAGATATTCTACATGATTTATACTTGCGTAATATTTGCGTAAAAAGGTTATAGTAAACACAAACTTGTTTCCATATATATTTATGTATATGTATATAGTTTTGTTTAATCTCTCTCTCTCTCTCTCTCTCTCTCTATATATATATATATATATATATATATATATATATATATAAAAGTGAACGTGTCTGTGTGTGTGTCTTTGTGTGTGTGTCTGTGTATATTTTCCTACACAATAACTCTGTCAATTTTTAGTCTACAGACTCGAAAAATCGATCTGATCGGCTTTTGGCCAGACATTTTGCGATTAAGAGGTCAAAGTTCAACGATTTTACCTTGGAGAAGTCTACAAAACTCCTCCGACAATTTTGGGCCTACGCACTGGAAATTTTAGGTATAGTCTCCTTGGACATGGATCTAACTTAATAACTTTATTTGAGCTTAAAACAATAAATATTAAAGGGTCATAATAAGGGTAAAAGTTTTTAAAAATTACCGTTTTTTTGTTTTTGTTTTTTGTTTTTTTGCTCAGAATACAATTCCATACACCCTGGCACCGTCGGGCACCCATTGCTAGTATATGTATATATATATATATATATATATATATATATATATATATATATATATATATATATATATATATATATACTTAAATTATATGTATATATACTTAAATTATATATATATATACATATATATATATATATATATACATATATATATAAGGCATTTTGTCTTTTTGTGTGCAAAAATGTCTTATTAAAAAACAAAGAAAAGTTCGCTCTTGACTAAAGCCAAACATCCCAAGTGCATTTGAGAAGTTTTATCACCACAGAATGGTCCGGCGTATACAATCAACAGTTGATACGACGGTCGCCTTTTTCAAATGAATCGTTCTGTTTAGATTACATTTGAACCATGATAATTGACATTTGCATTTTAAACTTTAATTCAAGCAAGTAAACACATAATTTTATAGCATCAACAGTAGGTTCTCTACAGTGCAATATTAGACTACAATGTATTGCGGACAAAAATGCGTGTGGACCTTCTTCATAAATATTGGTCAGTAACCTCATAAGATATATCGCAGTAACATAATTAATTTTCAAGAGTCTAAGACAATTTTAAATGCCTCCATAAAATATATGGAAACTTATTACACCTCGTAGTTAAAAGGTAGTCTAACGATCAGTTCTCAGTGACAGTCTTCGAAAGAATAGAATGCACAGCATAGCATTTTGAAATACTCTCTATATAATAGACATGGACGATATCAGGACAGTTATTTGAATGATTAATTTGCATAAAAACGATCAGAAAATATTTCAAATTGCATTGTTATGATGACTGACCTTTACGCATGCTTTAACCGAAAGTTTCATGTCTCTGTTGCAGATATTGTTACATGGAAAAGTGCTGCCCCCTATCCATGTAAATAAAAAGAATATGAGATAAGTATAAATGAGATTAGGATAAGCCTAGAATCGAACCCTGTAGGCAAAGTTGAGACATGGAATGTTATAAATTAAGTCTATTGCCAATTCTCTTAGAAATCTGAATATTAAATATGTCAGTAAAAGAATGAACGATGCAAATTAAATGATATTGTTTAAAATAGGTTAGATTAGAATTGGGCATTCTTTTGTTTGTTAACAGTGTGTTTGGACAAACATATGCATAGCCACGTGAAATTAGTCACGTTTGAAAAACACACTTCTGATGTCATAGACAAAGGAGATTTCTACATGTTATGGGTTCGGATTTTAGTCAGAGAGAAGTCAGAGAAGTCAGTAAGCAAGAGAGCCAGTCAGTTGGTTAGTTGAGTCCTTGGAAGCGTTAATTTCAATGTATACCGTTTTCGTTTAACGGGTTGAGACAGTTATGATAAAAACAGAATCATTGTTAGTTTCGAGTAAAGCTCAATGCATCTATTTTATAGGTGCAGAGTATATATCGTACAAAACTTTGTTGAAATTCAAAGACTTAATTTTTTTTTCTTTTTTATAACTTTTGTTTATTTCCTCTTGCCTTTCTTCATTGGAGCCGTTCCGTTAATCGGATGGCAATTCCATGATTGTATGTGTTCATAAAAATCTCCTTTTCCTCACCAACTCGTCATATGTTATTTCCATTCGATGCTACAGACAAAAAAAGTTAATTTTGTACATGATAGACCTAGTGTTTCTGTTTGAGGAAAAGAAATTCCATCTCCACGTTGTTACAAGTCGAAACACTTGTCATAACGCATGAAAAGTTACAAATGTGTTTTTTTATGATTTCGTTTTTTTTTCTCATTTATCAATTTTTATTCACGTCATTGTTATAATAGTGTTAATATTTGTTAGAGAATTCTTCAAATAAAATATTACGACACGAATGTGAGATCGATCTCAGATCGATGTCAGATCAATATTCATAAAAGATTTATGTTTTTAACTTGTCGGCTTTTCATTAGTTTTTAACAATGAAGCCGAATAGGAACTATTCTGCTCATAACAATGGCTGTGACTTCTTTCATTAGAATGATACCAAAATTACTGATCGATGACTATATGATAGACGAACATAAAAAAAAAATGTGTCCACAATTATATGACAGAAACTTTGTCCATGTGTCTATATGTGCGTTCGTTCCATATGGACTCGAAAACGACCAGTCCGATTTTCATAAAATTCCACACGAAGGTGTTTTATGCACCTGGCAGTGTTTCTGATTGGTTTTGTATTGGAATGTCCTCGATAAGTATTGATAATCAATAATCGAAAAAAAAAGCGATAAAAGAAAGAACAGGCAATTTAGACCAATATTCACATCTTACACAACCTAAAATCACAAGTGCATTTGAGAAATTTTATTACCACACAAGCCAAAAGGCCCAACATATAAAATCAACAGTAGGTTCTTTGATATGACAGAGGCGCGTTCTAAATGAATGTTTCTATTTAGAGCACAATTGTATCATTATACTTGACATTTCCATTTTAACATTAAGTTTAAGCTATTATCTCCGCACAAGTAGTAAGGTCGGGCATATAAAATCAACTAAAGTTTTTTTTGACATGACCAAGGGGGTTTCTGCTAAGAGCACAGTTGAAGTATGGTATTTGACTTTTGTATTTTAAACTTTTATTCAAGCTATTATGTATAAAATAATTTTATAAAATCAACAATACCTTCTCTACAGTGCAATGTATTGAGGGTTAACTCACTGAGGAAGGACATGTGTAGGTTCTTCCCATGCACCGCGATGGGTCCGCAACGAGAGAAGGCAATCAATTAATATTTATTGAAAAATGGTCGATTTCACCGATTTTAATGGCATAAAAATACGGGAGTGTAAAACATTTGTTTATTCTTATCCAGTTCCGGGCAACGTCAGGTTTCTCTGGGTTTTTTTTTAAAATATAAATGGAGAATTCTGAAAGATTCATTAAGAATTGAACTTAAAATAATAACTGCTAAAGAATAAAATACGTATTGAATACGTTTGAAGCCAAAATTGCAACGCGAAATTAATAAAATAAACGAATGTTTATTTTTTAAGAAATATATTTTGGAGTAGAACTCATCCCTTAAATTCCAGTCAGCGCTTCAAACGCATACAAAAAAAAAAAAAAAAAAAAAAAACTACCCAGATTTTCAAATCGCGCGACCACCCACTACCTATCCGACTTTTTAAAAACCTCGCAGCTAACATCATGTTTTTATAGAATTAAAGTTTAAAACGCGAAAAGTGAAGTATCATACTTCACTTGTGCTCTAGACAGAAACATTTTTTCGAACGCACCCCTGTCATATTAAAGAACCTACTGTAGATTTGTAGTAATAAAACTTCTCAGAAGCACTTGCTATGCTAGGCTATGTAAAATGTTAACTTCTATCCAAATCGCCTGTTTTTTTCCTTCATCGAATTATTTCGATTATCGATACTTATCGGAGACATTCCCATACAAAACCTATCTAAGAAGACAGACAGTAACATAAAGTATCACCGTATAAAGTTTCATAAAAATAGGCCTAGCCGTTTTCGAGTCTGTGGGGAACATATACCCAAATACACAGACACACAGTCAAAAGTATTTTTATATAATAGTAGAGATATTATATATTCATTAAGATTACATTTTATTATATTTCTGGAGATCAGCTCCTTGTGTATATTTTTCTATAAAGAGCAAACCAAAAGTAAAATTTCTCTTTCATAATAAAATAAAACGTATTTCTTAACTTAAGTGATATATTAATTTCTACTTGGTAACATTATCTTAATTTTTATTTTTTTCAAAAACAACACCGCGGTTAACATCACTGTTCATTCAACTTTCTTCAACTCGACATCATGGCGAAGAAAAAGAGAAAAAAACACAAAAAGCAAATTTTACTCCAAAATATATTTCTTAAAAAATAAACACTTTTTCCTATTTACAATGCCTCCCCACGGGACAGAGTTAGACACCGTGTCGTTTTTTTAATAAACAATTGTTTATTGGATTAATTTCGCGTTACAATTTTGGTTTCAAACGTATTCAATACGTATTTTATTTTTTAACAGTTAATATTTTTAAGTTCAAAGTTGCGAGGTCTCAAAAAAAGGGGATAAAAAATGAAGTCGTATTTCCTCCTTTAAGGAAAGTCGGTCAAAACATTACCACAATTCATATCAACAGCTCGATATGCAGACAATTTAAATTTAAAGTTATCAAAATTACAGTGTATTTTAACAGAACAATAAATTGTGTTGGTAGGAGCGGGCACATTTAAACTGAACATCGAGTTTTCTTAAAAATGTCTGTCAATAGCTAATTGTTGCATGTCTGTCGCGTCTCAAAGAAAGTTGAAGGCAGGATGGGGGGGGTTAATAAAAAAAAAGACAGAAAGAAATAGAAATAGAAAGACTAGTTAATGAGTTGAATTTGGCGAAGAGTGGAAAAAAGATGGCGATAAAAAGAAATTAAGAGTGTGGGGGATTCGGAGAGAGATAGATAGAGAGAGAGAGAGAGAGAGAAAGAGAGAGAGAGGAGAGAGAAAGGGAGAGAGAGAAAAAAAAGGAAAAGAAAAAAAAGGAAAAGAAAAAAACTGGAGTCTCACGTCTGTAATAAAATATAAATCGTTAAGCGTACAGAGACTCATATGCACATATACACAGCCAGACATATATCTACATACATGATGATTGCAACGTCTTGTCAGACCAGTGCCACTCCCTCAGACACTTAAAATCCATGAGCATGAGTAAGTTTACAAAAACATACTTTTTTTTTCATTAGACAACTTGTATAGTTGTTAACAGGTGCTTCAGCAGTTAAATATTTCACAAAAATTCTGTTTACACTAGGGGAATGTGGAGCCCCCTAATGTAAACAGAATTTATGTGAAATATTAAACGATAAAATTAGAATACACAATATATATATATATATATATATATATATATATATATATATATATATTATATTATATTATATTATATTATATTATATTATATTAAGATTTTGCAATAATAATGTCTCTTTTGACGTTCAATGTCTTTATAAACAACAGGAACAACATCATGTTTTGTTTTGGCGTAAAAAATAAAGATGTTCTAATAGATATTTGTTATCTTTATTTTTATTGCCGTAAACTTTGTATCGCTATTTTCCGTCAGGTTAGATAAGGACATTACAAGGCGCAATTACCTTCTTACTTCTCGATAAATACAAGAGAAATCAATCTAGACTTGTAATGGTTTCCGGTAGATTTTTTTTCTAGTTAGAATTTTTTCTAGAAAGACATCAGTTATATGCGGAAGGGATCATATGGAGATTGCACACTAAATGGATTAGATTTTGGAACGTATAATTAACTATTTTACCATCATACTCTTTCAAGACACCAAACAGGTAAAAGATAACTAGCACAAAAAAAACTGAGCAAAAATTGTCTTGTCCGACGAAACTTGCGTTTTACTAATAGCGTCTCTGAATCGCTCCCGGTTTCGTATTAAGGTACGTGCCGAAGAGACCCCTCCCCACAATAAATGTAAATTGATTTTTAATTTCGTATTTGTAAATTTATTAAAGAAGGTTTAAAAATATTTTCATAATACATTTATTAATGGTACTTTCTTGGAAATAACGTTCCACCTTATTTAAGACATAAGTTTACAAACTTTTTGCGGGCATTTAAAATTGTTTTAGACGCTTGAAAATTCAGTATGTAATTGCAATACATGTTATCAGATGTCTGACCAATTTTAATGATTGCAGATTCAAAGGAACAGCTACAACAGGAATTGGAACATATACTACTAAAGCCTGATTGTAACAAACGGTGAATTTCAAAAATGCAATCTGGACGTGAGCACATTTTAAAAAGGCGATATGCAATAAAATTCTGCGTTAAAGTTGGAACGAAATGCCACAGAAACGTATGGAATGCTTCAGACTGCTTTTGGGCGATTATGATTCGAGCATCAGTTTTTGAGTGGCATAAAAGATTCAAGGAAGGCAGAGAGTCGATGAGGGATCATAAAAGATCTAGCAGGAGTAATAAAGTCATACCACCAGAGTTTATTTGCCAAATAAAGAATTTCATGGATCAGGACAGTCGTGTGTCTATAGAGACAATAAGTGCACAGTTTGATGTCAGTATGAGAACTGTACACACAATTATTCGCAAGGAAAATTTGTGCGAAGTTTGTCCCAAGGGTGATCTATCCTTGTCACAGACGTTACTTGTGACGTTTGGATATTTTCTAAGCTCAAGGAAAACTTTAGAAACTGTCGGTATGGGACAATTGAGAAGATGAAAGCGGCTGTGTCGAGGGTCATTGACATGTTCACACGAGGACTACCATGGGGCATTCCAAGAGTTGTTGGAACGGTACATCAAGTGCATTGCAATTGGGGGAGATTACTTCGAAAACTACTAGAGCTTCGTGTATGTACTACTAATATAAGTGTCCATAGAAAAGAAGTCTGGAAACTTATTTAAAGCATCTTCTAAAAACCACGTATGAAAGAAAGTTATGTTAACCTCATTTAAAACCGGCTGCTTTCCATAATTAAACATATTCCATATCGATTATAATCACGTTGACATACCGGTTCCCATCAGATCACCGAAGTTAAGCAACGTTGAGCCTGGTCATTACTAAAATGGGTGACCAATTTGGGCTGTTCAGGTGCTGTATGTAGGAGGATGTCGACATCGCCCTGCAAAAAGTTGCAAAAGCCTTACGTCGTCATCTCCTCTAACGGGGATGTACATGCGACTGGGGACCTCTTGTGAATTTTATACTCGCATGAAACTTCCTCCTTCGGAGGAAGCCGGTTAAACCCTGAATAGGGTTGGTGCATGACTGCACACATCTCGATTAGCCATAAGATTAGTTATAATCTTTCGACTGGAACTTATTTAAAGCACCTCGTATAAACCACAAAAAAAATAATAACAATGTTTATATATACAGCAACACTTTACAGTACAGTGCTCGTGGTAACACTTACACTGAATATGATAACATAAAGAATGTGGACATTACAATAAAAAAGACGAAAATAATTAATAGCTGTACAAATAACTTAGAAAGAATAATTAAATAATAGTAAAAAAAAATGTTTACCAGAGAGCATTGTACATTTAGAGACTCCAAGTTAGAAAAAATCTAAGCAGGTTATGCAAGCACGGTTTTAAAGGTAGCTAATAATTTTTAAATTATCGCTTTGTCAACTTGATCAGAAACCCATAATTAATTATCAAATACATATATATCCTCTAAGAAAACATTAATAAAGTATCTGTATATAAATTTTTAATTCCTATACTAAATTATCCACTTATGTTTTTTTCCTTAACGAAAAAATAGTTATTAGTAAGTTATCTTGTGTAGAAAAACTACTGAACCAAAGAGTGGAAATATGCATTAGCTGTAAACACTTTAAACAGTTAAATATATAACGAATTTATTGTAGTAATACATAAGGAAAACTTAATTAAACCTATTATTTAACGGTTAAAATTTTAAAAACTAAGAATACAATTAATATAACCTTTAATAATTCATTTTAATAATAGAGTAACTAGTTTATACAAAGAACTTTTAATAAAATAACGACAGTATTTGATGGTATGGTTGTCAAAAATAGTAATTCGTTAGACCAAAGTTACGAATATAAAAATATAAATCTGTTTGTGAATTACTATAAAAATGTATGCTATTTTTATGTTGATGTATTTCATAGATTTAAAAATGATTGTGTTATTGTGCTCCTTCGTGCATGTAATTGATACGTCTAGGATGAAATTGTTTGTAATATTGACATCTGTCTGTAATATTTGCAACGTAGTCTTGCAGAGATTCGTTTTGACAGACGTTTGAGTGTTTGATAATACGAGAGTCGTTTCAAAAGTAAACCCCTCCATTATTTTTACTCAAAAGGTTAAAAAAAAAAAACTACAACAAAGATTGTGTAATATTAAAACGAGCGATTTTTTTTTTTTTGCTCCAGAACTTATTTTTATATTATATATGCTCAATGCACTTTTTTCTAGGAATTTAATTACGGGTCTAACCCTCACCCTAACCCTAACCCTAACCTTCATCTTACGAATGTCAATGGCACGGGTTGTTTCTTGGAGTCGCATGCCGTCAATACTTGTAACAGTAAGATGACACTTTACATAAGTTTAGTTATACCAATGTATTTACAACCTTCTCAGATCTATTCGGGCGGAATGAAAATCATAGGTCTTACTTTTTGGAACAGCCATCGTGTATATATCTAGCGGCACTGATGAGTTGTGATACAAAGAAACAGAACTGTATGTCGATGACTACAAATATATTTTAAACCCCCCCCCTCTTTGGGTAGAGCACTGTCGTAAATAATTTCACCCGCTACTTAATTGGCTGAAAATGCGAAGCTCGTTGTTTGTTTACAAACAGGTGATTTGAGCACTATAAAAGTGGTGGCGTGTGTCTATTTAAATAGACATTCCGACCAGTTATTTACGGTCTTCGCTTCCATGGTCGAGGGGAGAACTGCCGACTGTCAACACGACGGTTCTAGGTTCAATGCTTGGCTTGGGAGAGATGTTATTTAGCGACACTGATGAGTTGTGACACAACGAAACAGAACTGTATGTCGATGACTACAAATATATTTTAAGCCACCCTCTTCGGGTAGAGCACTGTCATAAATAATCTCACCCGCTACTTAATTGGCTGAAAATGCGAAGCTCGTTGTTTGTTTGTTTACAAACAGGCGGTTTGAGCTCTGTAAGAGTGGTGGCGGGTGTCTATTTAAATAGACATTCCGACCAGTTATGTACGGGCGTCGCTTCCATGGTCGAGTGGGAGAACTGCCGACTGTCAACACGACGGTTCTAGGTTCAATGCTTGGCTTGGGAGAGTTGCTAGTCTAGCGGCACTGATGAGTTGTGATACAACGAAACAAGACTGTATGTCGATGACTACAAATATACAATTAATTTTTTTACTATAATAATTAAATACCTACAGACACTAGTGTTTCATCCTTTCTGGAATCTTCAGTGCAAGGTGTCACGACTAACACGAGTCGAACGATTCGAACTCGACAACAAGAGACATATATGGCCCGATTAGCATTATCCATTCGGCTACTATTAACCGCGTGAAATAGCGTTGAATTAAAACATTTTAATTTTAAATGCTATTTACGTCAGTCAGACAGTGATCTAATCGTTATACGATGATCTATGCATCAGAGCTAAATTGACCGACTTCAATTCAACTGAAAGTGCTCAACGATAAGAAACGAATTTCTTAAAGGGGCTGTCATAATTATATTTTTATACTATAATAATTAAATACCTACAGACACTAGTGTTTCATCCTTTCGGGAATCTTCAGTGCCTGGTGCCACGATTAACACCAGTCGAACGATTCGAACTCGGCAACAAGAGACATATATGGCCCGATTAGCAAAGACCGTATCCATTTGGCTACCATTAACCGCGTGAAATAACGTTGAATTTAAACATTTTAATTTTCATTGTTCCTTACGTCAGTCAGACAGTGATCTAATCGTTATACGATGATCTATGCATAATATATATATATATATATATATATATATATATATATATATATATAATTTAAAGGAGATTAGAACAATAGTCTAAAGAGCTGAGTGTATTTCAATGTAACAGTGAAATTACTAGTTTAATTAAAATACAGGAAAGAGAACGTACTCGTTGTAATTTAGATATATAATAAGTTCGATAGGTAAATATCCTAGAGCTAATTCAATATTAATTAATGTGATTGATAATTTAAAATTTAAAAATCAAATTATAATTAAATTAAAAATCCGTTTCTTATTCTATATAAATATAAAACTTGGATGTCATACATTGAATACCACCCCAATGTTCCATCACTATATGGTCTGCCTAAAATTCACAAACTAGACATCCCTATGCGCCCTATAATATCCGGCATCGGTAATGCCACACACAAAATTGCACGTGCCATATCCAACGTTTTGACTCCACTACCGGGCACTATCAGCACCTCCCACATAAAGAACTCCGGAGATTTACTGAACAAAATAAAAAACATTAACGTGCAAAACAAAACTATTCACAGCTTAGATATAACATCATTATATACTAATGTCCCCATTAAAAAATGCTTGAATTTACTCCTTAAACATTTTTAAAAAATCTAACATAAGCTTACCTTTTCCTCCCGACACTCTTATAAAAATTATTAGACTTATAACTAACATGACTTACTTTCATTTCAATAGCAATTTCTATAAACAAAATTTTGGTCTTCCTATGGGTAACCCTCTTAGTGGAGTATTAGCTTGCCTTTTCTTAGAATTCCTAGAATCTGGTCCTTTCAAATTCAGATTACCTCCAAACACAGAATATTTCAGATACATTGACGACATCTTAATTTTTCTTCCTAAAAATACGCGCATAAATATCATTAGAGACAAATTAAACTCAGTCGAACCTTCCATAAAGTTTACCTATGAAACAGAAAACAATAACTCATTACCTTTTCTTGACATACTTATAAAATCCAATAATAAACTATCCTTCAATGTTCACCGCAAAACTACACACAAAAACGATTACATACATTTCTATTCACACCATAACAATAAAATAAAAACAGGGATGATAATTGGTTTCTTCTTACGCGCTTTTAGAATTTGCAGTCCTAAATATCTGGACGAAGAATTCAAATACCTTACAAATATTTTGAAAACCTTGCAATATCCGACATATTTCATATTGAATGCTAAGAGAGAAGCCACACAAATATTTTCCAGAATAAATAATAATAAAAAATCATACACACCAGACCTTTCTCTCATAAACAGACATCTTCTTTTACCTACACACACCAATAATACAATAATCTATAACACACTAAACAAACTAAAAATTCCTATCGTACAAACCACATCACTAACCATAAAACATATATTAAAAACCACGAAACATCTCTATAACAAACCAGTTTCCGATGGAGGTATATATACTATTCCTTGCCATAATTGCCATCATAAATACGTTGGTGAAACTCAGCGTAAATTGGAAAAAAGGCTCAATGAACACAAAAGAGATATAAAAAATAGGAATTCTCTAAGTGCATTATTCTCTCATTCATTGCAACATAACCATACCTTTGACTTTAAACAAGCAAAAGTAGTTAAATTTATTTCAAATAAACCGCGCCGGAGACTTCTTGAATCTGCGCTTATCGCAATTTCAAACACTATTAAACTACGTGGAGGTTTCTATAACATAGCGCCATTAATAAGTAAACTGTTATTAAAAGAACATTATTTAACTGTGGACACAGGTTAACTTTCTCACACCATTCAAACACCCCCTGTAATAATTAACACATAATCTCAATCAATAAATTACATAAAAAACACTCGTTTCATTTCTGTTACAAACTTATATTTGAATTTCAACAGATATATCTTTTTCCCAATATTTTGCGTTTTGCGTTCATAGTTTTAAAATTAAATTACCGACTATATGACGTCACTAAAATTTCCTTTTCTTTAACAGCGCCATCCCCCCCTCCTTTTTGAATTTCTAACATCAATTTTCCGTTTTTCTGAAATAGAACTGCGTCACATTGTGCACGTGAAACATTTTCAAATATTTTGTACTGGTATATTTTTGGTTTCTTAATCTCATTCATCCAGAGGAAGTCTAGAAATAAAGACGAAACGTTGATGAACACATAATACGGTTTGTTCCTTTTTATTTTCTCTCTCTCTCTCTCTCTCTCTCTCTCTATATATATATATATATATATATATATATATATATATATATATATATATATATATATATATCACGGCAGGTTCGATTAAATACGACAGTTTTCTTTCTTCTTTGTTATTCTGTTGATTTCTTCGGTCTGCCGAGCATTATTTTTACGTTTCAGTTTGTTCGTTGTGTATTAGGTTGCCAAGTGATTTCTGTAAGCAATATTTCTTGAGCATTTCCGATAACTGATCTTTGTCAGCAGCAATTTTGTTGTTAGTAAATTGTTTTTTTTTCTGTTGCCTTTTTATATGTAATTAATTTATTTTGTGTTTTTATGTATTGCTACAATTTATTTAGTTATTTGGAGTTAAGCCCTCTTATATATAAATATATATATATATGTGTGTGTGTGTGTGTGTGTGTGTGTGTATGTATGTATATATATATATATATATAGAGAGAGAGAGAGAGAGTGTGTGTGAGAGAGAGAGAGAGAGAGATAATTTAATATTTTATTATCAATGTTATTATTATTTTTTTTGCATACACTCGTATATATATATATATATATATATATATATATATATATATATATATATATATATATCCGTGGAAGTATTCTTTTTATATTTCTTTATATATATATATATATATATATATATATATATATATATATATATATATATATACTAATCCTTATTTAAGAAGCGCAATGTAATACTAGAGTACATAATGAATGAATGACAACAGTCTATATTCAAAACTGCATGATCCTGATATATATATATATATATTATTTTTATTCATAGTCCCTACATAGTCGATGTTATGCTAACGTTTTTATTCAGGAGTTATCCCTCAGGATACCTTATACTTGATATATATATATATATATATATATATATATATATATATATATATATATATATATATATATATATATATGAAGAGAGAGAGGGGGGGAATTAAAAAGGAACTTACCGAGTTATGTGTTCATCAACGTTTCGTCTTCATTTCATAATAAAAACATAATATATAAAGACAAAACTGTAATGAACACATAACTCGGTTCGTTCCTCTTTTATTTCTTTGTTTCGTCGGAATACTATTTCCATTATTCTAATCACACACACACACATACACACACACACATCGCGGGGTTCGAATCGTTCGACTGGTAGTAATCGTGACACCCTGCACTGAAGAATCCCGAAAGGATGAAACACTAGTGTCTGTAGGTATTTAATTATTATAGTAAAAAAAATAATTATGACAGCCCCTTTAAGAAATTCGTTTCTTATCGTTGAGCACTTTCAGTTGAATTAAAAGTCGGTCAATTTAGCTCTTATGCGTAGATCATCGTATAACGATTTGATCAGTGTCTGTCTGACGTAATGAACATTTAAATTAAAATGTTTAAAATTCAACGCTATTTCACACGGTTAATGGTAGCCGAATGGATACGGCCTCCGCTAATCGAGCCAGAGATGTCGCGGGGTTCGAATCGTTCGACTGGTAGTAATCGTGACACCCTGCACTGAAGAATCCCGAAAGGATGAAACACTAGTGTCTGTAGGTATTTAATTATTATAGTAAAAAGAATAATTATATATATATATATATATATATATATATATATATATATTCTTGGAAGGTTTTAAGATTTAAAACTATAAAAAAAAATTATTAAGTTTGTATACTTTTATCATTCATTGGAAACTCTTTAGTCATTTAATCACCTGCAATCAATGCATCAACTTGGTCTCCCGAATTTACAATAGTCCTAATGTTAATTTAAGGGATCATCAGTTGTTTACCATGAAACACTTTTTCGGGGATTTTAAAAAAAAAAAACAGTATATTAAATCTAGGCGTCGCAGCAGTGTTGATCAAACACCATCTCCCTAAATCAAAAGAGAAAATCGATATTAGATGAAGCCTGATTTCCTCTATGTTCACAATTCAATTCTAACTCCTTTAAATATATAAGATGTTTATTTTTTTTTTCAATTTCATCATTATCGTTTATACATATAAGATCATCTATAAATCTCCTACAACCAGAATATTATATGTTTTAGATGCATCATTTTTTATTTGTGATCATATATAGTTTTATTTACTTACACAAGAAAAAAACTTCATCACCAAATTCACTCCTGAACTGAACAGAACCTAATACCATCACACAAAAACATGAAATGCAAGGTACACTCGCAGAGACAAATACATAGAAACATTAAAAAATCCCCTATTTTAAATACACCCCTCTTTCTAAACAAACATAATATAAGACTAAAAGGAAAAAATCACAATATTAAAATCCAAGAATCCAAAAAAATAAATATCAAAATAGAATGAAAGCACCCCCACACTTACTTCAGAAGAGCCAGTCTCCCCTCCCTACGCATACACATTAGTAACGACCTCGGACCACAGCCGCCTTCCTAAGAAAGCAAATGACCCTAAAATATACACATTCCCAAACCAATAAAAGCAAACACACACACGCGCACACACACACACATAAACACACACACACACACACACACACACACCCTACCCCACCCTAAAGGAAAAGAAAAAACACATTAGCAGAAAGAAATTGCGACTGACCGACTACAGCCAGGTCAAAATCTCCCTTGACAAAAAAAAAAGCATACCAATGTATAATAAACACTTACAAGCCTCCACCCCTTGGAAAAACTTCAAACTAACGAAAACCGCCATTTTTACACATTTGAAAATAATTTCTGACGAGGACGCATCAGACCGTCTGAAACGTACGTAAACGATTTCAATGACTTAAAAACATTATTACAATGATCCAAACATAATTCTCAATGAAAAACCAAGACACGGAATAATAAAATAATGTTAAAAAATACACATTGTTGGTGACTACTCCCTTATTTAAATATATATATATATATATATATTTAGTAATGTGATTGATAATTTAAAAATCAAATTATAATTACATTAATAATCCGTTTCATAATATAATAGTCAACCATATACGAGCCTATTCGTGACCAGACAAACACACACAGACGTTCAGCTTTATATTACACACACACACACACAATCTCATATATATATATATATATATATATATATATATATATATATATATATACATGTATGTGCGTGTGCGCGTGTGAGAAACGACACAGAAAAAGCACATCAATTTAATAACATACTTCAAGATGTACAGAAGATGGACCAGCTAAAAAGTGGACAATTAGTTACACAACAATAGAGAATGCTTACCGCACTTTTTATCGGAGGGTTGAGCACACATTTGTGAGTGATTACGCGTTCATATACTAGTTATGGTTGTAGTGTATTTCAAAATATTCTTTCGGGGCTCCAAAGTTTTATTAAACTTTTTAAAAGAAAAATATTTTTTCCAAAACCAATATATGAATAGAAAAACACGTGTAATAAACAATTTCTTACGCAAAAGTTTACAAATGATAACTTATGGGTATATGAAAATTTACTGGATTACACGAACTCAGTATATTACATACAAGTCTATATATATATATATATATATATATATATATATATATATATATATATATAGAGAGAGAGAGAGAGAGAGGGGGAACTATTCTACTCTACACTTACCCTCCCCACTCTATATATATATATATATATATATATATATATGCATGTATATTTATATATACATATATATATATATATATATATATATATATATATATATAATATTCAGTAATGTGATTCATAATTTAAAAATCAAATTATAATTAAATTAAAAATCCGTTTCATAAGAAGGAACAACAACAAAATCAATTATTTATACGATCGTTTCGGAAAACAATGTTTTTATTGTGGTAGACATCAAGTTACGGACAATAATTATTGCATATAGCTTTTTATTAAACAAGGTGTCCTCATCAGCTAATATTGGAAAGGGTTTTTATTAAATGTAAAAGACACCATAAATAAGCCTAGCATTAAAGTAAGGCAGATGTATCTGGAAAAAATTAAAATAAAGGTATGGATTTAAAACTTGATGAGAAAATTAATATGAATTAGGGATAGAAATAAAATAGAGTAAAATTATAAATATAAATTTAGATTATGTACAATCTTATACATACATACACAAATACACACATGCATATATATGAAAAAGTATACACATATACGTATATACATATACATAGATATACATATATATACATAAAAACATACGTACAAATATTTACCTTTTAATTTTGCGCCTTTTGAAATCAGGAACTATGGTTAACGTACTCATATAGATGCTTGATATAGCTTTTCACCCGAGTCTATGTAAATACAGATTTGCCCAAAATGGTGCACGATCCAATCCCATTGGGATACCTATTGGTTGGAGTAATATTTTATTTCCTATTTGAAAATAACATTCATTAACAAGGTGCCTTATAAGCATTTTTAAAATACCTTTGGAAACACTAGTTTTGTTGTTTTTATATTTACGCCAGAAAGCTTTAGAATTTGAAAAGTTTATATATTTACCTTTCACGCCTTCAAAAGCAAGATCTACAGTATTGTTTACATTCTTTTATAAGTTTTTCATGTGGAATTTTAGTATAAAGTACTAAAATAATATGTCGTTATAGATTTTGCTTTTATTCTGGAATTCATGTTATCTTATTTCTATTTTTCTGTTTGTGAATTATTTACCACCCAAAATAGATGAATATTACCATAGAATTTTCTTTTCTGGTGGAAATGATTTATTTGATTTATAAAACACTTTAGATATAGCTTTACTTAAATGTTTAGTAATGCACGTCTTTGAACCTACAATAAACTTAGCGCTAACTGGATTTTTGTGTAATTTAGGTATTCAATACATGCATGGAAGTTTGGAGGGGTTTCTTCTAACTGTAATCCTACTTTTTTACTAATAATACTATTTTTCGGAATAATTCAATCTAAATAAATATTACTTACTTCATAGGCATCTGAAGCTTTACCTATAATTGCTAATTTACTTTTCAGGTGAAAATTATTTATTTGATTTATAATTAATTTAAATATTTTAGATACAGCTTTACTTAGAGGTTTAGTTATGCACGTCTTAGAACCTACAATAAATCTGGCACCAACTGGATTTTTATGCATTTTAGGTATCCAATACATACGTGGAAGATTTTTGTGTTTGTCTTCTAACTTTAATCCTACTTTTTCATTGATAATACTATTATTCAAAATAATGCTATCTAAATTACTATTACTTACTTTATAAGTATCCGAATCGTTTCCTATAAGTCCTACTTCTATCAATAAACGTTGTATATAATATTTTTTACTTATAAAATCTATATTGTTTGCCGCTTTATCAATAGAGACTATCACAAACTTATCTTAAAGTATTTTAAGTTCCTCCAGTATTTCTGAATTTTAAGAAGAGGATTAGTTTTTTTAGAGTGTTTAAATTTTTTTATATGTTTGACCTTTTCATTTACGCATTCAAGTATATTATTTTTCCATGCATCAAACGTAGACGGTGCTAATTTATATTTCTTTACCATAGACATAATAAAACCTTCTAGTGCTTTAGTTATTCCTTTAACGCATTTAGTGTAACTTAGGCATTTTGGTTCTCTATAATTGGGACCTTTACTAATGAGTTTTCTTAATTTAGTATTTTTTACTATCTTTAAATTTCCTGCAATTACAAGTTTTATCTCATTTTTACAGAAAGGATATGAATTACATTCACATTCTGGAATATTTATGATATTATCATTTATATTTATATGTTCTACCATTTTTTTATAATTGAAAACCTTATTGCGTATTGTTGGCCCTAGTTTATATGTAACTATTTGTTTTTGATATTTTGTCTGTAACTCGTTTGGTAGTAATTGTATCGTTTTTTGTTTATTAAATATTTTAGGTAAATTTACATCATCAAAACCTTTATTTTCATACAAAACTACACAAACATTTTTAGGTTTCTTTTTTATATCGTTTACTGGTGGCTTATATAATTTAATGTCAATTATATCTAGAATATATTCATACCATTGAATGAAATAGTCCTTCTTATATATCATATCCGGTTGTAATAATATTTTAGATGCTATTTCCTTCAAAACTTTCTTTTTTGTTTGATTAAGCAATTTTCTTATATAATTGAACGACTCATAAATTTTATTAATAATGATATCTTTAATTTTACTAAAAAAATCCTCGCATGAAATAGCTGATTTTCTATTATTTCTATTAACATGAGTTCTATCTCTAATACCGTAGCGAGGCAAATCTGGATATAATCTACCTATAATTTCAGAGTCTTGTAGGTTATTTTTTTTAACTTTAATATTCAACCCATATGGGTAAATTACTCGCATTTTTTTAATTATATCGTCTTCCTTATCCTGACGCATCCTTAGGATATCGTTATCTACATTTCCTAAACTATTATATCCATTACTTTAAAATTTTTCAATTATTTGTACGGAAAAAGACGACCGACTACGAGTTTCTTTAAAATGTTTAACAACATGAATACACCCTTAGTACTAGTCAAATTCATACGTTTATTCAGAGGCATTACAGTTTCCCCTGCCTATTATAGATTACAACGTTTACAGGACACCATAAAGAGAAGAAAATTTTGTGACCAACATGACAAATCTTCTTTAGAATGATTAAGTATTGGATTCATTTTTTTAGTCACATTTGATTCATATTCTTTATATGTCATAAGAATATCACAGATTTTACATAATGAAGCTCTACATGGAGCAACATTAAAATTATTTTCAGCCAAATAAATCTCATTTGCCACTTCTTTATTAGTAATGAAAACAGCTTGACCCTGTCGAGATTTATTTGACCTCCTTTGGTGATAAGCCTTAGGGAATACATTATTTCTGAGGACTGCCTAGTTTTAGTGACTATATTTAAATTTATAATTTTTGTGTTTTATCAGTAAATAAAGATATATATATATATATATATATATATATATATATATATATATATATATATATATATATATATATATATGAAATGGAATCGGAATATTATTTTAATCGGAATCAGGAATAGGGAATAGGAAATCGGAAGAGTCAGGACTTTTGGTGGTATCGGAATCGGAAAATTTTGAGCCTATTTTCTGATGCCAAAAAGGATTCTATTAATTATATTTTTTATTTGATTTTGTTTAAAACAAAATCTTCCACTGCTCGCAGTAATAATGGAAATACAAATACAAATGGAAATACGAATATGTGTGCGTATACGCACACATATTCGTCCTTTCCCGACATGGGTTGGATTTAAAAACTGTCTTTTTTCGCACGATCTATGACTTTTTCTTTTCTCACATTTTTATTTCAATTATCCTGAAGATGTCCTCTGAAACAAGGACGAAACGTTGATTTTTTAATAATTTCATTCGGTTTTTTCTATTTTTTCTTTAAACATATATATATATATATATATATATATATATATATATATAATTAAAGTGTATGTGTGTGTACGTGTGTGTGTGTGCGTGTGTGTGTGTGTGTGGATTCAAAGACACCGGTCAGTACTCAATGGCACTAAGGAATGGTTTTAATTTACTGACCGCGAGACAAAAATACTTACTTCTCAAGTACCTTATGCCGTAAAAACATAAAGATGGGATAGATAAACTTAAAAAGGGAATATAAAAAAAAGAAAGGGAAATAAAAAAAGATGTTTATTATCTTCAAAGACCTCACTTATCCTCTCCCCGCTCATAACCCGCACCCATGTTACATTCTAACTTTGTAAACGAAATAAGAAAAGGTTTTTGTTTGAAATATCAGTTATCGAAGATAATTCTTGGCCTGAAGACGTAACCCCTGGCGCGGGTGAATACAGAAACATGTATGCACATATGTAGCCATCAATGTTTGTATAAATAAATTTAATATACCTGCTCTGTTGACTCATTGAGCACTCTTTGGTAGACACATGTTGTTTCATTGGATGTACTTCTAGGAAACTAAACTGTACTAGCTATATATATATATATATATATATATATATATATATATATATATATATATATATATATATATATTTATATGATAAAAATAATGGAAATAGTATTCCGACAAAATAGAGAAATAAATAAATAAATGTATTATGTGTTCATCAACGTTTCGTCTTTATTTCGAGACTTCCTCGGAATGAATGAAATAAAGAAACAAAAAGCACCAGTACAAAATATTGAAAATGTTTCACGTGCAAAGTGTGACGCTGTTCTATTTCAGAAAAATGAGAAAAGACGTTGGAAATTCAAAAAGGAGGGGGGGGGCTTGCGCTGTTAAAGAGAGGGAAATTTTAGTGACGTCCTATAGTCGTTAATGTAATTTTAAAAAATATGAACGCAGTTGATATTCTTACTGTAAAGAAATATATCTGTTGAACTTCAAATATAGGTTTGTAACAGAAATGAAATGTATATATATGTATATATATAATTAATTTTATGTATTTAGATAAAATTTTATGCATGTATGTTAGTATTTACCTAAACTGTGCTAAATATATGATTAGGGCTGGTTATGATTTTTAAAAGTATATATGCATTTAAGCTGCGCAGAATTCTTTTGATCCAACAATAACCTAACAAATCCTCACGAGAATAGAACATTTAAAATATAGATTTTTTCGGAAAGAAAGGGCATTCTTGTCTGGATAGATGAAACTCTACCCGATAAAGTGGAGCAATTATAAGAAAAGATAGGGAGATAATAATGAAAGTTTGATTAGCACTTTATCATATTATCATGTCAATAAGGATTTGGGTAATTACAATGAGTGAAATGGGAAATTGGGCGGGAAATCTGTTTAGACTATGGCATTTCAAAACTAAATGTTTTCATCAAAATAGAAGAAAATCAGCATTATATAAGCAGAGCATCTAGCGTCGAAATGCCATGGCCTAAATAGTTTTTTTTTCACATTCCCTTTTCACTTATTGTAATGGCCCCATCCTTGTTGACATGATATCGTAATAACGTTCTAATCTAACTTTATTGTCTCCCTATCTTTTCTTACACACACACATACACACACACACACACACACACACACACACACATATATATATATATATATATATATATATATATATGCACAATGTTATAGTTTGAACTCTTACACAATTCCTCTTCACCCTCCTCTCTTTTCTTTACACATACAATTTTCAGTTTTTTCCATGCAGGTCGCACGTTATCGAATAAATATAAGTCTCCTTTGTTAGGATGTTTTTCTCAAGTCTGTGATCTGACATCTGGAGAGGATTGTGGTGGATGTGCGATCAATGATAAGTCAGAGAAACTTGAAGATCTTAATGTTAGCCAATTTCCGACAAACGTATAGCATTAATTTTTGCTGCTAACTTTTAGTCCGTCCGCGATTTATTATATCGATGTAGTTGCATTTATCTGTATCTAGACAACTGTATTTTTGATTTATGTTTGTGTAATAGTTTTTGGAAATTATGAATGTTTTTTTTAAACGGGTCAACAATAACTTTAATAAAATAGACGAAAGAGAAATATAATCTGGGTTACACCGCCTTTGTTCAGATGCTAACACCTTATTTTGAAAAAAAAAAGCAATCAATCTAATCGTAACGAATGCCTTGCATGGAAACTTCAATAAAAATAACTTACAATTGTTTTACAGTTTAGACGAAAACTTAGAAATGGTTATTGAAGCATAAAATTAGAAGATACTAAAAGAAGGCTGAAGAAAACATCATAGCCAAAAAGTGATGAATAGAGCAACAATGAAAATAATACTAATAAGAATAAAATATTGTTGTTGTTGTTGTTCTTGTTGGCGGCGGCGCCGGCTCCGTCGATCTTGAGAGATCATTAAATTTCGCATCCTAATTCAGTCGAGGGATTGCAGCTTGTGGCGTTGTTGTGCAGGCCGATGCGGGAGCCACAGGACCTGCCACAGTTACTGCATATGTAGCTTTTCATTCTCTCTGCCTTGGCCGGAGTCGAAGCTGGATCTGTCCACTCCTTCCTACGGGCCCGCTTCTTCCGCCACCGTGTGGTTATCTTCATCTCGGATGTCTCATCCACACACCGAATGGTGACCCGCCATCCCTCACGGTCTGAGGCAGCAATCTCAAGCTTCAAGGGGCTGAAATCGCCGGCCCCCAGGTCACGCTTGCAGACATCCTTGTACAACAGGGCCGTTCGGCCGGTAGGTATTTTTCCAGTGGAAAGCTCCCCAAACAAATGGTCTTTAGAGATTCTCCCATCATCCATCCGGCTTACATGTCTCAGCCAGTGCAAATGTCTAATCATCAAGATGGCACACATGTGGGGCAACCGCGCTTTGGCCAGGACATCGATGTTGGTGACAGGGTCCTGCCAGATCAGGCCAAGCAGTCTGCGGATGCAGCGAACGTGGAAAACATTTAGCCTAGCTTCCTGGTAGGAGTAGAAGGTCCATGCTTCACTACTGTATAGAAGAGTGCTCAGCACAACTGCCTGGTAGAATCTCATCTTTGTGTTTACAGTCAGCGTATCCTTTACTTACACTCGCTTGGTGAGGTGGGGCATTGCTGTTGCTGCTTTGCCAATCCTTGTGTTCAGCTCGGAATCGAGGAAGAGGTTGCTAGAGATGGTCGAACCAAGGTACGTGAACCTGTCCACCATTGCAAGGGTATGTCCACCATCGCAAGGGTATGTTCATCAACTGAGATGGTTGGTGCATTGTGTGCTTCTTGGTATATGATCTCAGTTTTCTTTAGGCTGATGGTTAGGCTAAATTCCTTGCATGCCGCTGCAAAACGGTCCATGAGGCGCTGCAGTGCTTCTTCTGAATGTGCAGCAATGGCAGCATCGTCAGTAAAGAGCAGTTCTTTGATGAGAACCTTCAGCACTTTTTTCTTTGCACGAAAGCGTGCCAGGTTGAAAAGTCCCCCACTGCTTCTTGTGTGTATATATACGCCATCATCAGAATCTTTAAAGGCATATGAAAGTCGTAGGGAGAAGAAGATTCCAAACACTGTAGGAGCAAGGAAGCATCCCTGTTTCACTCCATTTTTAATTGGGAAAGGTTCAGAGCTTGACCCGTCAAACTGCACTGTTCCGTTCATGTCCTTGTGGAAAGAAACAATCAGGCTGAAGAGTTTGAGAGGGCATCCAATATATATATATATATATATATATATATATATATATATATATATATATATATATAATTTTCGTCAATCAACAGTTCCCCTTCTGTAAAACATATATTTAAGACAGAATTGTACACAGTAGAAAATAATTTGTTCATTTTAGTAGGGACTCACCTAGATGTACAAGATATGAACTCTTCCGAAATGTATCAATAAACTGAGATGCCGACTCTCGTAGGGGTGTGTGTACTTCGTACTACGCCATCTTAGCGTTAATTTAAAAAAAATAATTTAGTCTCATTGAAAAAAATATACATCCAGTATTTTTTTACCGTTTTTGTTTTATATTGTCTGTCTTTATCTCATGCCTTGTGACAATTCTGAAAAATTATATTATGGATATTGATAGCTTGAAATTTCAGTTGTTTTGAGAGGCTAAGAATTTGTGATTTGCTCATAGTTAAAATATAGTAGTTATACTTTTAATTTATATATATATATTATAATAAAGTCTTATTATTTTTAATGTATATATATCATAATCTATATATTAATACGATAGCATGTGTGTTATTTTCTGTGTCACGATTGTATCTGGGTCGTTTGTTATGTACTTCTATTTCTTTTCATAAATAATTTACCATCTTAGCGTTAAATACTATGATTGTTATTCACTGTATATTCTGTCTTGCTCTCAATACAAATATATTTCCTAACCTATATAGGTGTCCGCGTTTTTCTTAGTAATCCTGCCGGGCCACAATAACTTAGCGAGGAGATACTGGAATTTACAAAGGGGATACTCTCAACAACTTTCCGACGAAATTTCAAATTATAAATTATACCACCAATAACAAACTCCTGTTGCATACTGGGTGTTCATATTGGATGACGAATATTATATCGTTGAGTGTTGGAGAGACCTATATCGGGTACATCTTAATGCAGAGACGGATGGGGACATTCGTATTGGAGAGATAGATGAGAGATACATTTATACCTTCTGTAAATCTTTCTATAACATATATTTTAATGAGGAGAAGGATTATCAGTTCTTTTATCTCAAGATGGGACATTCATTACTTCTTGATTGAGAGGGAGATACATTTCCTGAGGATGGGGTTTATACACAAAGTTCATTATAGATGAGTGAGACAAAGTTCATATAAATGATTCACAATACCTTTGTTTGTTGAGAAAGACACAACACAAGACGCAGTTACAAAATTATGACGTTCCTTTATTTCTTCGATCGGTCAATGATTTTACATCAAGGAATTCAAAGTCACTACATTATTTCCACTTCTAACCCTTCGCTTCCAGAGGGGGATTCAGTCCGGAGTCGACTCTCCTGTCTGACCCTATCTGTTGACTCTGTCCGACCCTGTCTCTTTGTCTCACTAAAACTAGCCAACTATATTGAGAACTCATCTCCCAGCCATGACGTCATCGCATTGCCAAAGACGTGCAGATCGATCCCATGGCCTGGACATGCTTCACGTGTCTCGTTCCCCCATGTCCGAACGTGTGCTCGACTCACGTGGTCCTGAACTCATGTGCACTGTTCACACATATTCTTCTAACCTATTTTCGACTAACCTATTTTTTAATATGTTTAACATTTTCTATTGTTCGCTTCTAAATAACCTTATTTTAATTTAATTTTCATAAACAGAATTGAATCATAAAATTCCTTTTTCGCAATAACATTTCTAAACAATCGAATCCCTTTTCAAACAAACATATCTGCTATTTATTTTAAAACTAACAATCGGAATTCTCCTGAACCTTAATTCCAAACCTAGCTTCCCAGGTTCGAATTCTCCGACTATCCTATCTCATTTTTATTAACTTACAAGAACAGGGGACTTGTTCTTGTAACACTCCGTTTTCCAACAAAAACTGAAAAGCATAAAGTTGTACTTATCGGACAATCTAGTAGCATTTCCAACGAACAGGATACTCTTTTAAATAGGACTACGAAAATTTCTTAAAATTCTTTCAAATGAGTAATTTTAAACGAGAAAAAATTGTTTTGCTGGACGCAGATAAAAATTCTTAACACTGTACTTTAAGATATTTCCATTTTAAAACCTTTTTTTAATTTGTGTTTAATGCTCAGAAAAAATGTAAATTCGTAATATTGCAGCGTTTTATGTTGTTGTTTTTTTCCAAAAACGTCTACAAAATAATGACTTCTAAGATAGTACAAAACAGCAACATTGATTTCAGCACAAACAATATGAAAAAGGCTGAATAAACAAACACAGCAAATATAACTGATGTTATAAAAAAATCCGGAAATATTTGTCAAAATCTTAACCAATAAACCAACCATGTTTTGATGAATACAGAAAAAAATTCTTTAAACTGAACTCGAAGATATTTCCATTTTAAAAGCCAAATAGAATAAAACAATTTTGTGTTTAATGATCAGAAAATAAATGTGTAAATTCATGATATTGCAGCGTTTTTTTAGTCTACAAAATAGACTGCTTTACAGTTTCATCTAAAACAACAACAGCAACATAGAATTTTAGCGGAAACAATAACAAAAGGCTGAAGAAAGATAATAAGTACGGGAGACAACAGGAAACTTATTTAATTAATTAAAAAGTTTCAAGAAATACACAAAACATCCGGAAATATTTCTCAAAAACATGACCAATAAACCAACCATATTTTGTTGGATAAAGAAAATAGTTCTCAAAACGTTACTTGAAGATATTTCCATTTTAAAAGCTAAAAAGAATAAAACAATTTTAAAAGCTAAAGAGAATAAAACAATTTTAAAAGCTAAAGAGAATAAAACAATTTTTAAATCTAAAGAGAATAAAACAATTTTAAAAGCTAAAGAGAATAAAACAATTTTACAAGCTAAAGAGAATAAAACAATTTTAAAAGCTAAAGAGAATAAAACAATTTTTAAATCTAAAGAGAATAAAACAATTTTAAAAGCTAAAGAGAATAAAACAATTTTAAAAGCTAAAGAGAATAAAACAATTTTAAAAGCTAAAGAGAATAAAACAATTTTAAAAGCTAAAGAGAATAAAACAATTTTAAATCTAAAGAGAATAAAACAATTTTAAAAGCTAAAGAGAATCAAACAATTTTAAAAGCTAAAGAGAATAAAACAACTTTAAAAGCTAAAGAGAATAAAACAACTTTAAAAGCTAAAGAGAATAAAACAATTTTAAAAGCTAAAGAGAATAAAATAATTTTAAAAGCTAAAGAGAATAAAACAATTTTAAAATCTAAAGAGAATAAAACAATTTTTAAATCTAAAGAGAATAAAACAATTTTAAAAGCTAAAGAGAATAAAACAATTTTAAAAGCTAAAGAGAATAAAACAATTTTTAAATCTAAAGAGAATCAAACAATTTTAAAAGCTAAAGAGAATAAAACAATTTTAAAAGCTAAAGAGAATAAAACAATTTTAAAAGCTAAAGAGAATAAAACAATTTTAAAAGCTAAAGAGAATAAAACAACTTTAAAAGCTAAAGAGAATAAAACAACTTTAAAAGCTAAAGAGAATAAAACAATTTTAAAAGCTAAAGAGAATAAAACAATTTTAAAAGCTAAAGAGAATAAAACAATTTTAAAATCTAAAGAGAATAAAACAATTTTAAAAGCTAAAGAGAATAAAACAATTTTAAAATCTAAAGAGAATAAAACAATTTTAAAAGCTAAAGAGAATAAAACAATTTTAAAATCTAAAGAGAATAAAACAATTTTTAAATCTAAAGAGAATAAAACAATTTTTAAATCTAAAGAGAATAAAACAATTTTAAAAGCTAAAGAGAATAAAACAATTTTAAAAGCTAAAGAGAATAAAACAATTTTAAAAGCTAAAGAGAATAAAACAATTTTTAAATCTAAAGAGAATAAAACAATTTTAAAAGCTAAAGAGAATAAAACAATTTTAAAAGCTAAAGAGAATAAAACAATTTTAAAAGCTAAAGAGAATAAAACAATTTTAAAATCTAAAGAGAATAAAACAATTTTTAAATCTAAAGAGAATAAAACAATTTTTAAATCTAAAGAGAATAAAACAATTTTAAAAGCTAAAGAGAATAAAACAATTTTAAAATCTAAAGAGAATAAAACAATTTTAAAAGCTAAAGAGAATAAAACAATTTTAAAAGCTAAAGAGAATAAAACAATTTTTAAATCTAAAGAGAATAAAACAATTTTAAAATCTAAAGAGAATAAAACAATTTTAAAAGCTAAAGAGAATAAAACAATTTTAAAAGCTAAAGAGAATAAAACAATTTTAAAATCTAAAGAGAATAAAACAATTTTAAAATCTAAAGAGAATAAAACAATTTTTAAATCTAAAGAGAATAAAACAATTTTAAAAGCTAAAGAGAATAAAACAATTTTAAAAGCTAAAGAGAATAAAACAACTTTAAAAGCTAAAGAGAATAAAACAATTTTAAAAGCTAAAGAGAATAAAACAATTTTAAAAGCTAAAGAGAATAAAACAATTTTTAAATCTAAAGAGAATAAAACAATTTTAAAAGCTAAAGAGAATAAAACAATTTTTAAATCTAAAGAGAATAAAACAATTTTAAAAGCTAAAGAGAATAAAACAATTTTAAAAGCTAACGAGAATAAAACAATTTTAAAATCTAAAGAGAATAAAACAATTTTAAAATCTAAAGAGAATAAAACAATTTTAAAAGCTAAAGAGAATAAAACGATTTTAAAAGCTAAAGAGAATAAAACAATTTTATAATCTAAAGAGAATAAAACAATTTTTAAATCTAAAGAGAATAAAACAATTTTTAAATCTAAAGAGAATAAAACAATTTTAAAAGCTAAAGAGAATAAAACAATTTTAAAATCTAAAGAGAATAAAACAATTTTAAAAGCTAAAGAGAATAAAACAATTTTAAAAGCTAAAGAGAATAAAACAACTTTAAAAGCTAAAGAGAATAAAACAATTTTAAAATCTAAAGAGAATAAAACAATTTTAAAATCTAAAGAGAATAAAACAATTTTAAAAGCTAAAGAGAATAAAACAATTTTAAAAGCTAAAGAGAATAAAACAATTTTAAAATCTAAAGAGAATAAAACAATTTTAAAAGCTAAAGAGAATAAAACAATTTTTAAATCTAAAGAGAATAAAACAATTTTAAAAGCTAAAGAGAATAAAACAATTTTAAAATCTAAAGAGAATAAAGCAATTTTAAAATCTAAAGAGAATAAAACAATTTTAAAAGCTAAAGAGAATAAAACAACTTTAAAAGCTAAAGAGAATAAAACAATTTTAAAATCTAAAGAGAATAAAACAATTTTAAAATCTAAAGAGAATAAAACAATTTTAAAAGCTAAAGAGAATAAAACAATTTTAAAAGCTAAAGAGAATAAAGCAATTTTAAAATCTAAAGAGAATAAAACAATTTTAAAATCTAAAGAGAATAAAACAATTTTAAAAGCTAAAGAGAATAAAACAATTTTAAAAGCTAAAGAGAATAAAGCAATTTTAAAATCTAAAGAGAATAAAACAATTTTAAAAGCTAAAGAGAATAAAACAACTTTAAAAGCTAAAGAGAATAAAACAATTTTAAAAGCTAAAGAGAATAAAATAATTTTAAAAGCTAAAGAGAATAAAACAATTTTAAAAGCTAAAGAGAATAAAACAATTTTGTGTTTAATGATCAAAAACAAAAAATAGTGATTGAAAAATCCTTTGCAATTGAGACAATTTTTATTCTTATTCTTGTTACTATCCAGAGGATAACAGGGAACAGGATCTCCCCCATATTAAAACCCAACCCTGTGTCTAACCCTGCCTACGTCGGGAGACAAATAAAGAGGAACACTAAGAAATAGCCTATGCTTGTCCATAAATATTGCTCCTTTGTATCATCAAACGTGATTTTCAAATTATAAGCATTTTGAATACCCCAACCGACTAAGATTAAAACGAAAATCACAACAGAAAAAACATAAAATCTAAGCATAAAAATTGAATTACAACATTCCTGCCAAATAATGTATTCTGCCAAATAATGAATTCTGCCAAATAATGAATTCTGCCAAATAATGTATTCTGCCAAATAATGTATTCTGCCAAATAATGAATTCTGCCAAATAATGTATTCTGCCAAATAATGTATTCTGCCAAATAATGTATTCTGCCAAATAATGTATTCTGCCAAATAATGTATTCTGCCAAATAATGAATTCTGCCAAATAATGTATTCTGCCAAATAATGTATTCTGCCAAATAATGTATTCTGCCAAATAATGAATTCTGCCAAATAATGAATTCTGGACAAAGTTTACTCAAACAGTAAGAATGGTCCTGGATATGACCTTAAACTATATCCAGTGGTGAGGCCCCAGCTTGTGGGCTTTGGGGAGTGTGGAGCCACCCTTTAATTGCCATTGCTCCCAGGTCCACTCTGACCCGGAGTGGTAGTACCTGTTAGGGTCCCAACTATGGGTCGAATAGAAACCGACTTTAAAACAATAAATATATTCTATTAAAAAAATCTTTCTTCAAAATCTTTGGATTCGGCATTAAATAACCTGAAAAGGGTTGATATGCCGTAAAACAAAAACAACCAAATCAAACTGTAAGACATAACACACATTCCAGAAACACACATACATGCATTCACACACCCTCCTCAGACACGAACACACACACACACACACACACAAGCGTATTTATTTGACCAAGCGATAGTGCACCCAGTACTTCCATGCTAGTAAGAAGAAAAATAAACGTAGAAACAGAAAGAAAGGAAAAAAGGAGAAATGTAAGAGAAGGGAGGAAAAATAGAAAAACAACAACACTCACTGACCATGGACGACCCCCCCCCCTCAATAAACAAGGGAAGGGAAGTAACACACCAATGAAAACTTTTAGAAACATTAATAAATCTCCTCACCTCTTGGAAATGTGCCATAAAATGGCCAGCAACAAGACTTTCATACATTTTAAATATTTAACATTTTGAAAACTTTCTGAAGAGGGCGCTTTACGGAACGACCGAAATGCGTTAAAACTATTTCAAAAAATTATTTAAATAACTTAAAAATTATTACAATGACCTAAATAATTAAAAAAAATAAAACAAGTATAAAACACATAACACTTGTTGGTAACTCCATTCATTTAAATATACATGTTTTTCTCGTTAAAAAATCTTGACCCATTTTACACACACGCACACACACACACATATATATATATATATATATATATATATATATATATATATATATATATTAGGATTTTCGGAATGTGAGAGATTGTATAAAATAAATTCCACAGCCAAACAACGTCGCAGCTCACAAGAGCCATGACAGTCAACGAACCGGAAGTCCAAGACTCGAGTTTCGCCCTCATTCGGGCTTATCAGTTAGACACATCCGAACTCAGGATTCGAAACCCGAGCCTCTTGCATGTTAGGCAAGCACTCTACCAACTGAGAAAACGTCCCGCACCCGAGAACTTCTATTAACTAACACAGAACAAGCAAACCGCGACGAAATGCGACTGTGAAATGATCCTACTTCGTCTCGACAAGGGACGCGGCCATCCAACCAGTCAATAACCCTTGCCGATGTCTCACAAGTAGGAGTTTTTAACTCGAAGAGACGACGCCATCCAGCAATGTCTAACTGATGAGCCCAAATGAGAAAGAAACTCGAGTCTTGGACTACCGGTTCGTTGACTGTCATGGCTCTTGTGAGCTGTGACGTTGTTTAGCCGTGGAATTTATTATATATATATATATATATATATATATATATATATATATATTACACACAAATGTTCAAACAACGCGATACTAACATGACGATGTTTCGATATGTAGTAATTAAAACTACGATCTCCTTAGGCGAAAAGTCTGCCCTTCTTTTAGATAAAAAGGAAAGAAAGAGAAATAAAAATAAAAACTTCTGGTTAAAACTTATAGATCGCACGCACGCACACACACACACCCATACACACACACACACACATATATGTGTGTGTGTGCGCATGTGTATGTGTGCATGCGATCTTTAAGTTTTAACCAGAACACACACATATATATATATATATATATACATACACATATATGTGTGTGTACGTGTGCGTGCGTGTGTGCGTGTGTGGTGAAATATAGACACTGATTACTGCCTATGCTGTCTATTGCTAGTGAAATTTTCCAATACGTGAAAGCACACTTGGATAAACAGTTCTTGCCCGAGCCGGCCATATTGTCTGCGTTCCGGTGTTTTGAAATGCCCGTCTGCCTCCGAAACAAAGCCGGACATTGTCAATAACAAAACTCTATGGACAGCCATTCCACGCGATGAACTTGGACTCTAAAGACAAAATTGGAATAAATTGGAAAAAAAAAGAAGAATTGTGAGGTAAAGAAAAGAAAATCGATGTGAAACGAATATTTGAAGACAATCACTACAGTTCCGAACTGCCTTTTATTTTGCGCAGCTTTCTCGCTTATTTTATAGAAAACGAGTGTCTCAATTTTGAAAAGATAATTGTCCGCTACAGTTTGCGGAAATTCAAAATGGTAATCATTTTCTAAAGCCGATTTCGTCGTTGAATGAAAGGGTACTTTGTAGCAATAAGCATCGTAACTAGCCTCATTGTAGGTGTAATTTAATAACGTTTAACATTCACGTACAACTTACCTTCAACTCCTCGAAATCGATTTCTTCAACATTTATATTTTAATGTCTACAGATTCGTTAGTTTTGTCCCTACCGAAAAGCGTCAATATTTAATCAGACAGTATTTGGCCATTTTATTCATTTATTTATTACCTTTGTTAGCATTTCAAACCAGGGATATTGCCACCGAAACGTAAGTGGGCTATTGTAATAGCGGCCATGTTTATAGGGCATGATATTATACTGTACTATGTTTTCTTCAAGAAATAAATGGTAGTGTTCGACTCGTTTCTACTTGTTTTTTTTTTTAATGCAACATTGAAACTCTTTACCCGCTGACTGTTTTCCTGTTTGCAAGACTAAGGTCAATAGGTATCTCCTCTCTTAGTGATAATCGTCTTTCACCTTGTTAACTCTGTACACAAAGTGGCTTCATGTCTTGTCTGGAGATATCCATGATATCCTACTATATATATATATATATATATATATATATATATATATATATATATATATATATATATATATATAAGCGAGATAATATATATATATATATGGCAAAACATGTAATAAGTAAAAACCTGAAGAGAGTGCTCAATACTATTGCAGAGCAAATATGTGTTTTATTTTTTTATTTTTTTAATTACCGTTTTATCTGTTTGGTTAACCAAAACAGATAAAACGGTAATAAAAAAAAAAATATATATATATATATATATGTGTGTGTGTGTGTATAGTAAGCGAGATTGTTGTATCAACTTCTCTTTTCGTATAATTTTATCCATATAATTATCCACAACTACTCGACAAAACTATTTTCAATAATTGTGCTGAAAAGCAAAATAGCGTCCATTCGCAGCTGAACATTTTGCTAACTGCATTTCATTTCCTCTGATGATATTAACCATTGTTGAAAATCCATGGATTAAGTAAATTAAAATAACCCCTTCTATATATTCCTTTTGTCAAGCAATAAATTCTTAAATCGAATATATGTCTCTATATGTTGTTTTTTTCAGAATTTAAAATTTAACCACGATACTTTATATATATATATATATATATATATATATATATATATATATACATATATATATAGTAAGTTATGTGACTTTAAGATATATTCTGTGTAGCTTAATTGCCATATATATTTTCATAACTTACTACCTAGCTCTACGTATGTGTTGAGCACTTTTGAAGAAAATTTACGCATAAATTCATATCTTTGTATATTGATTTATGTAAGTAAATTAAATAGTTACGTTATATATATATATATATATATATATATATATATATATATATATATATATATATATGAAATAAAATGGAGGTGGAAGAATATGAATAGTCAACGTTTTCGCCCGATTTTATTTAAATGTACATCCATACAGCATGGCATGATAAAATGTTGTTCTAAAAAAAATACTACAGCTTTTTTTTAAGACCTTCATTTAAAAAAGCAATTCGGGTTAACTTGATTATGTAGTAGAACTGATATCTATTTAATGTAGCCGCCTTCAGCTTCAATTACCACCGCGATACGGGCCCGGAACTGGGAGCGTTATTTTTTTCAAAGGTACTTGCGGGAGCTTGGCGAATACTCGCTGTATTGCGGCGATC
Source organism: Euprymna scolopes (assembly GCF_053919585.1). Taxonomy (NCBI): domain Eukaryota; kingdom Metazoa; phylum Mollusca; class Cephalopoda; order Sepiida; family Sepiolidae; genus Euprymna; species Euprymna scolopes. Next base: position 141,650,703 of record NC_136500.1, on the reverse strand, counting down.
AGTTGGCTTTGGTGTAGGAGGTCATGTTGGTGATGTTCTCGACGTATGACCAAACGAAGTTGTCCAGATCGGGGGAGGAGGGGAGCCAATGAGAGAAGGGTACAATGTCGTAACACTCCTTCTGAAGCCAAGCCTTGGTATCTTTGGACCTGTGCGCCGGCGACGAATCGTATCCCCACACGCAATTTCTGCCAGCTGCCACCTGATTGCACCAGGGGATCACCACAAATATACACGTAAACCCATTGACGTTTATATATACAAGTAAATCTATATCTATACTCCTATAAATTCGTTTTTCTTTTGTGTGTATTAATATTAAAAACTTTCTTTCTATTTATTAGTAATTATTTTCTTTCCCACCAAAGCAATATGTGACACGAGGTCGTTTTTAAACTGAGGTTAAACCAGCTCCCTGAAAAAAGGGAAAAGGGGCACTCTAGTTGTGTCTAAAAATAGTAATTGTCCCAGTATAGAGGGTTTCCCCTCTATTGACTGGGACAAATTGCCTTAAGTGCAGCATCTGCAGAACAGATGGTATTTATTTGCTCCCCCACCGAGCAAATTAAGCACAAGGCCAATTTTTAATGTGAGGAGTGAAGGGAGGGGGAAGGGAAAAGGGGACCAGCTCCCGAGAGGTGGGAAATGGGAGCTGGTTAAAGGTCAGGCATGTGGGGTTGCCCCCACATCTGGTCTTTGCTAGTCATAGCTAGTCATAGCTTGCAGTATCTGCCGGAACAGATACTACACTTTGATCCCGGCCCGAAGGCCAAGAACGACAGAAAAGGGCAAGCCTCTTTTCTAATTATTGTATTTATTTGCTTCCCCACGAAATCAAATTAGACACAAGCTCGTTTTTAATGTGGGGTTAAAGTAGCCCCCGTAAAACAATGGTAAAAAGGGGGAACTAAAATAGCAATTGTCTCAGTATGAAGAGGTTCCCCTACATTGACAAAGGACCAATTAACTTATGTGCAGCATCTGCAGAACAGATACTACACTTTGATCCCGGCTCGAAGGCCAAGAACAACAGGATATTTATTTGCTCCCCCACCGAGCAAATTAGGCATAAGGCCGATTTTTAATGTGAGGAGTGAAGGGAAAATGGGGACCAATTCCCCGGGGAGTAGGGAAGCTGGATAGTGACAATTGGTATGAAGGGTTGCCCCTACATTGACCAAGGTCTTATATGTGGGGTCGCCCCCACATATGGTCTTTGCTTGCAGCATCTGCAGAACAGATGGTGTTTATTTGCTCCCCCACTGAGCAAATTAGGCACAAGGCCGTTTTTAATGTGAGGTAAAAACCAGCTCCCCTAAAAGTAGGCAAAAAGGGGGCACTCTGGTTACCAAAAATAATAATTGTCCCAGTATAGAGGGTTTCCCCTCCATTGACTGGTACAAATTATCTTAAGTGCAGCATCTGCCGGAACAGATGGTGTTTATTTGCTCCCCCACTGAGCAAATTAGGCACAAGGCCGTTTTTAATGTGAGGTAAAAACCAGCTCCCCTAAAAGGGGTCACTCTGGTTACCAAAAATAATAATTGTCCCAGTATAGAGGGTTTCCCCTCCATTGACTGGTACAAATTATCTTAAGTGCAGCATCTGCCGGAACAGATACTACACTTTGATCCCGGTCCGAAGGCCAAGAACAACAGAAAAAAGGCAAGTTTCTTTTCTATTTATATAAAAAGAAAATACAATTTTCTTATATATGGGCTGTGGAATTGCATTCACTCGATAAAGATCTAGCTAATTTACATATTCTTTTAAACATTCATTTTAATTAATTCCCTAATAGTTTTTTTTTTCGGATTTCTTATGGTTGATCATCTTTAGTTAACTATTCATGCAGATATTCTACATGATTTATACTTGCATAATATTTGTGTAAAAAGTAAACACAAAATTGTTTCCATATATATTTATGTATACGTACATATTTTTGTTTAATCTCTCTATAAAAGTGAAAATGTCTGTCTGTGTGTCTGTGTGTGCATTTCCCTACGCAATAGCTCTGTCAATTTTAAGTCTACAGACTCGAAATTTGATATACAAGGTACTAAGATTTGGGAAAATTTTGTAATCCATTTTCTGACAGAAATGTCTCTGTTAAGGCGTCAAAGTTCAACGATTTAACCTCTGAGAAAACTACCAAACTCCTCCGACAAAAATTTATATATATATATATATATATATATATATATATATATATATATATAGAGAGAGAGAGAGAGAGAGAGAGAGAGAGAGAAAGTTATAAAATATATATGGCGATTAAGCTGCACTGAATATTCCGCGTTTCATCCACTCTAGGATTCTTAATATAAGCCTGAAGAGTCCTAGAGTGGATGAAACGCGGAATATTCAGTGTAGCTTAATCGCCATATATATTTTAGAACTTACTAACTAGCTCCACCTACGTATTGAGCACTGTTGAAGTAAATACTTAAAGGTTACGCATAAATTTATACTTCCGCATATTAACTTTATGTGAGTAAATGAAGTAGTTATATATATATATATATATATATATATATATATATATATATATATATATATATATATATATATATATATATATATAGTTTGCCTAAAAGGTTCTTGTGGATTTTTTAAATTTTGACTTCAAATTATGTATTTTCAAATAAGTTTTGGTTGTAATATTTTTACTTTATATATCATTTTAAAGAGCTTCTTATGTCCCATCTAATTGTTTGAATGACAATCGTTTGAAAACAATTACAGAATGTTGAATGTGGATAAAAGAGAATTCGCAAAAGTGTTTTATTGTAATTCAAGCTAAGCTGAAAAGCTGATGAAACAGCTCGACATATCAAGGAAAATTTTGGTCCAGGAGTCACTACTGAACGCACAGCACAATAGTGGTTTAAAAAATTTCGTGGGGGCGACGAAAGTCTTAAAGATGATGAGCGTAGTGATCGGCTATCGGATGTTGACAACGATCAATTAAGAGCCTTAGTCGAAGCCAATGAACGCACAACTGTTCGAGAACTTGCTTCTGAATTAGCCGTAACGTATATGACAATTTGGAACCGCTTGAGAGAGGTTGGTAGGACAAAAGACTTTGATAAATGGATGCGTCACGAATTGAACGACAACCAAAAGAAAACAAAAGAAAATATTGGTTATTAATTACGGTCTATTTTTGACATTCGTTATCAAGCAAAAAGTTTAATACACACCCGTATATATATATATATATATATATATATATATATATATATATATATATATATATATATATATATACTTAGGAGATTAGAACAAGAGTCTAAAGAGCAGAGTATATTTTAATGTATTAGTAAATTCATTAATACAATTAAAATAAAAGAAAAGAAAACTGCTCGTTGTAATGTAGATATATAATAAGCTCGATAGGCATATATATATCCTAGAGCGATTTTAATATTGAGTAAGATGATCTATAATTAAAATTAAAAAATAAAAATTAGTTTCATAAGGAAGAACAAATAAAATCAATGAATTGTACGATCGTTTCGGAAACGATGTTTTTATTGTGAGTCTTGGACAACAATTTTATCATTTGTTTTTTTTAAACAAAGTCTCCTCATCAGCAAAACATATTGGGTGGATTTTTTTTTCTAAAGACACCAAAAATAAACCTAGCATTTTTTAAATAAAGAAGATGTACCTGGAAAATATTTAAAATATAAAGGAAAATAGTTACTTTTGAGTAAGATAAAATGAAAATAAAATTAAAATTAAATTAAAATCTGGTAAAACGTAAGGTTATGAGAGTGTACATTTTAAATCTTTTTAACAAAAATACCTAGCAGTGGTTCGCCTTCTAAAAGTCGTACGTATCATTGGGATAGTTAATGTATATATATATATATATATATATATATATATATATATATATATATATATATACAGTGATGATCATATTTATTGGCACGGTAAAATAAAAGTTAAATTTTTTCTAATAAATTCTAAAAAAGGGATTAAATTAAAGAAAATAACAAAGTATATTATGTATTTTTAACTGGCCTTTCCGATGCAGCAATCGGATTTTAGAAAAACTAAATAACAAAGGAACAACAAACATAATTGCAAAAAACCCTTGTTCAAAATTATTGGCACGATTTATTTAATAATCAATTGTATAGCCTTTGGCCTTGATTACCTTCCTCAGTCGCTTTTCATAGTTTACAACCAAGTTGTTGCACTCTTCAGTAGTAATTTTAGCCCACTCTTCCTGACAATAATCCTCCAATTGAATAAGATTCTTAGGCTTCCTTTGCATTACCCTCAATTTTAATGTTCTCCATAAATTTTCAATTGGATTAAGGTCTGGGCTTTGTGATGGCCACTCCAAAACATTAATATGATTGTCCTCAAGCCATTTCTTAGTCAGTTTAGCCGAATGCTTTGGGTCATTATCTTGCATGAACCACCAACAACGACCAAGTGAGAGCTCTTTAGCAGAGTCTTTCAGGTTTTCATCCAATATTTTAACATAATCTTCCTTTTTTATGCTACCTGTGACCTTAACAAGTCGCCCTGGTCCAGAGGCAGCAAAGGATCCCCAAAACATCAAACTGCCTCCACCGTGCTTCACTGTGGGTATGGTGTTCTTAGGCAGGAAAGTTTCGCCAGATTTTCTGTAAATATAAGACACTTTATTATGGCCAAATAACTCTATTTTCGTTTCGTCAGTCCATAGAACACGTTTCCAGAATGCAACATCTTTATCAATATGACGTTTTGCAAAGGCTAGCCTTGCTTTCAGGTGCATAGGCTTCAATAAGGGAGTCTTTCTCGGACGACATGCTTTTAAACCAGCTCTCTTCAAAACTCTACCAACTGTATGTCGAGATACATTCACTCCAGAGGTGCTCTGTTCATCAACAATCTCCCCAACAGAGATCCTTGGGTTTTGTTTTACTTGTCGAACAATTTTCCGTTCATCTCTTGGGGAAAGAATCCTTTTTCTCCCTCTACCCTCTAAACTCATAACGTGGCCTTGCGATTTGAACTTGTTTATTATGGCTCTAACAGTGGATTTGGGAAGGTTTAGCTTCTTTGAAATCTTATCATAGCCCTCCCCATTGGTATGGCATGCTACAACAAGCTTCCTGGCGTCTTCGCTGTGTTCCTTAGTTTTAACCATGGCGATTGAAAATTATAATTTAGTCACTTATAATAGTTTAAATAAATCGCTATCTAAAAATTATCTGAAAAAAATTATTCACTGAATTAGCGTTAAACAAGCATAATATGGCTATAAAAAGTTCAGAAAGCACGTAAACCGGAAATTGATTGATATTATACTGATACTAAAAGAAAAACTAAGCCGTGCCAATAATTTTGAACAAGGGTTTTTTGCAATTAGGTTTGTTGTTCCTTTGTTATTTAGTTTTTCTAAAATCCGATTGCTGCATCGGAAAGGCCAGTTAAAAATACATAATATACTTTGTTATTTTCTTTAATTTAATCCCTTTTTTAGAATTTATTAGACAAAATTTAACTTTTATTTTACCGTGCAAATAAATATGATCATCACTATATATATATATATATATATATATATATATATATATATATATATATATATATATATATATAAAGCTGAATGTGTGTGTGTCTGGTCACGAATAGGCTCCTATATGGTTGACTATTTTAAAAATCTGATGACATATAATGATAGAAGATATATCAAGACACAGGAATGGGTATGTTTGATTTGGTAGAAGGGTGGTTCATTAAAATTGTGGGGTCTGCGTTCGCGCCTGGTCCAAAAAGTATGAAAATAAAATATTAAAAAAAAAAAAAGTTTACAAGGTTTTATATATATATATATATATATATATATATATATATATATATATATATATATATATATACACGTAAGAATACTTTGATAAGTATGTTTTGTGGGGTCTGCGTTCGCGCCTAGCCTCCATAGAATGGAAATAGGCATAGCCTTTAATAAAGACGTTTCATATCTATCTGCGTAAGTATACTTTCATAATTATGTTTCAGTTTGAAGAAATATGGTATAATAAAATTATGGGATGTTCGTTCGTACCTGACCTCCATAGAATGGAAATATGCCACAAAGTTTAACAAGGTTTTTTAATATAGATCCACAGAATATTGTGATAAGTGTTTCAGTGTGAACAGGTATGGTATAATAAATTATGGGGTTTATATATTTTATTTTTACTTTCATCATATTTGGATTTGGTTTTGATACCCCCAAATTCGAAGCTATCTCTTTACAACCCTTCCTTTTCATAACCTTTCATACTTTCATAAATCAGATTCAATTTTCTGTAGGCTGTTTTTTAACCCAGTCAACGACAGGTACTTTTGCTAGTATATATATATATATATATATATATATATATATATATATATATATATATATATATATATATATATAAAGATTTTGTTATTGGCATTTTTGACGATATTAACAACTTCGAAACGCTGTTGCTTTTATTTTAGTTTTTTTCCGCAACCTTAGTGGGTTTTTTAGAACTATAATCTCTTATTGTTATTCATATTTATAGGAATAGATCGATATTTTATGGGGCGTATTTATTTATTTTTATTATTAATTTTTAAAAAATTTATAAGCCTGATAGTTTTCCACAGAGGATGAAATTTAAAAGCTATTTGGGGCTTATTTGTCTTATGTTTGACCAGCTTTCATCTTCACTTCTGATCTGTAATGGAACATATACATCAAATCTGTTGCCAATGTCGCTGGAAAAACGGTGTGATCATTCTACCGGTTGAGTTGATATTTTACTGACGATACAATCCTCTTTCTGTGTCAGGACCATGTATGTCCTAGGATGAAGTACTGTTGCCACATCTAGGAAGGAGTTGCTCTATGAACTATCCAGCTTGACAAAGTTAAAAACCGACCTCGTAACGTAGTACATGATGCCCTTTTCTCTTTTCTTCCACCGTCTTTCCTACATAAGAAACGTACCAATCTGTGTCTGTTATTTTCCTGGCAAGTGCTCGTCTGAGCTCCATCGAATGGCCCTAACCCTTTGCCAGACTTTCACAAAAAATACTCGTCTAGCTATAACCACTATCAATAATTTCTCCCACTTTCTATTTGTGCCTAAACCTAAACATGGATTCCATGAACAAAGCTTCTTTCATAGAACTGCCTGCATACGGAACATTGTTTAGCTGGCCGGCTTTCCAATTGATTCAAAATTACCCATCTTCAAGTTCAATGTAAACAAAATCTTGTTGAACCGTCTTCTTAAATAATCAAATCATACCAAATTCCCACTAATAACGATTACTATACTATCGTTTCAATCACTAGTGCACACTCATAAACCCTTATCCTCGAATTCCTTCCGGTCCTTGATAAGTGGTTACGCCTTTGTAAAAAAATGACTCATGTAACTTACTAATCTACATTACTCTTTATTGTCTATCTGTTTATCCGTCACAGCATATTTCCATTCCTCATAAGCTAATTCGGCCAATTCGAATGAAATTTGTATGGCCATTTACTATGATGACTTGCGACAAACGAAGTATTATATTATTTGTTTGATGCAGACTAAGGGATTATTAGAAATTACTGGGGATTAGTATTTAATGCAAAAATTATCACAAATGTAACCATATTCAGTAATATATTTGCTATGAAGCGCTAATGAAAGTCATGAAGTTTTGCTAAGTATCAACAGATTAAAAATCTAATGAAAATGATATTTAGCCGAGTATTATGTCAGACATAACGACATAAAGAGAAGAGGGAGACACAGTATGATAGGCGCATCCCTCGGCAGTCTTGTTGTTAGCGTCAAGGAGCCAAGATGTACTATATCGTCTAGCATAATACTTACCATAATAATTAAGAAATGCGCTTAACACATAAATTCTCTCTATCATTATTTCTCCAATTTTGACCTTTCACTCATCGGATATCATCATGTATAATGCATTCCCACTTTTCTTAAATTGTATTGTTAAAATTAATTGCATGATAATTTATGTAAGAAATATTCTGGTGGATTTTTATTTCAGCAAAAGGAAATATAAGTATAATTATGAAAGAAAAAACATTGATAAAGCCGAAATTTTGTATGGATCTTTGTTAGTACAAGACCTTTGTTATGATAATATTTTTATAAGATCATTATGATGAGACCTTAATTATAACAGGATTCTTGTTATGATGAGACCTTTGTTATGATAAGACATTTTTATGATAAGACATTTGTTATAAGACCTTTGTTATGATAAGATTTTTGTTATGAGCAGATCGCTATAAGACCTTTGTTATGATTAGACCTTTGTTTTGATAAGATATTTGTTATGATAAGATTGTTGTTATGATCAGACCTTTGTTATGTTAAGACCTTTGCTGTAATCAGAACTTTGTTATGATAAGACACGTGTTATGATAACGCCTTTGCTATGATAAGATATTTGTTATGATAAGACATTTGTTATGATAAGACAATCGTTATGATAAGGTTTTGCTATGATAAAACATTTGTTATGATAAGGCATTTGTTATGGTAAGATTTTTGTTATGATAAGACCTTTGTTATGATAAGGCATTTGCTATGATAAGGCATTTGATATGATAAGACCTCTGTTATGATAATACATTTGTTATGATAAGACATTTGTTATGATAAGACCTTTGTTATGATAAGGCATTTGCTATGATAAGACTTTTGTTATGATAAGACATTTGTTATTATAAGATATTTGTTATGATAAGACCGTGGTCGTGATAAGATTTTTGTTATAATAAGACATTGTTATGATAAGACATTTGTTATGATTAGACCTTTGGTATGATTAGACAGTTGTTATGATAAGACCTTTGTTATGATAAGATTTCTGTTATGATACGATATTTGCTATGATAAGATTTTCGTTATGATAAGACATCTGTTATGATAAGACCTTTGTTATGATAAGGCATTTGCTATGATAAGACCTTTGTTATGATAAGACATTTGTTATGATAAGACCTTTGTTATGATAAGATTGTTGTTATGATAAAAACTTTCTTATGATAAGACATTTGTTATGATAAGACATTTGTTATGATAAGACATTTGTTATGGTAAGACATTTGTTATGATAAGACATTTGTTATGATAAGACATTTGTTATGATAATACATTTGTTATGATAAGACGTTTATTATGATAAGACATTTGTCATGATAAGACATTTGTTATGATAAGACATTTGTTATTATAAGACATTTGTTATGATAAGACATTTGTTATGATAAGACATTTGTTTATGATAAGACGTTTGTTATGATAAGACATCTGTTATGATAAGACATTTGTTATGATAATACATTTGTTATGATAAGACATTTGCTATGATAAGACCTTTGTTATGATAAGTAATTTGTTAAGATAAGACATTTGTTATGATAAGACATTTGTTATGATAAGACTTTAGTCATGATAATACATTTGTTATGATAAGACATTTGTTATGATAATACATTTGTTATGGTAAGACATTTGTTATGATAAGACATTTGTTATGATATGACATTTGTTATGATAAGACGTTTGTTATGATAAGATATTTGTTATGATAATACATTTGCTATGATAAGACATTTGTTATGATAAGATATTTGTTATGATAAGACGCTTGTTATGATAAGACGTTTGTTATGATAAGACATTTGTTATGATAAGACATTGGTTATGATAAGACATTTGTTATGATAATACATTTGTTATGGTAAGACATTTGTTATGATAAGACATTTGTTATGATAAGGCATTTGTTATGGTAAGACATTTGTCATGGTAAGACATTTGTTTTGATAAGACGTTTGTTATGATAAGACATTTGTTATGATAAGACATTTGTTATGATAAGACCTTTGTTATGATAAGACATTTGTTATGATAAGACATGTGTTATAATAAGTTTTTTGTAATGATAAGACCTTTGTTATCTTAAGATTTTGTTATGATAAGACCTTTGTTATAATAAGACATTTTTTATGATATAACATTTGTTATGATAAGACATTTGCTATGATAAGACCTTTGTTATAATAAGATTTTTGTTATGATAAGATCTTTGTTACGATAAGACCTTTGTTATGATAAGACCTTTGTTATGATAAGACATTTGTTATGATAAGACCTTTGTTATGATAAGAACTTTGTTATGATAAGATCTTTGTTATGATAAGACCTTTGTTATGATAAGACCTTTGTTATGATAAGGCATCTGCTATGATAAGACCTCTGCCATAATAAGATTTTTTTATATTAAGACGTTTGTAATGATAAGACTTTTGGTATAATAAGATGCAGCTAACTATTATGGATCTGTTCCGTGCAAAGATTGTTGTTTAATGAAAAAAAATTGGCAACAATTAATCATAATTTGACCATCAATTCGGCATAAAATATTCGTCCTAAGTCAGCAGCCGTTTCAAACGGGATAAAATGTCTAGTACGTTCTTGTTTACGATAACAATATGTATTGATGATTGTTCGCAAAACTCTAGGCACACTCTCTTCTTTTAAATGGAGTCAATTGGATTAAGTCTGTGATTTTTGTTTCTTATACTTTTTCTTGAACATACTCCGAAACGGGAACTATAATCTGGCAAACGATGAGACGGTTTCACATGACAATGTCTTTCAATCTAATTAGAGTAAGTGATATTCAACTAATCTCATTCCCCTCGTAACCAGTTCAATATATAGAATCTTGTATTTCATCTGATTAAATTTAAAAAAAAATCAAATTAGCTTAAGTGTCCAGACCATACGGATACACTGTGTTATGGTTACAGACTTGTGCTCTGTTTCTACTGTGCCTAAAAAGAATTACGACACGCTGATATATGAAAACATAACGATATATCCTTAATGTTGGTGGTGTTCAAGGATGTAGTGCGGTTAGGTGGAAAATGCATGCCTAAGAATTCGCCAACCCACCTTAGTATCAATGATGTTATTATGTAACAACTTTTTACCACTTTAACTTCCTCTGTGGAATGGCGTGAGTGTAGCCGCCCACCTGGGGCGTTTTAATCGGGGACAGTTGTTTCAATTGATTGATAATCCAGCCTAATAGTGGGTTTCTTCGCTCAGTGCATTCCAATTGCACCTGTATGCATTTTTTGTAAATGCATCCAACATTTATCTTATCTTTTGACAATCGGTGATGTTTATGCAATCTCTTCCCATACAGGTGGGCCCTCATTTTAGATGCATTATTTTTGTTTAAATTTAAATAAGGTATTGGTTCACCTCTTTTCACAACTTTTTATTCAAATGAGCTTTTGATAAACCTGGCAATCATTTTTTTTTTTTACAATTGATCCTGTTATGTTGTTTCTTGCATTTTTTGCCAAATCTATCGTTCTTGTATATAGGCGTGGATATTTAACTTTAATATTTCAAAATGGCATCGCGATTATATTGGTCTTATCGATGTAAAAATAATATACGTTTAACGCCAATAATAACGTTATACACACGTAACGCCAATAATAACGTTATACACATGTAACGCCAATAATAACGTAATACACATGTAACGTTACAAACACACAAAGGAAACAATAAATAAAATTCGGGCCGGAATATTTTCTTTTCTTAACAAAAGCATTTATTACCGTTTCTCTCCAATGTCGACACTACTCAAAAGTCGCTTGCCGTCGTCCATCTCGCCCGGTGTACACATTTCTTCTCCGACCTCATGCCGGCTACAGCTAGGCCATTCTCGTCCTTGATTTTACACGTCCATTATATTCAACGTGTACGTTGCTTCTACTGACCACGTGGTACATTTTTTCTCCTTCTTTCCTTTTTCTTTCTGTGCATACAACCTAATTTGCATATGCGCGTTTTTCGGCTACTGCTGCTGCTAATCTCCTCACAAGCCAACTATCTTTCGCTATTGATATTTCCCCATGTGGTCATATTCATTACGTTACACATATGAAGACAGTAAAATCTTTATACATGCGTACGATTTTACGATGTTTGATAATTTTTGCCTGTATTTAGCAAAATAAACCTACAAAACTGCTATTTTAAATTTAAGCATGACAAACTAACGAAAATGCTATTTAAGGAGAGTAGAAAGTGGCCTTCGTTTTATTTTATTTTATTTTTTATTCTTAATAGAAATCGCTCCAGACAAGGTATCAAGATACTTGATGTTAAGAGCTAAAAATATCCCTTTAGCTAAAAAAAAAAGGCAAGGTATTGATAAATGTTATATGAATATATTCCAACTTCACCCCTTAAAAAGAGATATTTCCCCCTTCCCCGCTTTTGTCAGAAACATTTTCAATGCAATTTGGGGGTTAAAGGACCAAATAAGGCTAGCAAGAGTTACGAGGTTGCCGAAAGTGAAGTCAAAATTAATTTATATTTTTTGCTTCATTGATTATCCATATCATTTTTCCACAACATATGTGATTTTTTCAACTGAAATGTCAAACTAATAACTTCAATATAAATCTAATATAACTTCAATATAAAACTAATATACCTTCAATATAAAACTAATAATTTCAATAAAAAACTAATATAACTTCAATATAAAACTAATATAACTTCAATATAAAACTAATAACTTTAATATAAAACTAATAACTTCAATATAAAACTAATATAACTTCAATAGAAAACTAATATAACTTCAATATAAAACTAATAACTTCAATATAAAACTAATATAACTTCAATATAAAACTAATCACTTCAATATAAAACTAATAACTTCAATATAAAACAAATATAACTTCAATATAAAACTAATAACTTCAATATAAAACTAATATAACTTCAATATAAAACTAATAACTTTAATATAAAACTAATAACTTCAATATAAAACTAATATAACTTCAATAGAAAACTAATATAACTTCAATATAAAACTAATAACTTCAATAGAAAACTAATATAACTTCAATATAAAACTAATAACTTAAATATAAAACTAATATAACTTCAATATAAAACTAATAACTTTAATATAAAACTAATAACTTCAATATAAAACTAATATAACTTCAATATAAAACTAATAATTTCAATATAAAACTAATATAACTTCAATATAAAACTAATATTACTTCAATAGAAAACTAATATAACTTCAATATAAAACTAATAACTTCAATATAAAACTAATATAACTTCAATATAAAACTAATAATTTCAATATAAAACTAATAACTTCAATATAAAACTAATAATTTCAATATAAAACTAATATAACTTCAATATAAAACTAATATAACTTCAATATAAAACTAATAACTTCAATATAAAACTAATAACTTCAATATAAAACTAATAATTTCAATATAAAACTAATATAACTTCAATATAAAACTAATATAACTTCAATATAAAACTAATAACTTCAATACAAAACTAATAGCTCTTTTTTCTCTACTAAGTAAAAGACAGTTGGCTCTACGTTACAAGAAATTCGAACAGTGGGATAAGGAGTGGTTCCTTAGATCAAAATAAGGTTCAATCTTCAGGGGTCACTATTGTTATGATAGAGCTAATTTATAGTTATTATTAAGTGAAAATCCTGAACAATTCTTGATTGCCTGACTCCATTTGTTTGGTTCATGACGCAACTCAAACAAGGTAAAATAGCTTCAGTTAGTAGATTTGGAATTGATAATAATAACTTAATGCTCACATTGCTTTGCTAATAAAATAATTTTGAGGGAATGGTCGTGAAAAAGTTGTTTAGACTACGACCGGAGGAAGTATCTGACACTGAAGTCAGGTCTCAAGCACATCCCTGCGTGAGCACACCTCGATAAGCGATTATCTACGGTTGGCATTGGACCAATCAGAAGAGAAGGGCATATCATGTAGCGATCTCCGATTACCTAGATTGACCTGGGTGTCCAGTCCTTACTCAGTCACCTCATTATATAAGCTTATGCACGAGCGATTTTTGACGTTTGAGAAGAAAGTTGACAGTGAGTTGAACAAAGTTGAGTTGAGAGTTTTAGAGAAGAGATCTCAAAGCCCCTAACCGCTGAAATATACTCCAATGTTTAATATCGCTGTCAACTCTTCTCCCTCGCGAGCTGAAAGATCCCTGGTTAAGTACTTTTGTCATGTATGGTACTTACACAAAATAGATCTGTGGCTTGCTAAAACTTTCTGTCGCTGACAAAATCCTCCTCCTTATCCCGTATATGCAGACTGTTGGCGACAAAATAAAAAATAAAAAAATAAAAAACGAACTCACTTATGTGTGTGTGTGTGTGTGTGTGTGTGTGTGTGTGTGTGTGTGTGTGTGTGTGTGTGTGTGTGTGTGTGTTACTATTCCACTAATATCGAGATTTACGATGAAAAAGGTATTTCTTCGAACATTCGGCTTGTGTCACGATTCAAACACCTATACGTACATTCACACCTTTTTATTTCAGCGTATGATTGTTCAATAATAGCGGGATACAAGCAGTTAATTATCTGTTTATCTATCTATTTATCTCTTTATGTATCTATCTATTTATTTGTTGGTCTATCTATTTATCTATCTATCAATTTATCTCACTAGTTTTCTATATAATTATCTATCTATTTAGCGGAGTAAACAACAGCAAATTTGAATCGTGACAAGTTCGGACAGGTATAAAACTTTGTTGACCGGTCAGTTTGCACTGGATTTATGGGCTGGTGACCCAACGTGTAAGGTGTTCCGCTTTAGTTAAGTTGGAGCCGAGACGCCGAATAAAAAAAGACGAGTTTAGAGAATTTGACTGTGAGGGAGGTGAGGTCCTCTATAAAGAACCCACAAGACAGAGATCGTCGATCATTCCATTTTATGCCGCATCGTCTTGGGTCCATGACTACATTACATATTCCAGCTCGTCCAATTGCGCTTGGCGGATCCACTAGACGCGGGTCATTAAAATAGACATTAAGGGATCTGAGGATAATAGTCGGTTAAATATTCCGTTATACTAAGAACAACGTATAAACACACACACACACACACATATACATATATGCATACATATATATGCATACATATATATACATATACACACACGCACACACACACACACACACACACACACATACATATATATATATATATATATATATTTCAGAGGAAACATAATTTAATTTAAATACTAAAGAAACAAAAAACACGGGCAGGTGGAATTATTAAAATTTCCTTAAGGCCTTATCGTCTGACCCTCTAAGAGAAAACGTCAGAATGATAAATCAAAAGCTAAGAATCGAATGCGGAAAGAGGGGAATTTGGTTTCAGTTGGAAGACCAGTGAGAAAAAAAAAATATATATATATATAATCTCACTGTTCAGGTGGTTTTAAATCAGTAAATATTTCCAACTGATGTTTCAAAATCTTTTGTCTACACAGGCTAGGTCGAGAGTTATTAATGACTAACGCCTCAATGATATTGAGATGATAGTTCGACCTAGCACTGTATAAAACAGAAAACCACCCATCGAAATATTGGTCAGAACACCCATTTATACTAATCAGGTGATTACCGATGGCGGACTCATGAGCTTGGGAGTGCCCGGATGTTCTCGAAACCTGGTGTAATCGAATATCCCGAGGGATGTGTTGGGATATTCTCATTTCCAATCTTTGGGATGTTTTGCCAACGTAGTCAGCTCCACACTGGCAAACAAATTTATAAACAACAGAATTCTTTTGAATGGTTGGCAAAACATCTTTACGAAAAGAAGAGAAAAAGGTTCGAGTTGTGTAAACTACTCTAAGCATAGTAGCTGGAAAACAACGTTGAGTAGCAGAAGAAATACTTTCAACAATATAAAGGCCAACAGGACCTAACCATGGTAATTTTAAATAAATGGGACAACGTGATGGACCAATACGTTTAACACTATTAAATGTAGCAATTTTACGTTCAATAGTAGTTTTTATTATATTTATAATAAAAAATATTTTTAGTATATTTATAATAAAAAAAAAAACTACTATTTATTTTTTTCAGACCTTACTTAAAAATATTTTTCTTTCAAGTTGGGGAAATTAGAAACTTGGTTTTAGTAGTGCTTTTAGTAAGGCCCCCTTAATTTTAATTAATGTTTGGAGTAGTGCTCTGGAGGCTTCCTGTATTTTCTTTTCTTTACTCATCAGAAGACAATAAAAGAAAATATAATCTCAAAATAACTTTTTTTATTTTGAACATTTTTCATTATACCCTTTAAGGGCGAACGGGTAGACTAGTAAAATGATTAAATTAAGAGGTATTTTAGTGTTGCGCTCCTAGTTATTGCCAGCAATATTAAATGCGTGAGTGAATGTTGTCTTTATAGAAGTATAGTCTACAGTCAGGTGTGCGTATTTTTAATTGACCTAGTAAAATGACCATGAATAATTGCACCTACTTTTGAAATATATATATAAAAGGGTTCTGCAAAGTCCGTCACTTAAGAAAAATAAATTTAAATAGTCAATAAAAGCAAAAGTTGTATAGGCCTTACTAAAAGCACTACTAAAACCAAGTTTCTAATTTCCCAACTTGAAAGAAAAATATTTTTAAGTAAGGTCTGAAAAAATAAATCGTCAGAATCCACAGGAGCACCACTGAAAGCAGTAAATATGGTTATAAATATGGTTATAATTATATATTGTATATTTATATTTAAATCAGTTTATTTTTAACTCAACGTGGTTAAATTATATTTATTTGTAAGGAAAACACGTTAAAATAAGTTAAAACAAAAAATCTCGTAAGCAGTGTATGCTTTGAATAGCAGCAGTTGCTTTTAATGTCGGACTAAAGACAAGCCGACAATGAAATAGGTAAGCAGACACATTTTTAAACCGGAAGTCAGAAACCGGATGGACCGTTTTAACGCCCAAGTAAGCAAGCTAGCTGATCTGAGTTTTATAATTATATAGTTATTTTTCCATTCATTTGGAAGAATGAATTCTATTGATGTATAGATATGGCTTATACAACTATATGACCGTTTTTACAAAAACATTTCTGACACATTTTTTTATAAGGTTGAGTTGAAAATTACATTTTTAAATGCGATAACGCATTTCTGTAAAAGGTTGTCTCTGTCCGTTTGTCGTCTGTCCGTCCGTCACATTACGTTCTAAATTGTATTTTTGTCACTTCATTTGCTGATTGAATATTCATATCTTAAGAAGGGATCAATTATTGTTTCTTTTCGTTCGTCTTTAATTTATCTGTGCTTTGAATCTAGATGTTCAATCGAATATTAAACAAATGATAAAATTAAAGTAACCAAAAATTAATGGCAGGTGTTCTTCATAATTGTCCCTGCTTCCTTTGTTTCAGCTCGTTTGATTCTTTGGTCTAGTGATTTTCACCAATTCACTGTTTTTATTGTTATACTTCATTATAACACAGCTTCCAGTTCAAGACCTGTGAAATTCTGTTCATTCTGACTGTTTCCCTCCTGGATATAGACTTAGGTTTTTTTTTTCAAGACTAAGACCGCTAGACATCGCCTGTCTTTGTAGAAATCAGCTTTCATTCTTGTTAGCTATTTACATTAAATGGCTTCATGCCTTGTCTGATGCGATTTATATAACAAGGTATGTCTACCAAAGAAATCCATGACCACAAGGTACAACACACATCTTTTCTTGTGCAGCTATAAAGACGTTGGAAACTAGATTAACACAGGTAAGTTAGCTAAATTTATATGAATTGGTTCAAGTTCGGTTTGGTTTAACTTCATACTTCAAAATAATTAATGTATACGTAACGACTTGAAAAACAAAACGTACGTAACATCTATTCATTCCTTGCTCGGGTATATCTCTCTATCTCCGTCCCTAGCTACATATGTTCTTTCTTATTTTATTTGGGACAGTAATATATTCTTTCTAGAGCAGTTGTTTCTTCCGGATTTCATATTTACTTCACTTGAATCTAAAAGAAAAAGGGCGGAAACGTGTTTGTTAAATTCCAGAACAAAGGTCAATAGCTTGTGCTACGTGAACGGTTCGACTCACACTTTGAAGATTTCAAAGTATGGTTAGATTTTGGGCGAAATGTGATTACGTAGAAGGACGATTCAACAAGAATGTATTTATATGTCATGGTGGGGTATTCTTTCTACTTCGACTTTATAAATAGTCGTAATATACGAACCTCTACAATTAATGAATAATTTAAATGTTCACAGTCAGACAACGTCGCAGCTCACAAGAGCCACTAAAGCCAAAAAAAAAAAAAAAAAACAGAAAGTCCAAGACTCGATTTACGCTCTCATCAGTTAGACACATATGAACCCAGGATTCTAAACCCGAGTCCCCTGCATGCGAGACAAGTAATCTACCAACTGAGAAAACGCGTCGATCAAGGAAACGGAAACGAAATCCCAGAGTGGACTGAACCTACTTTCGTTTCGAACAAGCAGAGTGATCATCGCGACCAACTATAACCCAAGTCGAACATCCCAAATGAGGGCGAAACTCGAGTCTTGGACTTCCGGTTTGTTAGCTTTCATCGCTCTTGTGAGCTGCGACGTTGTCTTGCTGTGGAAATAATTTTATATTCACTCTCCTATTCTGATATATATATATATATATATATATATATATATATATATATATATATATATATATATATATATGTTAGAGAATGGATAGAGAGAGAGAGAAGGGGGAAGAGTGTGAGTTATAGTGTAGACACGCTGACCGGAAGTCAAGATCAGCTGATTGGATTGCGTGTGAGTCATGTGATCAAGTTAGCTGAATCGAGGAGATTTGGTTGCGACTTGGACGAGAGCGAACGGCTTCGCCGTTGTCTCCTCCCTTTCGCTAGGGGGTGGGGAACGAGCGCTGACGTGGTAGAAATAAGACCTAGAAGAAGAAACCACCGGACAAATTCACTTTCCTTTCTTCTGTGATCGATCTGGAAGGTGAATAAAAAATCTATAGAACCAATTTCTTGTCTTGGAGTGAAATAAATCTTCGTCCCCAAAAACAGGTATCAAGTCTCCCTCCCAGACGAGAATTTCCAGATGGACCAACGAAATGGCAGAAGGTATGTTCAAATGACATATCACACACATATTCACACTTAACAGCATATGAACATATGTAATAGAAAAATCACTAGACGAACACACACACAACGTCATTAACTCTGGTAAGATAATCAAACACTCAATCTTTTATAAATAGACACGTTTTAATATACGATTTCCATTCCAATTTCAACCAATATACAACAAACGCTCAGTTATCATACGACAACGTAACAACAGTATATATATATATATATATTGTTACGTCCATACATATACATATATATATATTTAAACATTTATTATTAATTATTAATTTTATTTTTATTGTTTTATATATTGTTATATATATATATATATATATATAATCACAGTTTATATCTTCAAATGTCATTTAAAATAATCAATTTTCAAAATAAAATTTTAAATTTACTGTTTGACTCAAAGAATGTTTATATTTATGTTCTTAATGCAGAGATTTTTAATGTAATTACATCTCTTCAGAGGAAAAATTCTATCAATATACTAATATTGGTTAGCATTTATTTTGCTAAATAGCACACGCATAGATAAAGTGACTTATTGTTAAAAGTAAAAAAAGGATAGCTGTTATCCAAATGCAGAATAATTCCTTGGAAAAATTAAGTTCCATATTGTGTGAAGATTGGTGTAGTGTAGGTAAAAACCAAAAGTTGATGGTAATATTGAGCAATTTTATTTGGCTGGGATTGTCTTATATGAATATTCCCTTCCAGTATTCTATAAGACTTGAAACTATTAGATTAAAAACCTGTTATCTTGAATCTATTATGCTCTTAACTCATCAGAAGATAATGATTTAAGGGCATCATGGATTCACTGATTGATACAATAATTAAGTGATTGCTTTTGCGCTACGAAACAGATACTGTCAAAAATTGTATAAGTCAACTGAATTAAATGAATAAATTATAAGATGGTGAACATCATGAATTTTGGAATATAACTTTTTGTCATTTATTCTCTCTCTCTCTCTCTTTCTCTCTCTCTCTGTATATATATATATATATATATATATATATATATGTTAACTGTGCCTTTCTCCTGTAAGTGTCCGCCCACCGCCCATTAGATGATTAGGATGGGCGCGGTGGCAACTAGGAAACTGATTGGCTAACTAGAAAATTCAATCGCATGTGCGTATATATAAACGCGCAATAACCACAACTTTTCGCATAAGCCCAGACGAATTCTCACAAGAGTGAAACGCGGAATATTCTGTGTAGCTTTATTGCCATATATATTTTCATAACTTACTAGTATATATATATATATATATATATATATATATATATATATATATATATACGTTTGTGTCAATGGTTTACTGCACAAAGTGTTTACCAAGAAATGGTAAATAATTTAGTCTTCCATTCTGAAGAAGTAATGGATTCTAAATGATATAAGTGAAATCTCCGTTAAATATCGAACCTGGCACGCCAAGCGCAAATGCTGCCACAGTCGCCACTGCGCAACACTGATCTTCTTAACTGTAAGCTCAGATGATATAAAAGTTTCAGCCGTAAAATCGTACAATGTCAACAAAGTGGGAAAATGAAAGTGAAAGCCGCTGCAGGGAAGGGTCAATAAAGATGGAATCTGAAAGAGAAAAAGATATTTTAAATAAGAAAGACTGCATTGCAACAATAAAAAAAGAACAGATAGTCATACTATATTTATATTTAATCTACACATTTTATTACGAAAAAGCTATGTATAATCTACGCATGATAGAAAAGAAATACTATTTGAAATTCAAGCCCGACAGACCAATGAAAATTCTATTTGACATTTAAGCATGACAGATCGACAAAATCTATATATCTATAAAAATGAGAATATGTATGAGAGGGCACTTCTCAACCTATATACTCAACGTATTTTTGATCTGCAAATTAATAATTTGGTATATAGAGTACGTGTAAATCTTTTTAATCGGTTTTCATCCAGGGTTTGAAATGTAACATAGTAGAAAAAGACAATCCTGTTGCAAAGTAAGCACGAGAGAAAAATGTTAACTTGAAGGTAAACTAACGAAACTTCTATTTCAAACTTAAGCATGAGCGATCAACGGAAATATTTTCTGAATATTTTAGATGAGTGTTGATGATTGGAATTCTTTACATTATTATACCGGTCTAATCTTGAACGTTATTTCCACAAACTTTCAGTTGACGCAACCACCGAACTTCGTCAATTGTACTTTTTAAAGGAAATATCCCTGAGTACGACACGATACACATGAAGAAGACCAGAGATTACATTGATCGAAAAAGGTCATTCAAAGTATGAATGGTGCTCGATATACAGAGTGGTCCAAAAAACGGGCTCCCAACTCTAATTAGGCCCCGTTTCTTAGTGTTTTGTCCGAATGAAATGTAACTGGTCATAACTAGTTTATTATATTCAAAACATCACATCAAAACACTAGAGTCTTTGGCCTTTTTTACTCCGTTCTACAGTATATGTTCTAGATGGCCTCCATTTAGCTTCTTTTTTTTTGGGGGGGGGGGGTCACCCTGTATTCAGAATGAGAATAGTAATTCGAATAATCCAAACAATGATTTTTTTTTGTTTCCTTTTATTCTGTTTTTTAATGCACTTTAAGTGTTAAGATATGCCTGTTTGGTGTTAATGCACTTACTGATCCGCGTTATTTTTTAAATCGTACTTCCAAGTTTAATTAAAGTTTTATGATATGTTTTTTTTTATTCATTTGTAAGTTTAAAGTATAGAATAGGTACAAAACACCCTCCCCTCCCTATGTTAAGAATGTTTTTTAAATAATAACCTTATTATTTCAGCACGAGTACTGCCTGTTTGTCACAATATCATTGATAACCGCGTAGATTGAAAGAACGTATCTTCGTGCTTTTCTGTTTTAGATTCAAGTTTTTTTGTTTTTATTTTTTACGTTTCAAACGGCTCTCGAAACGGAAATCAAGCGTTGTGTGGAAACAAAACACTTGCTTTCATAAACGAAACAATTGTTTTAAATCAATACGTTTGTTTCCAATAAATCCAGCAATATCTTACGAGCAAACGGGCGAATCAAGCGACTGCCTCTCTGTTTTATTTATGTGTTGTCATGAATTTAACCACCAACGCGAGAATGCAGGAAAATTCAATTCCTTTGTATAGAGGTATTAAAGTTTAGTACAAAAAATGTTTAGACCGTAGACGAATTAATAAGCAAAAGTTTTTAAATCCAAGGATTGATTGATGCCGGTTCTTCCAACATATACGAAAAAACTGACATCATCATGAACATTATGGATCGAGTCTATTCTGGCATCTACATTTTAGGTCGAGATTATTCAGAGACCATCAAATAAAAACAGACAATATTGTAAAACAAGATAAAAAAGAAAGAAAGTGCTTTAGAAATACGAGAATAACAGCAAAATGAGAAAAAGCCAATAGGTTTTAATGCAGTTTACAAAACGCGCATAAAATGGTAAATAACATTTACAGTATGTTTTTTTTTACATGGAGTTCGCCACTTATCAAGGCCCAATGGCCACTCGGGGATAAGTGTTATTGTGTGTACAGTACTCAATGGGATAGTGTAGCAATAGTATTGGAGAATTGATAAGGTGCCATTACTTAGGGGGGGGCGGTTCATCAGGAATTTGTTTGTGTTGGACTTGGAGACATCCATGTTGCAGTCGGGAGGGAAACAGGCAAGCGGAATAGAGTTCCACAGGCGTGCAGTTCTAAGAAAGAAGCTTTGTTCGTGGAATCTACGTTTTGATTTAGGCACAGATAAGGAGTGGGGAAAATTATTGACGGTGGTTTCAGCTAGTCGGGTGTTTTTTGAAAAAGATTGGCGAGGAGGGACCAGAGAATGAAGCTCAGACGAGCACTTGCCATGGAAATAACGATAAAACAAAGACAGGATCGCTACGTCTCTTCTGTGGGAAAGAGGTTCCAGGGAAGAAAAAAGGGCATCCCCCACTAAGCCACGAAGTCTATTTTGCACTCTGTCAAGGCAGGATAGGCTGTTTTTAGCAACTCCTGCCCAGATGTGGGAGCAGTACTCCATCTTTGGGCGTACTTGGCTCTTATATAGATAGAAAATTGCATCATTAGTGAGATATCTTCTGGAGCGGTAGAATAATCCCACCATGTTCCCAACGACCTTGGCAACAGACTTGATGTAACTGTTCCATTTAAGATCAGGAGTAAAGGTCAAACCCAGATACTTATTAAAACATTGGGCCTCCCTTAGACGAGAGCCATTCATTTCAATTGATGCCAGATGGGGATCAGAGCGTTTATGATGTAGAGATAGGAGCTTGGTCTTAGATGCATTAAAGGTAACCAGCCACCTCTTTCCCCACTGTACCACGCGCTCAAGATCAAAGGAGAGAGAATCAGAGAGAACATCATAATTTACGGCCTTTGATGTGTTGCCATAGATGGTCGTGTCATCAGCACAGATGTCAACGAAGGATTTTAGTATGTGTTTTGGGTGATCATTGATGTAGATAAGGAAGAGAGTTGTGCCCAGTATGGACCCCTGAGGGACACCAGCATAAATACTGTGGGCCTCTGATTTCTGTCCATCAACCACTACTCTTATGAGCCTATCAGAGAGAAATGATTTAATGATCGAGAAAACATTTCCAGTTATACCGTAGCTGGAAATCTTGTGTAGTAGGCCTTTATTCCAAACCTTATCGAAGGCCTTTGATATGTCGAGAGCAATTGCCCTAGAAATGAAGCCTTTGTCGAGAGATTCGCTAATCCTATGAGATATAACCGTTAGCACATCTGCTATAGATCTAGCAGAACGGAAACCATATTGCGTGTCGCTAAGAAGGTTATTTTTGCTGAGGTGGTTGACTACTTTTCTATTTATTGTGGATTCCAGCAACTTACTCATGACATACAGGAGACTTATAGGTCCGTACTGAGAGGGAGATGACTTATCACCTGAGTTCTTAAATACAGGGCATACTGATGAGGTTTTCCAGTGTGTTGGGAAGTACTTCTCCTTAAGGCAACGCTTAAACAGTTTGGTAAGTATGGGGGCAAGTTCTGGTTGTAATTTTTTTAACACTATAATTGGAATACCGTCGGGACCAGTTGCTTTACTGGAGTCAAGGTTCTTGATTAGCTTGGCGGCCTCACGTACAGACATTTGTATGTTGCATAGCGTGTTGTCTGTTATAGGAGGGAATACGGGGAGTTGATGGCCTTCGTCGCACAGGGTAGAATTTGCCGCAAAGTTTTTGGCAAATAGTTCGGCCTTGTCGGATGCTGTCGAGATGACCTCTGGTCCATTGATGGTTGGGATAGAACGCACGCTTCTGTTCAGGATCCTATTTGCTATTTGCCAGAACTGGTGGGAACCAAGCCGCTGCTCAGCTACTTTGGATTTAACGGATTGAGCATATAGTTCTCTTTCATATTTTATTACTCTTTTACAGTGGCTGCTGGCGGTCCTAAAAGCAGCTTTATTTTCGGTGCATCTATTACGTTGGTAGCTACGGAAAAAGTGATTTCTGTGTGCGGTGGCAGCATCACATTCAGGGGAGAACCATGGCCGGCTGTTAGGTTTTTGTTGGAATTTTTTGGATGGTATGAATTGGTCTATGCCTACAAGTAACCATTCGGTCAGGTCTGATACTATAGAGGACACATCCTTCTTAAACATGGATTGGAGAGGTAGATCAGATATGAATGTACGGAAGCTATCTCAGTCCGCCATAGAATATCGGTATACAGTACGGTGGAGAGGTACGTCTGTAGATTTATTATATTTCATTTTTATCTTAACTGATACGACGCAGTGGTCGGAGGATCCCAGAGGAGATAGAACGGAACATGAGCATAGCTCAGGGGAAGCGGATAGAAAAAGTCTAGAAGGCTTGCATACTGACCGGTAGTATCGGGCACACGGGTGGGCTCGCGAACAATCTGAGTGGGGTCATAGGCAATGGCAAAATCATGACAGAACCTCCACTCATCATCTGTCTTATTTGGCGCAAACATCATGTCGTTTTTTTTATATAAGTTAAACGTCAAAAACGACATTATCTTTGCACCAACCAAATAGTTAGTAGTCGAAATTTTAAAAAAAATGGGATTGAGGACAGATTTTTTTCTTTTATCATTGTGATGCAACCAACTAGTATATATATATATATATATATATATATATATATATATATATATATATATATATATATATACCCTAAAGCTGGCAGCATATGTCACTTACGCTTATTAGTTTAAAATTATTGGACGATATTATATTAAATATATTTTTTATATAAATTCATATTTATAAAATATACCTATATATATATATATATATATATATATATATATATATATATATATATATATATATATATATATATATGTATATACTTAATTCATTCACATAAAATTAATATACAAAAGTATAAATTTATGCGTAAACTTTAAGTATTTACTTCAAAAGTGCTCAATACATAGGTAGAGCTAGTTAGTAATTTATAAAATATATATGGCCATTAAGCTACACTGAATATTGCGTGTTTCATCCACTCTAGGACTCTTCAGGCTTATGCGCGAATTCTGTGGTTGTTTATCGTTTTTATATGCTCCTCTTCTATTGAGATTTTGTTAGCCAATCAGTTTTCTAGTATCCACCACGTCCTTCCTATCATCAGAAATAGGTAGAATTCGCAAGACAATAGTTTATAGAGTAAACAAACATATCAAACAAGACCTAGAATTAAACCAGTGGGCAAATACTACCGAAGCAATCACCTGGTTTAAAAATATAGAAAATAAAGATAAATGTACGTTTATACAGTTTGACATCATAGACTTTTATCCCTCGATATCCGAAGAACTTTTTAACATTGCCCTAGAATTTGCCGCGGAATACACTGATATATCTTCGGAAAAAATCAACATCATTAAAAAATGTAGAAAATCAGTTCTAATAAATAACAATAACCAATGGATAAAAACTAAAATGAAAAATTCGTTTGATTTGGCGATGGGTGCCAGAGATTCTGCAGAGGCATCAGATCTTGTGGGATTATTCATTCTATATACCCTCACAAGCATATTTGATACTACGGTTATCGGCCTTTATAGAGATGACGGACTAGCTATAATAAAAAAAAAAACTCCAACAAAGTCAAGGGAGATAACTTTAAGAAAATCATACACAAGGAAATGAAAAAATTAGGCCTAAAAGCAAACGTATCAGCTAACATAAAAATAACAAACTTCCTGGACGTCACGTTAAATTTAGATAAAAACACATATGAACCCTACTTAAAAGATAACGCTACTCCAATATACGTAAACCTTAAGTCCAATCACCCACCATCAATTATAAAACAGATTCCTAACGCGATCGTAAGTAGACTAAGTAATAACTCAAGCGATGAAAATGCATTTAACAGGTCAACCAATATCTACGAAACAGCCCTAAAAAATAGTGGATACAAAAATATCGATATCAAATATAAGCAACAAAACACCAATAACTATAATAAAATTAAAAATAGAAGAAAAAGAACTATCATTTGGTATACGGCCTCATACAATCAAATGTTAAAAAAAAACTTATTAAAAAAAAAACTTATTGAAAAACACTTTCCCGCAACCAACCCCTTACACAAAATCTTCAATAAAAATACCTTAAAGTTATCCTACAGTTGTTACGAAAATTTAGAGATGATAATTAAAGCACATAATAACAAAATATTAAATAAAAACAGCTACAGCTGAAAAAAACTTTCATTCTTGGAATATCTACAAGAAAAACCATAAAAGTATATATATATATATATATATATATATATATATATATATATATACACTTTTTTCATAAAATGTATATACATGTACATATGACATCTAATTTACATAAGGAAAACACGCTGCTCTCCCCCATCATTATATATAGCCCCAATCCTCCGACTCTCTCGTCAATGACCATCCCTCTTGAAGAACCCCGCATAAATCGGGCGAAACGTTGAGTATCCAGGTCCTTTCACCTCCATTTTATTTCATATATATATATATAAAGCTGAATGTCTGTGTATGTGTGTGTGTGTCTGGTCACGAATAGGCTCCTATATGGTTGACTATTTTAAAAAACGGATTACATATAATGATAGATGTATCGAGACACAGGAATGGGTATGTTTGATCTGACAGAACGGTGGTTAATTAAAATTGTGGGGTATGCGTTCGCGCCTGGTCCACAAAGTATGGAAATAAAAAATTTAAAAATAAAAAAAAAACGTTTACAAGTGTTTTTGATATGGATGTACATAAGAATTCTTTGATAAGTATGTTTTAACTTTAATAGAGATGGTATAATAAAATTGTGGGGTCTGCGTTCGCGCCTGGCCTCCATAGAATGGAAATACGCAAAAACTTTAATAAAGATTTTTCATATCTATCTGCGTAAGTATACTTTGATAATTATGTTTCAGTTTGAAGAAATATGGTATAATAAAATTATGGGGTGTTCGTTCGCACCTGACCTCCATAGAATGGAAATATGTCACAAAATTTAACAACGTTTTTTAATATAGTGAAAATATAGTGAAAATATTGTGATAAGTGTTTCAGTATGAACAGGTATGGTATAATAAATTATGAGGTTTATCTATTTTATTTTTACTTTCATCATATTTTGCTTTTGTTTTGATACCCCCAAATTCGAAGCTATCTGTTTACAACCCTTCCTTTTCATAACCTATCATACTTTCATAAATCAGAGTCCATTTTCTGCACGCTGTTTTTGAACACAGTCAACGACGGGTACTTTTGCTAGTATATATATATATATATATATATATATATATATATATATATGAAACTTTATATTATATTTATTCGCTTTAAGCTGTCATTTAGTCGAACAGACAAGTTTTTAGCAGTCGTTTGGTTTACAGTCATTTGCGTCATCGGATCAGATAAGTAGGTGCAGTATTTATATTCGAACTGTCTTCCTTCGTGTCACGCATTCGGCTACTTCGGGGCATCGAGTCCAACACCTGATCTATAATTTTTCTATTTTCCATTCTCTAGAAATGACCGAACAACCTGAGCCATATCCAAGTACTCGTGACCTTCTTGCTCAGTGTATCTCGTTGCGATCTGTTCTGTACGGTCTTGGTCGAAACATAACGTTCGCACCGGACACTTCATTAGTCGTTGATGTTGGCAAGGCAGATTTTTTTTTTTTTTTTTTGTGTAAAAATATCAAATTTTAATTAAGACAGGAAAAAATAAATTCTGTAAATCAAATTTCACTGCATTGCCTTTTTTACGAATTTTAATAATATTATATAGAAAAATATTTGTCTTTAATGCAATTCTAATACTGTAATATTAATGTCACGTGGCCGTTACGCTCGAAGCACGTTCATTACACTTTTCAATTTTCTCTCAGAACCCTTGCGACATCTGGTACCGTCGCAATGGAACAAACAAATAAAAATAAATAAACCCAACTCGTTACAATTGTTACTGTTTTAACGCAAATTACCACTACTTTCAAAACAGTGACTGATTCTTCTTATTTACTGTTTATTTCGTCTGACATGAGATTAACAAAACCCCATCCTCTCGACACCAGCTTAAAAGTCTCTCACCGCCACACGTCCATGGCGCGGTTCTTTCTTCTCTCCTTGATACACACCGGCCATAGTCAGCTAATTCTCGTATTCGATTATACATGTCCATCTTTCCCGACACGCGGATTATTTCTATTCGACCATGTGCTGTCTTTTTTTTTTCTTTCTTGTGATTCAAACCCGCGCACACTTGCTCATTTTCAAACTGTTAAAATATTCGCTATTCATCTATCCTTCGACTATTGATGATATTTTCACACGCGCTCATACGCGCTCTGTTACAATAATAAGAATAAAACGAATTATTTAGGTATCTCGACCAGAAGACCAGGGAACTCATGACTATGCACAAAGTACTACACAAAACAGACGATACGGACCGATTTTATGTGAAAAGGAAAGACGGCTGGTTTGTATAGAAGACTGTGAATGGGACAATTAATTGGGAAAATACATGATGTAGAACACCGAAAGAGTAATTACTGCAGAAAAAAAAACAATGGAAAAACATAAACAAACAAAGCAGACGCAGAGAAGATGGAGAATAAAACAAGAAGAAATGGAGAAAAGAAACAGTTTAACGGACAATATATAAGAATGACAAAAGCTAAGACTAACGAAAACAGTTGAGCATAGCTACAAAAATAAATACCGAATCAGACAAACTAAATTTTTAATAACAGCCGCACAATATAACGCAATTAGGATCAACCACGTCAAAGAAAACGGCAAATACATATTATGTGGACAAAGAGACGAAGCAATAAACCAGGTAATATGCGAATGCAGCAAACTAGCCCAAGAAAGAATATAAGAATAAACACAAGCAAGTGGGGGAGGCAATATATAGAGAATATTGCAAGCGACTGCATCTTGAATAACCAGACAAATTGTACAAACACAAACTGACAGCAGTACTTTATATTGTATATCATAAAATCCTATGGGTCATGAATTTACAAACGGATAAGCTCTATCCAAGCAAAAAGATAGGATATCATAACAAGAAGGAACGGTCATGTCAGATTTGCCGTTCCAGCAGACCATACAACGAAGTTCAAGAAAACAGAGAAGCGAAGAAAATACACTTGACTAGCCAGAGAGCTTAAAGAGATATGGAAGATGACAAAAATCAAGACAACGCCAATAATAGTTGAAGAAATAGAAACAATCCCGAAAACTTGAAAAAAAAGTGTGAGGGATTGGAATTAGATAAATGTCTACGAAGATACAACGCATGACAATAATGAATACGGCTGATATATTGAGAAAACTCCATGAACGTGGGACGGGCATATAGAAAGTGGCACAGAGGTAAAACTAGAAAAAAAAGGCCGATAGCCATTAGTCGCGTGCTCTCATGCAATGAATGAATGCGTGAATGTAGGATTAACATGAAATTCTTAAAGATAAACTTAAATGATTGAAAAATGGGCTGAAATGACTTAAATAAATAAAAAGTAAATGATATAGAATGACCTTAATAATGACGTGAATGCTTAAAAAATAACTGGAATCCGTCAAAAACAACTTGAATCATCTGGAGAATGATTCGAATGTCTTTGAGATTGACTGGTTGTAAAGTGTGTGATCATTTTACATTAAATTAATACAGAAAAGTGATCCCCCACTTTATATCACAAAGTTACAAACATAAGTAGAGCACGAAGTAAGAACAGATACTACACTTTAATCTTGGCCAAAAGGCAAAGAAAAGCTGTATTTATTGGCCTCCCCACCGAGCAAATAAGGCACAAGGCCGATTTTTAATGTAAGGAATGAAGGGACAAATGGGGACCAACTCCCTGGAGAGTAGGGGAGCTGGATAGTGACAATTGGCATGAAGGGTTGCCCCTACATTGACCAAGGTGTTATATGTGGGGTTGTCCCCACATATGGTCTTTGCTTCCAGTATCTGCCGGAACAGATATTACACTTTGATCTTGGCCAATAGGCCAAGAAAAGCGGTATTTTTTTGCTCCCCAACCGAGCAAATTAGACACAGGGCCGATTTTAAATGTGAGAAGTGAAGGGAAAATGGGGACCAACTCCTCGGGGAGTAGGGGAGCTGGATAGTGACAATTGGTATGAAGGGTTACCCCTACATTGACCAAGGTCTTATATGTGGGGTTACCCCCACATATGGTATTTGCTTGCAGTATCTGCCGGAACAGATATTACACTTTAATCTTGGCCAATAGGCCAAGAAAAGCGGTATTTATTTGCTCCTCCACCGAGCAAATTAGGCACAAGGCCGATTTTTAATGTGATGAGTGAATGGGGAAGTGGGGACCAACTCCCCGGGGAGTAGGGGAGCTGGATAGTGACAATTGGTATGAAGGGTTGGTATTTATTTGCTCCCCCACCGCGCAAATTAGGCACAAGG
>NC_136500.1:141609617-141614617 GCF_053919585.1 Euprymna scolopes | reverse complement strand
AAATTTTGTTTTACATTCCATTTTCTAATTCTCTCTCGTAATCTATTTCTAAACCTAATTTACGAGGTTCGAATTTCGTCTATTCTATTTCATTTTCATTTTAACTAAATCTCTCGTTTTTTTATACTTACATGAAAAGGGGACAGCTCTTATCATGTAACAATATTGAGATATGGGAAAATCGATGTGATCGGTTTTCGGCCAGAAATTTTGCGATTAAGGGGTCAAAGTTCAACGTTTTGACTTTTGAGAAATCTACCAAACTCCTCCGACAATTTTGTTACTAAACACTTGAAATTTTAGATATAGGTTCCTCGGACATGGATCGAACTCAATAAATGTTAAGCGGTCATAATAGGGGTCAAAGTTAAAAAAATATTGAGCTCTGCTGTCTCTACCAAATTACTCAGACAATTTCTGGTCTAACAATTTGAAATTTTACATAAAGGGTATTCAGAGATAGGGCAAGCTTTTTAATCGGTTTGGGTCGAACATTTTTAGTTACCAATATATAAATGTATGTATGTATGTATGTTTTCATGTCTGCCTAAAACTTTCGACAGAGGCGACGGATTTTACCAAGATCAGTATTGCTTTAAAGTTCGACCTTTCATACGACACATATCTAAAAATTGGCTAAAAAAATTAATATCTTCACCTTCAACTGGCCAGTTTTCTATAGGTGGGGTCGCTTTTTTCGCCGATATTTTTTAAAGATATCCTCTCCTTTCGATTTTCTAGCCTTAATTTAAACATAAGTCACTTCAGGTTTGCAGTGGTCGTAACCGCAAAGACGTTAGGATTTTTCCCGTTCTTTATCTCCTTCGCTGTACGGGCTCGAGCCTGCCTTCCTACTACCACATTTTTTTTTGCCCAACATACACATCCAAACACCCAGAAACACCCAGCCAACGCCGGGCTGAAATGCTAGTATATATATATATATATATATATATATATATATATATATATATATATATATATATATATATATATATATACAGAGGTGTATATATCGAGAGAGAGAGAGAGGTATATATATATATATATATATATATATACAGAGAGAGAGGTATATATACAGAGGTTTATATATATATACCTATATATATATATATATACAGAGGTACATAGATTCCTATATATATATACCTATATATATGTGTGTGTGTGTGTGAGTGTGTGTGTGTGTGTGTGATGAAAAGAATGGAAACAGTATTCCGACAAAATAGAGAAATAAAAAGGAACAAACCGTATTATGTGTTCATCAACGTTTCGTCTTTATTTCGAGACTCCCTCTGGATGAAGGAAATTGAGAAACAACGGGGTTTTTTTCCGTTTTCTTGAAATAGAACTGCGTCACACTGTTCACGTGAAACATTTTCAAATATTTTGTACTGGTATTTTTGGTGTTTCTCAATCTCATTCACCCAGAGGAAGTCTCGAAATAAAGACGAAACGTTGATTTAAGATAAATGTAATGTAACAGTTAAAAGTCATATATGAACAGGTAAAATTATAGAGGAATAAAAGGCGAATCAAATGGTTGTTAAACAGTTACATTCAATTTAGCTTAAATTTGAGGTCTTCGAACAAATCACAAGTGCGAATTTTTTTAGGCGATA
The DNA here is from genome assembly GCF_053919585.1 of Euprymna scolopes. NCBI lineage: Eukaryota > Metazoa > Mollusca > Cephalopoda > Sepiida > Sepiolidae > Euprymna > Euprymna scolopes. The sequence goes on along the minus strand of NC_136500.1, from coordinate 141,612,992 downwards.
TATGTATACGTTCAATAATAAAAATATATACTCAATAATAAAGTTAATCCTAATAATATATAGGATTTTTCCAATTGGCACGATTAATTGAGATCAATAAAATACCATAACACTTTAAGAGCATCTCTTCTGTCATATAAAATTCAGTTTGTGTGTGTGATTTCTGTCCTTATATGTTCCAAAACGGTTGTGCCATTCTTTTGCAAATTTAACACAAAGCTAGTTTATATCCCTGACAGTGTTCTTTAATATGTGTTGCACAGAAATTTATCCGATAAGTACAATATATGAAGAAAACTAAAAAGCATAATATAGCTTTATAAGGATCTCCAACGCACGCGAATGAGTTACCTCCCCTCCTATATGTAACACGGCGTAATTGTACTTTAATTTAATATTATCGTCATAACTTTTGTACCCTTTAAAAGATGCTTCAAATAAACTAGTAATATTTTATTGATTTTTTTTGTTGTTTAAGAAAGTCGGCAGATCGATTTAAAAAAAATATATGTTGTTTTAAGCTAAAACAAGTTCCTACTTAATTGTCATGTCAAAAATATTAACATATCCAAAAAGTATGAAAATTCATCAAGTAGAACAGCTGCTATTGTACTTTTAAGAGTTCGATTCTAAAGTTAGATTTTCTTTCTTATAGATAAAAATTCGATTCTAAAGTTAGTTTTTCTTTCTTATAGATAAAAATTCGATTCTAAAGTTAGTTTTTCTTTTTTATAGATAAAAAAAATATGATTTTTTTTTTCGGTGGAACATTTTATCTTACACCAGCCCAGTAAGAATATAAAGTCTCAGCAAATCATTTCTTCTCAAAAAACAGATCGATTTGTATCTGGAGATATTGTTGCATAACAGGGGGTTTCATATTGGGGATCATATATCAGGTACATGTAATACAGAGATAACGATGAGTGAGTCAAGACATTTATAACAATTCTGGGATGTATACAAGTTCTTTTAACACAGGAGGGGACGATCATTACTTATAATGAAGAGGGGACACATTATTTGGAAGTTGATAATACAAAGTTCATTATATATTATCATAGACAAAACACATTTCACGATGGTGATTCTTTATTTCATTGGACCGGTCGAAATAATGATGACGTCAGAAATTCACATTTGCGAACTACATAGTTTAATGTTTTTACTTCGCTTTCAAAGGGCTCTGATTCCAACTCTCTCTTTCTCTCTCTCTCTCTCTCTCTCTCTCTCTCTCTCTCTCTCTCTCTCTCTCTCTCTCTCTGACTAGCAAACTCAACTGCTCTGCCTCAACTCCCCGACTGACTAACTGTCCTTATCTGACTAATACCAACTCCTATATTGAGAATTCCGTTTTTGCTATGACGTCAGATGTGTGGTTGCAAAACGTGACTAACTCACGTTTCTAAGCACCCGTTTGTCCAAAACACACTTCTGCAAACAAATCTCAACTAACATATATTTTTACAATATATTTTAATTTGTATTGTTCATTCTTTTTAGCTGGCCTTTTTAATTCAGTTTTCATAAAAGAACGAACAATCAAATTCTTTTTACAATAAAAACAACATCTATTTTATATAGAATTTAACAATTGCTAAATTTTAACATTCCAATTTCTGAATCTATCTCTGAACCTTGCTTACAAGGTTCGAGTCTCGGCTTATCCTAATCTCATTTTCCACTTATCTAAGGTTCTTCTTATTTACAGGAAAATGGGACAGCCCTTTTCCTGTAACATTATAGCTGAGTAGTTGAACGTTCGCATACAGATCGAATGATATCTGTTCAGAAGTGCCTCGCTATTTCATTTTTTCTTAATTATGAGTTAAATTTACGATAAAAGAAGAGGTACCATTTAAAATCGTCGCAAATTATTATTTAGTTTGCATAAAACTAAATATTAATCAGAAATGACTTTTCCAGGGCATTTATCGTCAATCCCAACTATCAGCTGCCGCGATATTGTAAATACATACAGACGGAATTTGATGGACGACATTATCATCATTATTTATAATTTGTTTTGCAAAATAGTCGAGCTGGCAAATTATTTCTCATAATGTATAAATATTAATAGATGATTGATTCGGGGTTGTATGACTGTACACATAGATTCGAACAAGTTGTTAAAAAAAAATATATAACAAAGAAATGTTATCAAAGGCAAGATAAGTTACTTTTCTACATAAATAGAATTTTTTTAGGGTGTCTATTTAATGTAATATGTTTATCAGCTTGAAAAAATACAATGTTTACCGATGTATTTGAAAATCGTAAATGGTTGGGCACTCTCTGGTAAACACGGGAAGCTTGGGAAAACGAGTTTAAAATTTAAAAAAATACAAAGATACTGTTAAAAACCCACCGAATATATGTCAGCCTATGCCATGGTAACATATATTGAGCGAGTTTCTAACAATATTTTTGTTAGTTTTTTAGCTTTAACTCATTTCCCCAATCTTACCGCGTTTACAAGAGAGTGCCCCGCCATTTGCCATTTTCGAATACATCGGTAAACACTGTATGTTTTTCGAGCTGAATAAACATGTTGCATTAAATAAAAACACTAAAAATTATCCGGTTTGGTAGAAAAGTAACTTATATTGCCTTTGATAACATTTATTTGTTATATATTTGTTTTTTGACAAATTTTTCGAATCTGTGTACAGTAATACAAACCCATTGATTCTATAAGAATACATACGCAATCTGCATAAATAAAAAATATCATGTTTAAGCGTATTGTAAAACCAGGCAGTGTCGGACTCCAGCTAGTATATTAATAGTTTACAGTCGAAATCAAAAAATAATAATAATAATCTCCCTGAACCAACTGATGTAAATGTATCTTTGGTTTTGTATGATCTATATATATATAAATATATATATATATATATGTGTGTGTGTGTGTGTGTGTGTGTGTATATATATATATATATATATATATATATATATATATATAATAGGAATATTATCGTAAAGAAGCGTTGCATAAAGGAATCAACCACATAATTGATACCAAGCGATAAGTACTCTAATTAGAGGGAGTTGGGAACGAAATACTGCACCAATATAGACAACATAGACAAATATATGCTATTATGTTCCCGTTTGTATGTATATGGTTTGAAATACCTATATAACGAAACATATAAAACTATAACATATATTTATACTCTAGAAAAAATTAACAGCCCAAATCAAAGAATGACAACCATCGAAATTAAGTTTATATATAGATATGAAAACATGTGCTGCTGTATTTACTTCAGACATCGCGGTGGTGTTGAAAGTATAACAGCCAGTATGCCACCTTTATTTTTTATCATATAAATAGGCTTGTGTATCTATATTTACTGGCGGTTAATTTAA
>NC_136500.1:141439617-141604617 GCF_053919585.1 Euprymna scolopes | reverse complement strand
AAGCGTATTTTGCCACCGGCCAAAACCGCCCCTCATGCTAGTATATATATATATATATATATATATATATATATATATATTATTTTTATTTTGTTTATGTAAATATAGTCTTATCTTGCTACGATGTGTAGACTCGTTTAGATCATTATTGATCTCATCAGGCAAGAAAATTTTTAAAAAATTAAAGTCTTAAGGGCAGTTTTAATTTTAGAGGAGAAAAATATGTATATGCCATGTCTGACCTAAGGCATGGTTAATAATGGTCAATAATGATCGAAACGGTCTGCACATCGTAGCAAGATAAGACTATATTTACATAAACAAAATAAAAATAATATATATATATATATATATATATATATATATATATATATATATATATATATATATATATATATACTAGCAAGATATGACTATATTTGCATAAAGAAAAAATATATAATTTGCTCTCTTTGACTGAGCACGATGGACAACCCTTGTTGGAATTCAATGATTCTCATCTTTTGAATATTTTTCAACCTAGAATATATATATATATATGTGTGTGTGTGTGTGTGTGTGTGTGTGTGTGTGTGTGTGTGTGTGTGTCATGTACGCGAGTATTAAGGAAAACGGCGTTGAGAGACAAATGTCGCAGTTATAGAGATACGCAAATATACATACATATACACCCACATATATACAGATACGCAAATATACATACATATACACCCACATATATACAAAGGCGGCAAAAAGAAAGTCCGCACGTGTAATTTTTTCAAAAACTGCAAATTTAATCTAAATTTAATGTAACTGTTTAAACAACCTATACCTCATTTGATTCGCCTTTTATTCCTCTATAATTTTACCTCAGGTTGTTAGGTTGTCGTATCATAAATGAGCGTTTCTTGTATATTGGTTGAAACTGGAATGGAGATGATATATTAAAACGTGTCTATTTATAAAGGATTGGTACGTTGTGTGTGTGATCATCTAATGGTCTTTCTATTACATATGTTCATATGCTGTTAAGTGTGAATATGTGTGTGACATGCATTTTCACATACCTCTGCTTCTTCGTCGGTCCATCTGGAAATTCTCGTCTGGGAGGGAGACTTGATACCTGTTTTTGGGGACGAAGATTTATTTCACACCAAGACAAAAAATCGGTTCTATAGTTTTTTTTTATTCACCTTCCAGATCGATCACAGAAGAAAGAAAAGTTAAGTTGGCCTGTGGTGTTTCTTCTAGGTCTTATTTTTACCACGTCAGCGTTCGTTCCCCACCCCCAAGGAAGGGGAGGAGAGAGCGGCGAAGCCGTCCGTTCGGTTCTAAGTCCAAATCAAATCTCCTCGATTCAGCAAACCTGATCACATGACTCACACGCAATCCAATCAGCTGATCATTACTTCCTGTCAACGTGTCTACACTGTAATTCACTCTCTCTCTCTCTTTCTCTCTCTCTCTCTCTCTCTCTCTCCCTCTCTCTCTAACATGGTAATATGGATTAAATGTTACGTTGCATAACCTGGAACAACAACAATTACAATTAGAGATGCTTTATTGCCTGTTGGTAGATATTTTAAACTGATTTAGGGGCAATAATTTAAGCTGGCTTTAAGCGAATTTGTTGCTGCAGACATTCTTTTTGCCTCCTCAATTTGAAGTTATTCTTTTTTAATTGACATGAACACTAGAATATTTCAAATATGAACAGCTAAAATTATAGAGGAATAAAAGGCGAATCAAATGAGGTCTAGGTTGTCTAAACAGTTACATTAAATTTAGCTAAAATTTGCAGTTTTTTGAAAAAAATTACAAGTGCACTTTCTTTTGCCGGCACTGTATATATCCTAGCTCGAGGTAGTTGCCTGTCTAGCCGCACTGATGAGCTGTGATACAGCGAAACAGTTTTGTATGTGAATAACTATAATGTTCCATATCTTAGGTTGAGCATATTGGGAAGTGATACACGAATTACCATTAAGCGAATTAAGCGATGCTCTTGGTGTAAACAAATCGAGCTTAGCTTTTCGGACGATGTGAAAACATCGTTAATTCACTGCCCGCACAGCAGCAGCCGTTTAGAGTAATGGTTATAACGGGTTTCGATCCTAGCTTGAGGTAGTTGCCTGTCTAGCCGCATGATGAGCTGTGATAAAGCGAAACAGTACTATATGTGAACGATTATATATATATATATATATATATATATATATATATATATATATATATATATATATATATATATATATTAGCAAAAGTACCCGTCGTTGACTTAGTTCAAAAACAGCGTAGAGAAAATGGACTCTGATTTATGAAAGTATGATAGGTTTTGAAAAGGAAGGGTTGTAAAGAGATAACTTCGAATTTGGGGGTATCAAAACAAAATCAAAATATGATGAAAGTAAAAATTAAATAGATAAACCGCATAATTTATTATATCATACCTGTTCACACTGAAACACTTATAACAATATTCTGTTAAAAATTAAAAAACCTTGTTAAACTTTGTGACATAGTTCCATTCTATGGAGGTCAGGCGCGAACGAACATCCCATAATTTTATTATACCATGTTTCTTCAAACTGAAACATAATTATCAAAGTATACTTACGTAGATAGATATAAAACGTTTTTATTAAAGTTTGTGCCTATTTCCATTCTATGGAGGTCAGGCGCGAACGCAGACCCCACAATTTTATTATACCATCCCTATTAAAGTTAAAACATACTTATCAAAGTATTATTTTGTACATCTCTATCAAAAACACTTGTAAACATTTTTTTTTCAATTTTTTATTTTAATACTTTGTGGACCAGGCACGAACGCAGACCCCACAATTTTTATGAACCACCGTTCTGCCAGATCAAACATACCCATTCCTGTGTCTCGATACATCTTATATCATTATGTGTGATCAGTTATCTATAATAGTCAACCATATAGGAGCCTATTCGTGACCAGACACACACACACACATACACACACAGACATTCAGCATATATATATATATATATATATATATATATATATATATATATATATATATATATATGAGTAAGAACAAACACACACTGACGAACGACGTGCCAAAGCCGATGTAACATAAAGTGTGGCGTTGGATGCTATTATCATTAAAATCGGAGTGTAAAAAGGGTATTATATGAAAGGTAATTCATGTAATAAAATAAAAAATGAGAAATACAAGTTTCGTGGAACATACTATCAGATCAATAAGAAAGAAAACGAATAAAGAAAAAAAATAAGCTCTTTAGGCCATGTAATTTCGAAGATAAATGTTTCTCATCAGAAAAATATAAGAACCAGAATTATACAAATGCTAAAACAAAAACAAAGACAAAAACTGGCTTAGAATGTTTAGATTAGAAATAAATTTAAAAAAACAAAATGGCGTGCCGCGGCAAGCGCAAATATAAGTAGAGTAAGAATGTGGGTTGTCGAAGTTGAACCAATTGCTTTTTGGAGAAGACGATTATCTGAAAATACGTACGTCGGTTTGATGTAAGGAATTGGGTGTTCAAACGCCGTCACAGGAAATTTGACCGCAATTTCGATATGAGTAACTGGAATGGAAACAAAAACATTCATTTGTTGTTTTTAGTTTAAATTAGTTGAACAAAAAATAATTTTAACAAAAAATAATTTTAACAAAAAAAATGTATGAGTTATCTCCTCCTACTCCTACTACTAAAAAAAGGTGGAATTTTGACTTTTTTGAATTTGGACGTAATTAAAATAAGTTACGCATGGAGATCAGTCGAGGATGTGATAAACAGGACCTGAAAAATCATAGGTTAACGGAAGCATTGACAAGAAAATCATTTCGAAGCGATTAATGAGAATTTGTAGGCATTACAAAAAAAATCTGGAAAGTTTGAATTATTGTTGATTTATCTCCCTTTTGAGATTTTTTTTCCACGGTGCTAGTTATTAAGAGTCATTCCTTCGTTACTCATGAAATTCGATTTTCTTATTTAAAACTAATGCTGTTTGATCGATTTATATGATTTTTGTGATATGAGTACATACATTAAAGCACGAGGAGGAGCGAAAAAAGGAAAAAGTTTTTGCTTTGCGACAAGGAGTATTTGTTAGGGGATAATTGTCAAGTTATCTTGAAATATTTATCTGAAAAAACTACAGAACCATCCAAATCCAGGAATTGCAATAAATGTATTTACAAATACAATCAAACGTCATCTTTATGGATCTTTTTTTGACACTGCAAAATGTTATAGGTGTGTCTATTATTGTACGCGTGCTAATAAATCTAAAAAGAAGATGTTTTAGAAAAATCTTTAAGGTTTACTTCACATCAAACAATGATTTATTACTTTTTTTACAAGGGAATCACCACTTATCAAGGCCCAGAGGCCACTCGAGAACAAGGGTTCAAGAGTGTACAGTACAGTGTTCAAAATGACAATATCATAGTAATCGTTAGAAGTGTACATTTGATAAAATTGAATTACTTAAGGGAAACAGATGATCAAGAACTTTTTTACGTTGGACTTGAAGACGGCCATATTGTCATCAGCTGGAAAGCAGGTAATCACAGAGTTCCACAGGTGTGCAGTTCTAAGAAAGTATAGGTTTAGACACAGATAAAGAGTGTGGGGAATTATTGATAGTGGTTTTGGTTAGACGAATGTTTCTCGTGAAAGTTTGACGAGGGGGGGGGGCATAGATTGCAGCTCAGACGAGCACTTGCTATGGAAATAACGATAAAGCAGAGACAGGGTTGCAACATGTCTTTTGTACGAAAGAGGTTGCAGGGAAGAGAAAAGGGCATCCCCCACTAAGCTAAGCATCTCTCAAAGGTATTAAATTTATTCATGGAATCTACGTTTAGGTTTAGGCACAAATAAAGAGTGGGGGGAAATTCTTGATAGTGTTTTCAACCAGATCAGTATAAATGTGATTTAGATATATCTGTAGAAGGCTCTACTTGGTAATCAATGCAGAATAGTAGTACCCAATTCGAAGGGACGAAATGTGCATTGTTTTGTATTGTACAGCAGTAAAGGTGGTGCCTATTTTTAAATACGCGAAAGCTGCATTAAAAAAAAGGACAACCTTATCCAATTGTGGTACGAGCACTTAAACATTTAGCTAAGACATTGAATTTAAATGAAGTGATGGCTGTCATAGGTAATGCTTCATCTTGTTCCTCTGTAGAAAAGGTTTTGTCCGCAAATGTTCAAGGTGTTACGATTCCTCGGCTGTGACCATATAGTATAGCATTATCTCCAAAAGAGATATTTTGTCCGTATGTAAAGTCAAAATCAAAAGAGATAATATCAGGTAAGTTAGTTGACGTATTGTCGGATCCTCAAATTCTCGTTAAAGCACGTAAAATATGTTTTTTTAGCTGATAATCCACGTCATGCGATGCGGTACTTTATTGAAAAAATAAAAACATAAGCATCAGATTTATAAATAAAAAGCGTTTAAATATATACAAAAATTATAAAAGATTTTGTAATCAAAAATTATATCTATGGTTAACCGTAAAGGTCGATATTTAAAGCTGGTTTTAAGCTCATTTGTTGCTGTAAGATTTTCTTTTTGCTTTCTGGATTTGAAGTTATTTTTTAAATTGACGTAAACACTAGGATATTTCAATTAAAAGTCAAATACGAACAGGTAAAATTATAGAGGAATAAAAGGCGAATCAAATGAAGATTAGGTTGTTTAAACAGTTACATTCAATTTAGCTTAAATTCGCGTTTTTGAAAAAATGACAAATACGGACTTTCTTTTTGGCGCCACTATATATATATATATATATATATGATAATGATTGCAACGTCTCGTCAGACGAGTGCCAATCCCTCAGACACTTAAAGTCCATGAACCCAAATACCTGAGGGAGTATCTATATAAATATGATGTTACAGAGTTTTAGCTTTGTACGACAGCTAAGTCTCTCTCTGTTCAAAATGTTGAGATCCAGCAACAAGCAAGAGAAATATAGCTAGCAACAAGTTAAACTGCAGACCAGCTTAATGCGGGTACTGGTCTCCCGCTTTATGGTATTTTAAATCAGAGACTTGCTTCTCCTAGTAAGGTTGCCTTCGCCATGGCTTACGGGAGTCCTCTCCACCCCAACACACACACATACATACACACAAACACAAACGGTGCTAGATGGCCGTTGACTTCGAAAAAGGGTTCATTCGCCCTTTGGAAGGTCTTGTTTTTAATCCTTCAGGGAGACTAGCCGCCTTCCTCACCAAACAAGTCTGGTGGGGAACCAGTTTAGTCGCCGGTGACCCGACCATGAGGCAGGTAGTACTGGGTTACATGGTACCAGTAGCATATGACTTGACCTAACTAAAATAATATATATACATATATATATATATATATATATATATATATATATATATATATATATATATATATATATATATATATAATGTGACCTTATCGGTGTGTGTGCAAAATGTCTCTACTAAACTCCTCTCTGAATATTTTGTCTAAAGATTTGAACGTTGATATATGACAGTAAACATATATATATATATATATATATATATATATATATACATATATATATATGTTTACTGTTTTTAGGGGAAAATATTCCAACAAAGTGCTCGATTACAAACCGACGGTACCAATGTTTTTATGAACTTCTGTAGCACAATGTTTCTCTGAACTTCTGTAGCACAATGTTTTTTTTTAATTCTGTAGCACAATGTTTTTTGAACTTCTGTAGCACAATGTTTTTTTAACTACTGTAGCACAATGTTTTTTTAACTTCTGTAGCACAATGTTTTTTGAACATCTGTACTATTAAATAAATAAATAAATGAATAAACATATATATATATATATATATATATATATATATAACTTTCTAATACAATGAAGAAACGAGTAGTTGATTGGGCGGCCATCTAGTTGATAAAATAAATGAATGTGCCAAATTGAGGTCATTGCTTTGCCTTCAGCCCGTTCTCGTCCACTATGGTGAAAACATTATTTTAATTAACAAAAAAGGAATAGACATCAAAAAGCGATCGAACGAATGAATGTGCCAAAAATAAATATTTTCGAATTAAAACGCGTCTTTCATTTACATACGTTTCAAGTAGATGGAAATAGAATAAAGAGATTTTGATCGGATATGAATAATTTTGACATTTGTTCTACTGCGACTCTAATCGATTTTGAACAGAATTCAAACCCTTTCAGCTTTTTTCGCATCAAACAAACGTTCGCCGATATATTTTGGCAATTTTCGAAACAATTCCCTTATGTCAGGTTGATGTATAAGTTCCCGGCGTTTCATAAAAAGAATTTGTTCTAAGACATATTTTGATATTTGGCAAGGTGTTATATATCATTAGAAATCAGGTATTCTGTTCTACAAGAGAATGGTCATCATTTTTTGCTCATATAATTTTTTCTCGTTTTTCAGAATAGTCAAATGGATTGTCAAGTAGATTTAAAAAGAACAAGGCCGATAGCCATTAGTCGCGTGCTCTCGTGTAATGAATGAATGCGTGAATGAAATTCTTAAAGATAAACTAAAATTACCGAAAAATGGGCTTAAATGACTTGAATAAATAAATGCTTAAAAAATAACTGGAATCCTTCAAAAATAACTTGAATGAACTGGAGAATGACTTGAATGGACTTGAGACTGACTGGTTGTAAAGTGGGTGATCATTTTACATTAAACTGATCCTCCATTATATAAGAAAGTTACAAACATAAGTACAGCATGTAGTAAGAACAGATACTACACTTTGGTCTTGGCCAAAAGGCAAAGAAAAGCTGTGTTTATTTGCTCCCCCCAAGCAAATTAGGCACAAGGCCGATTTTTAATGTCAGGAGTGAAGGGGAAATGGGGACCAACTCCCCGGGGAGTAGGGGAGCTGGATAGTGACAATTGATATGAAGGATGTGTATTTATTTGCTCCCTCACCGAGCAAATTAGGCAGAAGGCCAATTTTTAATGTGAGGAATTAAGGAGAAATGGGAAACAACTCCCCGGGGAGTAGGGGAGCTGGATAGTTATAATTGGTATCAAGGGTTTCCTCTACATTGACCAAGGTCTTATATGCGGAGTTGCCCACACATATGGTCTTTGCTTGCAGCATCTGCCGGACCAGATACTACACTTTGATCTTGGCCAAAAGGCCAAGAAAAGCTGTATTCATTTGCTCCCCCACCGAGCAAATAAGGCACAATGCCGATTTTTAATGTGAGGAGTGAAGGGGAAATGGGGACCAACTCCCCGGGAAGTAGAGGAGCTGGATAGTGATAATTGGTATGGAGGGTTGCCCCTACATTGACCAAGGTCTTATATGTGAGGTTGCCCCCGCATATGGTCTTTGCTTGTAGTATATGCCGGAACAGATGGTATTTATTCGATCCCCCACCGAGCAAATTAGGCACAAGGCCGGTTTTTAATGTGAGGAGTGAAGGAGAAATGGGACCAACTCCCCGAGGAGTAGGGGAGCTGGATAGTGACAATTGGTATGAAGGGTGTCCCCTACATTGATCAAGGTCTTATATGTGAGGTTTCCCCCACATATGGTCTTTGCTTGTAGTATCTGCCGGAACAGACACTACATTTTGAGGTATGTATTTGCTCCCCCACTAAGCAAATTAGGCACAAGGCCGATTTTTAAAGTTAGGAGTGAAGGGGAAATGGGGACCATCTCCCCGGGGAGTAGGGGAGCTGGATAGTGACAATTGGTATGACCACATGACCTACATTGACCAAGGTCTTATATGTGGGGTTTCCCCCACATATGGTCTTTGCTTACAGTATCTGCCGGAACAGATATTATACTTTGATCCCGGCCCGAAGGCCAAGAAAAGCTTAAAAATCTAAGAACAGCATCTATTAACAACAGACCTTTGATCTTAACCAAAAAGACCAAGCACAAAAGTGTTACGGACAAACCGACGGGGTGACTTATAAAGTCGTTTGCACGCGACTAAAAACATTTTCGACACTTCCTTCTTTTCGCCTTCAATCGAGGTCAAAAGGCGATTGGAGTGATCAAGGATATTTTTGTTGTAAACTGTTCGAGATTGGTTTACCAGATTCAAACACGGTAACTTTGACCTCAATACGCTTGTCGTTCCGCAAGACCAATCAAGATAGACGAAGACCAACTCAGGGTTCTTTTTATGGAAGATGGCCATTAGATATGTAGAGAATTGGGTGAAAAGATGAAGTGCATGATTTTGCGACAATTTTGCAAAGAATTCAAAACTGGAGCTCGAAATTATCTTTCTAGATATACAATATCTAAACGAATGAAAGATATGTCATTTTCCTCTAAAAGGTGTGCAAAGAAGCCATTTTTTATCTAAGAAGAACAAAAGTCCCCAGGGGACGTCAAATCCTGGTGAAAATGAACAAACGGTGCAGTTTTAGGCCTTAACATATGTAAATTTGAGTTCTGCACCATGCAAAAAAAGAAATGACTAAGTCCATTATTTGTCCCCAAAAAATCCCCAATGGTCTTAACATATTTTTTAATTCTAGTTCAGCACCATGCAAAACTGCTAAATAGACATACACAGAAAATTTTGGATAAATATGGTAAAATAGTCTCAAAAATGAAGTGTTTTTATTAGCCCTAAAAGAGCCCCTGGGGCACACCCAAGAGTTATCACGAAGTATAAACAAACAAAATTATATCGAAATCAGTTAGTTACAACTTTTCAAAAAGTTTTATAAAAATCCAAGGCATCGTTTTTTTTTTTTGTTTTTTTTTATAACCATAAAAGTATCACTTTTAGCCATTTTAACCTTAATTACACTCCTATGGGGGCAACCGGAGTTTTTTTCCCCGGGAAATCAGTTCTGTTTCTTTGTTACTCTTATCATGTTTAATGTTTGTGCAAAATTCCTAAAGATTCCAAGGCGTAGTTATTAAGAAAACTGCGGACAGACGAACGGACGGACGAACCGGCGAATGGACGAACGAACAAGGGGGAATTTACAGGTCCGCCCTATTTTTCTCGGGGTGGGGGCAAGTGAATACCTTTTTCTTGGGAAGAGTGTGGGGGGAGTGATAATATTTATCAAAAAATAATATTTCGATTTATCTAGATGATCTCTCAAAAGTCGAAAAAAAAAATAATGACGCGAGGGGGGGAGGGGACGAGCGAACTTTTTCCAAAGCAAAATAGTCGCAAAATAATAAGAATTATAATAATGTCGGTGAGGGTGGGAGGGGGGAACTTGTAAATAAATAAAAACAATCAGGGACAAACGGAACAAAAATTTTTTAAAAAATCATTTTAAAACAAAAATTACACATTAGAACAAAGGATATTTTTAAATACTTATCATAGTAGTCACTTTTTTTAATTTGCAAAATAGAAAACATTGAAAAACATAGAAAATGTTAGTCTTGATATTCCTTTTTTTACAGAGTTAAATTATAAAAATAGTGGCTTTCAAATTCCTTTTTTTAATTGACACAATAATGAACCCTCCTAACAAATTTGATTTTTAATACAAAATAAAATCATTTGTTTCATTAATTAAACAAATATTTGTTTTTCGTAGATATCTAAACCTATCATTAATTATTAGATATGGTATGGTTTTAATTTATGAAACAATGCTTTTTTTTCTACACCAGGAAATAATTAAGTATAATATTATCTACAATTTATGTCTGATAAAATTCTGTTTTATTTTTTTGGGGGGGAGGGGGGTCAATACTGGGAATTCTATTTGCATATGTTTCTTATTGAATTTCAAAAAAGAGAGCTATCACATTGTTACATAACCATAATTCTTCGAGATCAGGATAAGCTCAGAACAGTTGAACAAATTGATGTAATTGTGTCAGTAGAGATACGTGAACCTAAAGATTCAGAGCGTCGTAATTTATGTAAATCTTTAATGGTACATGGTTCAACCTCATTGTAATTGTTTCATTGTGTGATAAGAAGTATCTTACTGGCGTGTGTTTTAAAAATGTTCAACTACCGCAGAATTTCCACGGGTTCTGCTAGTTATTACTCTTATTATACAGGTCGTTTGAACAAAGATATCGCCTTCTTTGTTCTAGGAACCAAAGAAAATGTAAATACTCTTCAGATTGTCTGTTTCTATGTATCTTTGCCATTAAGTTTGGGAATCTCCCAATGTTCATGACATTCAATACGCAATAATGAATAATTGTAGTTGGATGCGACGTAACTAGGAGAAAGGGTGTTTTTATTGTACATTCACAAATATATTCAGAGTTTAGTAATTACTTCATTTGCCTGCTTTCCACATTTTCATACATTTATTTCGGACATTAGCTTAGCCGACAGTGTCACATTTTATTTGTTTCTCTTCCATCCTCTCCGTGGGAAAATCTTTTGAGCATTTATAGGAAATTTTTACGCAAGAATTTAAATAGCATTTACTTCAATCTATTATGCTGAAGTTTGAAATTGCATTTCCACGCCTATGTAACGCTAAGGTTTGAACTAGTATTCAATCTATTATGCTTAAGTTGAAATAACATTACCTCGCCTATGTAACATTAAAGTTTGAAACAGCATTTGCTTCCATCTACTATGCCAAAGTTCGAAATTACATTTCCACGCCTATGTAACGCTAAGGTTTGAACTAGTATTCAATCTATTATGCTTAAGTTGAAATAGCATTACCTCGCCTATGTAACATTAAAGTTTGAAACAGCATTTACTTCCATCTACTATGCCAAAGTTGGAAATTACATTTCTACACCTATGTAACGCTAAAGTTTGAAATCGCATTTCCTTATCTATGTAACGCTTAAGTTGAAACAGCATTCACTTCCATCTATTATGGTAAAGTTTAAAATTGCACTCATCGTCTATGTAACGCTGAAGTTCGAAAAAGTATTTACTTCCATCTAAATGTGCTAAAGTTGAAAAAACATTTCCTCGCCTATGTAACGCTAAAGTTGAAAAAACATTTCCTCGCCTATGTAACGCTAAAGTTGAAAAAACATTTCCTCGCCTATGTAACGCTAAAGTTGAAAAAACATTTCCTCGCCTATGTAACGCTAAAGTTGAAAAAGCATTTCCTCGCCTATGTAACGCTAAAGTTGAAATAGCATTTCCTCGCCTATGTAACGCTAAAGTTTAAATAGAATTCTAGCCTATGTAACGCTAAATTTGAAATAGCATTTCCTCGCCTATGTAACGCTAAAGTCTAAATAGCATTTCTTTGCCTATGTAACGCTAAAGTCTAAATAGCATTTCGTCGCCAATGTAACGCTAAATTTGAAATAGCATTTCGTCGCCAATGTAACGCTAAAGTGTAAAAAGCATTTCCTTACCTATGGAACGCTAAAGTTTAAATAGCATTTCATCGCCAATGTAACGCTAAAGTTGAAATAGCATTTCCTCGCCTATGTAACGCTAAAGTTGAAATAGCATTTCCTCGCCTATGTAACGCTAAAGTTGAAATAGCATTTCCTCGCCTATGTAACACTAAAGTTTAAAAAGCATTTCCTCGCCTATCTAACGCTAAAGTTGAAATAGCATTTCCTCGCCTATGTAAGGCTAAAGTTGAAATAGCATTTCCTCGCCTATGTAACGCTAAAGTTGAAAAAAAAACATTTCCTCGCCTATGTAACGTTAAAGTTGAAATAGCATTTCCTCGCCAATGCAACGTTAAAGTTTAAATAGCATTTCCTCGCCTATGTAACGCTAAAGTTGAAATAGCATTTCCTCGCCTATGTAACGCTAAAGTTGAAAAAACATTTCCTCGCCTATGTAACGTTTAAGTCTAGATAGCATTTCCTCGCCAATGTAACGTTAAAGTTGAAATAGCATTTCATCGCCAATGTAACGGTAAATTTTAAATAGCATTTCCTCGCCAATATAACGCTAATGACGCAGATGTTTAAATATGACGCAGATGGCGTTTCCAGGTTACCCTAAGAGTAACCATAGAATATTATATTTCGTAAGTGGCATACGTGTCAATCTAAAGTGCTCAGTATTCTGGATATAGCTGGTATTTTTAAAGTTCACAGGAAAACAACGTCACTATGATTTATTTTACTATTTTAAACAACAAATTCACTCGGCATGCTTAAGAGTTCGATTAATAATGAATTATGATGTCTGGGAAATAGTATAGAGTAATGAAGGAGTGCACCATATCCTAGATCGAGCATGTATCTTTAAATGCAATGCTACGTGCAATGAACACGTACATTAAATCTGTTGCCACGGCCGCTGGAAAAATGGTGGGATCCTTCTATCGATCCAGTAGATATCTCACTGCTGATGCAATTCTCTATCTATATGAGAGCCAGGTACGTCTAAGGATGGAGTACTGTTGCCACATTTGGACAGAAGCTGCTTGAAAGGACTTGTCCTGCCTTGATAGAGTACAAAATAGACTTCGTAGCCTCGTAGGAGATGTCCTTTTCTCTTCCCTGCCATCTCTATCTCACAGAAGAGATGTTGCGAGTTTGTCTCTGCTTTATCGTTATTTTTATGGCAAGTGCTCGGCTGAGCTTCAATCTATGGTCTCCTCTCGCCAGACTTTCACAAGAAACACTCGTCTAGTTGAAAACACTATCAATATTCCCCCCACTCTTTATCTGTGCCTAAACCTAAACATAGATTCCATTAAAAAAGCTTCTTTCTTAGAACTGCACGCCTGTGGAACTGTCTTCCGTTTTCCTGCTTTCCAGCTGACTATAATCTGATTGTCTTCAAGTCCAATCTAAACAAGTTATTGATGAGCCGTTCCATATAAATTAACAAATTTACCGAATTTCCAATACTAACGATTACTATATTGTTCAATTGACTACTGTACACTCGTAACTCTTATCCACGAGTAGTTTTTGGGTCTTGATAAGTGGTTATACTCATGTAATAAAAAACGTGGGAGGAATAATTTATTTGTCTTTTGTTAATATGTTTTACGTCAGACAAAATACATAGAAAACCCATGCCTAAGCTTTGCTCCTTTCTTCTGCCTTACTAAAAATCCAAAATGACAATATAAACATGGTATGTGGAGCTGGTCAATAAAAATATTATATTTAACATGACTGATATATGTATTATGAAAATAAGGTGCTAGTATAAGAAGCCTTCCCCCATTATAAAATCTGTCAGACCCCAAAACTTGATCCTTATACTACTTTAAAAATTAGCCTGAATCTTTGACAAAACAGCAAATCTACCAACTAATCAGAGTCGTGTCTGGAAATTATCAAACAAAAATGTTGTTTTAAAAAAGGAATCGGGAGCAACTAAAATAAAGGGGAACCTTGTGATATTATACATGCACTAGCTAAGTTTTTTAAAAAGGGGGAAAGAGGGAAAGATAAGGAAACTAACCTGCTCTAGTCTTAACTAGGGCCAAAAGGGGCAAGTGTTTGTTTCGGTATCCAATATGATGAGTCCAAATTAGCTCCATTCGAACAACACAAACGAGAAACATCGTCCACGTGTCGTTAAAATTTGTCGAGAAAGGTTTCAGCTTTCTCTATCTTCATACGCATTTTCTGCAAGTGTTTGAAGGTAAAAACAAGCTGAGAAGCAGTGAAAGTATGTTCCCTGAAGACCTTCTTCTGTTTTGTTGATCATATTACGCATCTCAAAATAGCTAGCAAGCAAAGAAACAGTCTTTCAACTGCAGCATGGCGAAAAATACTCAGCATGCAAACTATTCAACTAATTCACACAACAGACGCACGATAACGCAGTGCAAGATAGTTCGATTAACATATTCTTTACAGTATCCGCATCGGATACAATTCGGTGTCTCTGCTAAGCCCGTGTGTAAATTTTTTACCAACCCACAATGCATTATTATGAGCCATGTTTTTTTTCTTTTACATAGAAGTCACTACTTATCAATGCCCGTAAGCCACTCGAGGATAAGGGTTATTGCGTGTACAGTAACCAATGGGATAATATCGTAGTAACCGTTAGTAATGGAGATTTGATAAAGTCTTACTTAATGGGGAGATTTATCAGGAATTTGTTTATGTTGTAGTCAGCTGGGAAACAGGCAAACGAGAAAGAGTTCCACAGGCGTGCATTTCTAAGAAAGAAACCTTGTTCATGGAATCTATGTTTTGATTTAGGCACAGAAAAAGAGTGGTTTCAGCTAGACAGATGTTTTTCATGAAAGATTGGCCAGGTGAGTGATGCCTCGTAATTGTTTTAAGAACTCAGCCCAGGTACCTAAGATCAGATTAAGCGAAGCTCATCCTTCTTAAGGCCGAGCTCTCAAATCGTATTTTTCGAATATTTCTCCTCACCATAATCTGATATAATGTTTTAAGATATAATAGCATAGAACGGGATTCCTTTAACTCGAATAATTACACACTTCAGCTGTTCCCTTCAAAGTAAGACTTCTTTAAGACCACAGGTGAGTTGTGCTCATAACCATTTGAACTTTTCGGGCCATTTTTTCTCCAGCGATTATCTTGAGAGATCGACTTGTCCAATCAAAGGGATCTCCAGTGCTACCCCGCCAGGCACGTATACCCAGCAGACTTGGCGCAGTTGATTAGGACCTCAGTCACCTGTTCATGCTGTCTTAGTTTTATGCCGACGACTCTGATCACGGCACTTCTTATTAAAAGCATAGTCACATCGTCGGCACGGACGGATTCGTTGTGCCAACGCCACTAAAAATTCGATTCAACCTCAGCATACGAAGGAATAGTTCAAACGAGAGCACATCGATTAGATCTGGATAAACTAAAAGGCTTCTAACCCATTAACCTCCACCATCTTCTATAATATAAACCTCACCTGTCTGTTTAAATGTACATATGTGTGTATGTTTGTATGTCTGTCAAAGACTTTCGATAGAGACCGCGGATCTTCAGAAGATCGGTATCTTTTTGAAGCTCGACCCTTCGGGCGACAAATATCGAAAAACTGGCTAAAAAACATTCATTCTTTCACCCTCAACTGGGCACTTTTCTACAGAGAAATATTTTCGAAAGTCACCCCCTCTTTTCGATTGACTAGCCTTAATTTAAACCCATGTCACTTCTGGTTTGGCGACGCGCCCAACAGCAAAGACGTCACGTTTTTCTTTTGTGTTTTTTGTTTTTTCACGTTCTTTTCCTCCTTCACGGTACGAATTCGAACCTGCCTGCCTATCTGCCTGCCTGCTTACTACCGCTTTTTTTTCCAAACTTACACTTCCAAACACGCGGGCAACGCCGGGCACCCAGGCTAGTCGCATATAAGAGGCGAATCCATCCGGATAAAAATAGAAAATTCAGTTGTAAGCTACACATTTCTGGGGGTTGAAGGTTCAATTCTCAGTGCAGGCAACACTCAAAGTTGCCAATTACTTAGGAACAGAGAAACAGATGGACAGACTAAGAGAAATACAATATATCTTTAATCCTGACATCCGCTGAGAAAGGATTATTAAATCTATAAAAGACACCGGTAAGCTGTAACCAATGGGAGAGAGTAATCTAGTTTTTATATTCCTACATTCAATGTACGTACTTTCCAGTTGTCAATCTCTTATTTGTTAAATTGTATCTTTGTACAACAAACTCTGTATCGAATACTCTGATTAATTCATACTGATTATATTCCCTCCAGGAATATAACACAAAGTAATTAATAGGATAAGCAATTAATCTCTATGCCATAAACGCTCATAAAAGGTTAATAGTTTGAGCCTACCCAAAGGAAATGAAGCAACATGAGAAACCACGTAATAAATATGAGGAAAAACAATTGTCTTCAGTGGCCGTACATTTAAAGAATGGTATTAATACAGGAGTGTCTCAGAGGTCTATCTTTGGACCATTGTTATTGTTGATATTCCTAAATAATCTCTCTGATTAAAATGTATTCGAGATGGATACACCACGTAATAAATATGAGGAAAAACAATTGTACACATATCCAAGACAATTGTTGAAGCTGTAGTAGAATGAGACCGTAAATAGATGGTAACATTTCATGCTACTAAGACAAAAGAAGGGTGGACCTGTAAATTCACCCTTGTCCGTTCGTCCGTTCGTCCGTTCGTCTGTCCGTCCGTACGTTTGTCCGCACTTCTCTCAATAACTACGCCTTGGAAATTTTTGAAAATTTTCACAAACATTAAACATGATATGAGTAAAAAAGTAACAGAACGGATTTTCCGGGAAAACTCAGGTTGCCTACCTATCGGATGCCTTTCGGCATGGCTAAAATTGACCGCTTTGTGCTTATTAAAAAAACTATACCTTGGATTTTTATAAAACTTTCTGATTTCTCTAAAATTTTGTTTGTCTATACTTCGTGATAACTCTTGGGTGTGCCCCAGGGGCTCTTTTAGGGTTAATAAAAACACTCCATTTTTGGGGGACTATTTTACCATATTTGTCCAATGTTTTTTTTTTTTGCGTATATCTATTTAGCAGTTTTGCATGGTGCTGAACTCAAATGTAAATATGTTAAGACCTTGTGGACTTTTGGGGCTAAATAGGGGGGAGGCAAATAATGGACTTGGTCATTTCTTCTTTTTTTTTGCATGGTGCAGAATTCAAATTTACATATATCAAGGCCTAAAACTGCACCGTTTGTTCATTTTCATCAGGATTTGACGTCCCCTGATGACTTTTGGGCTACATGGAGGGGGGGGCAATGCTGAACTTAACCATTTTTTATGCCTCGTTCACTGTGGACTCACGGGGGACCATGCATGCTTCACTTGTTTGATTTTTTATTAAAACAAAAACTTTTCAACTACACATTGCCATGACGAATGACATGAGAATTGTAACAAATATATTGAGGACATTGCCAAGAATGCTGCAAAGAATGGTGTTGTCTTGCTCGCCGGGCTAGAAAAATACTCACAGCTGATAGTATTCTATTCCTCTACAAAGTCATTATTCGCCCATGAATGGAGTTTGTTGCCATATCTGGGTTTGCGTATCTACTATTACTCGCTCCCTCTTAGACAGGGTTCCCTTAAAAATAGTCTCCTACCTCCAATATCGGTCCATCTCAAGCGTCTATACTATCGTGGCAATTTTCTGTCCTTGTGGTTTTACAAGTAATTTACTGGAATGTTCTCGAATGAAACCATAGCACTTGCACCCTCGACTAACCTGAACAGCAGTAAAGTCCCGCTCCTTAATTATTGAGGGTTCTGGATGCCAGAAATCATTTTAATTTAAATTTTTTCCTCAGACTACCAGAATTCGGAATTCCCTTCCCGTTTCCTGCTTCTCTTACTGTGCTGGCCCAACCAAGTTTAAATTTAATGTGCATAGACATAAAGGGTTGAATATTGTCGACCAAGAAAAGACGACATAATTGCATTTTCGTTTCATGAAAACTGGTTTTCTTTTTTCTTTTTTTTTATTTTGCAGACTATCTATAAGTTGGCCAGTTGTGTACAACTCCCAAGAGCGATAGAAGCCTTTTTATCGTGTCTGAAAGTGACACAATGTTAAGCGATCGAGATCAGAGATGCGCCGCTGTACAACTCATGCTCTCTATCGACTCATGTTATAACAACAGGTCCATTGCTAAAACTCTCAAAATTGAAATTCGGACGGTTCAACGTTTGAGAGCACAACTAAACACACTGGACGACCCACGGTTATGGTCTTTGATGTGATTTAAGTAAGGGCCACATAATGCCAGCCCATATCTTCGAAGTCGGCCTGAAATACAACACCAAAGTACGCCTGGATGTGCTGAAGAGTGTGGTGATTCCTTGGTGCAATCAAGTAGCCGCTCGCAAACCCTGGGTATGGCAGACGGACTCGGCGTCGGTTCACAAGTTCAAAGAGGCCCAGGCTTGGCTTCAGAAGGAGTGTTACGGCTTTGTATCCTTCTATACCTGCCATCCTCTTCCTCCGACCTGAATCTGTCGGACCGCTGGACTACTTTGTTTGGTCATGCGTCGAGAACATCACAAACCTGACCTCCCACAACATCAAAGTTAGCCGCCATGCGCGGAGCTCCCGTCAGCGCTTGTGGAAAAGGCATGCTCCCAGTTCCGGACCCGTATCGATGAGGTGATTGAGGCTGAAGGCTGCTACATTGAATAGATGTCAGCTCTACTACATAATCAAATCATGAATTGATTTTTTCAATAAAAAATTTCAAATAGAGCTGCAGTGTTGTTTTCTTTAGGGCGAAACTTTTATCACCCTACCCTGTAAAACTTTTAAACGAAAAATACGTCGATTTTAATGTCGAATTTATTATTGAGTCTAACGACGACTTTTGAATACTTTTTTGTTTAACATTTCAAACGCTGATTAAACTTGTGCAGTAAACAGCTTTTTAGAGTTTCGCGTAAATAGAACTGAATCGGACTGCGAGTAATATGCCTTAGGATTGCATTTGTAATGGAATTAAACAAAAAGAAAATATTCGTTTACTTGGTCGTTAAATCATTAGCAGAAAAGATGTATTTTTATCTTAGAATTTTTATTCTTCAAACATCAAATATTGAAAGGTACTTACCTTTTAAGATCCAACTTTTCTGTGATAGCGCTATTACATAGAGATCGATAAAACTAAATAAAATACATAAATTTCAGAAGATATACACACACGTATATATATATATATACACGCATATATATATATATATTATATATATATTTGACAACGCCAAACATATATATATATATATATATATATATATATATATATATATATATATATATACATATATATATATTATACGTGTAAATTCATGTATTTTATTTAGTTGTATTGATCACAGACAAGTTGGATCTTAAAAGGTAAGTATGTATATATATATATATATATATATATATATATATATATATGTATGTATGCATACGTGTTCATGTACGTAACTATATTTAAGCGTATCTCCTACATATATATATATATGTGTGTGTGTTCGTATTCTTATAAGTATGTATATGTAATCCACAATATATAAATTTCAGAATATATACATATGCGCTTTTATATATATATATATATATATATATATATATATATATATATATATATATAGTATATGCATGTACGCATCTGCGCACTTACGCGTAAACATATTTAAACGCACAAACATACCTTTCTTATATGCGCGCGCGTGTGTGTGTATCTATATATACGCATTTATATATATATGTGTGAGTGTGTGTATCTATATATGTGTATATATATGTGTGTGTATGTGTGTGTGCGCGCGTGTGTGTATGTGTGTGTGTGCATAACCTGTACCTATGACTTTCCGAACATAACCACACAATCATGTGTACTTGCTCTTATGTACATGAAAACGCACAAATATTCTTCCCATATACACACACATACACATACACACGCGCGTGCACACACACACAGAAACCCCACACACACACGCATATATATATATATATATATATATATATATATATATATATATATTTATAATATATATATATATATATATATATATTTATAATATATATATATATATATATATATATATATATATATATATATATATATATACCCGGTACACAAATTCGATGTAATGTGTGTGTGCGTGCTTGTCCGATGTTCCTGTGTTCTAGGTTGAATATTTTGCCTTTGTTTTGGCTCAGAAGGAGAAATTTTTATCAATTCAAGTATTTTTATTTTTAATCTTTGTCCAATTTTAAATGTGAAGATTTCAATTACGCCGATTTTTCACTCTCTCCTTAACTACTTATTCGAAATAGGTAGAAAGTCGTTTGCTTTCAAATATAGATCTGTAAGCGTGCGTAGGCGTACGTGTAGGCCGGTTGGTTAGAAAACGTTTCATTTGCAAGATGCGTCCTCTTGTAGCGAACAGAGGTTTTGTTTGCCTGATACACTCGCCTTTCTATAACTACAGATGCTGAATGAATAGACGTACTTCGGAAAATCTTGTTTTTGTTTATTTTAACGAGTCTGACTGTCCGGCGTTGCCCGGGTGTCTGGGAGTGTGTGTTGAGCAAAAAAAAAAAAAAAAAAGTGGTAGTAGTTAAGCAGGCTCGAACCTGTACCGCGAAGGAGGAACGTCTTTGCCGTTGCATCCATCGCCAAACCGGAAGTGGCGGAGGTTTAAATTAAGGCTAGTAAATCGAAAAGGCGGCATGACTTTCAAAAATATCGGCGCAAAAAGCCGTCCTTCCCCTTATTGAAAAGCACTCAGTTGAGGGCGAAGGAGTTCATATTTTTTGTTAATTTTTCGATATTTACCGTCCGAAGGGTCTAGCTTCAAAATGATACCGACATTATGAAAATCTGTCGAAAGTTTTAAGCATACATACATACATACATACATACATACATACATAGATTGAAACAGACAGGTGAGATTTATATGGTAGATAATAATGACGATTTACATGTTTGATAGACCTCATCTGGTATTTTCCTTTCTTGGCACTGCCTGCACTTCGACTGCCATAGATCTCGTCACTTCTAAAATAATATGGGAATTAATTTGATAGACACCGATAAAATGTATTTGGTACTTATGCACTCTTGCTGCTGTGCTTAATAATAACGTGATTATTTAGAAAGCCACTCTTAACATGCGGAGGGTATGGTGTTTTCTAACTATTCTCTACTTCCACTTAACAATCTATCAATACGTCTATAAAGTTGGGGGTTGCATTGATATTCACATTAAAACCCCCTTTTTTGGTATTAATCTGCTTCCCCCCGTAAGCAAAATGTGACACAAGGTCATTTTTAATGTGGGGAAAATTAGCTCCCCAAAAGAAGGGCAAAAGGGAACTCTGGCAGAAGCCAAAAATAATATTCGTTTCAGTATAGAGGGTGTCCCCGTCATTGCCCAAGGACTAATTAACTTAAGTGTAGCGTCAAAACAGATACTACACTTTGAGTTATATATTTTAATTCACTCTGAAAAGTTGACAGCAAAACAGAAATTAAAAAAAAAATAGGCACAAGGCCACTCAAAAATTGAGGAGGGGGTTTCTATGGTTATCCTCATCACTGTATCTTTGCTAGTCTATGCTTCATCCTAGCTAAAATTCTTATTTATTACAATAACGCAAGCACACCGGGGGTCGTCCTACTTAAGATTCCCAAATCATATTGCGCATGTGCTTGTGCTTGTGCGTGCGTGCGTGTGTGTGTGTGTGTGTGTGTGTGTGTGTGTGTGTGTGTGTTTTTATAAGCAATAAAATAAATTTGTAAACATAAAATTTTATAAAAAATCGTTTGTTTAATTTTGATTCATTGGGATGGGGAAAAAAAGTCAAAAAAATATAATCAAAATGTTAGTAGTACCTTCCCAGCCCTTTCTAGGTGGTAGAACGGCCACTGTTTTCCGGGTTTGTGTTGGCCGAAAACAAGCAAGTATCTCTTTATATGGGGCTGAAATTCTAGGCAAGATCCAAGAAACTGTGGTTGGAAGGGGGTATGGGAAGTTTCTCCAAGATTACTTATTGGGGTAGGCGGGGACGAAAAAGAAAGGATCAGGGTGTGGTTATCTTGGAGGTTTCCTATCGGGGCCATTCACTCGGCTAACAAAGAACCTAGTCTAAACGCTTGTTTTAGGGGTTTGCAGTCTGGCAGGATCTGAACCGTGTACGTCACGACTAGGATCGCAAGAAACACCATTCGTCTCTACCTGTCCCATGGCGGCTCTCCGCTGTGAATGACATAAGCCACGTCCTAAAGGCACAGATAGAGAGTGGGGAAAATTTTTGACAGTGGCTTCAGTTAGACGGGTTTTTTTCGTGAAATATTGGTGAGGGGGGACCAGAGATTGGAGCTCAGACGAGCACTTGCCATAGAAATAACGGTAATTAAAAAAAATGTTCCGCTGAGGTTGCCCCAGTTCTCTCCGAACTTTACAACAAATGCCTTAATAAATCTTCCTTCACTGACTGTTCAAGAATTCTGGCGAAAAACTGACCCAAAATATTTGAGCTTATAATTAATCAAGCCCTAGTCCATCACCTTACAGCTGCTAAATTACTGACCGACAATCAATATAGATTTAGGCAAGCCGATTCCACAGCAGATATGCTAACTGTAATCTCTGAACATATATACCGTTCACTAGACAAAGGAGAGAATGATAGAGCGGTAGCCCTCGATATATCTAATTTTTTTTATACGGTTTGGCACGATAGTCTTCAAAGGAAAATCAGATCATACGTTATCACTGGAAGAATACATTTAAATCATTCTTAAGTAAGAGAAAAATCCAGATTGTCTTCGACGGTCGTACATCTAAACAATATATAAATGCGAGAGTACCTCAGGAATCTACCCAAAAACCTTTACTATTCCTGATATTCATAAATGACTTCCCTGATAAAATTCTTTCTGAGATGGGTATATTTGCTGATGACACCATTCTCTATAACAGACACGAGGGGAAAACAAATATACACATATCTAAGGAAATGGCAGAAACACTAGATGAATACCTCAAATTTGTAGTGGAATGGAGACAAAAATGGATGGTCACATTCCATGCTGCAAAGACTAAGCTTGTTTTCTTCAATAATTAATGTGAATGACATAAGCCACGTCCTACGGACGAGGCTGCCCGGGATCGATGCGAGCTGTCACCTCGTTTACATAAGCCCAGTACAGTGTGAAGATCTCACTAGTCCGGTACTTTTCAGTGTGGCGTTAAGGGGCAACGCGTTTCAAGACAATCGCCAGATCCAGGAAAGAGTTTTTGAGATGACTCGAACGTGGCGCCCAACTACACCGGGAGAAAGTCTTCTTCTTCGACAACCCTAGACACTCGACGAGAGGGTCATTGGTGACCCTCCCCACTAGTTCCTTATCTAGTTCTTTTCTAGTCAGCTGTGAAAGGTCACTGGACATTGAGAGGTTCCTTAGTGCGGCCCTACACTCTCTCAAGAACTGCGTGTTGCTCTACGGTTTTCGATGCGCCTCGAACGTTTATGTTGAGGATGAGGTCGGGAAAAGCGGATTCCACACATGGACGTTGAACACAGACCTGTTTACAAAGCCAATGTTCCCCTTTGTCCCAAAGAAGCGGGAACAACTTGCTCTGTAGGGATTTTAGATAATTCTCAGGCAGGGGAAGTACAGCCAGCCGGTAAAGGATGGGTGGAAAGACGTAGGTAGCACACGCTTCCGCTCTGCCCTTCAAGGATAATTTCCTTCAGACTCATGAGTCGACCGCAGCTTCGACCTTTGACTTTATCTCCGACCAATTCTTTTCCAGCTGGAGGTCCGGTCCTAACCATACGCCGAGGATCAGAACCGGGGCGTCGGTCCAGCTGAAGGATACGGGAAGAGAATCGGTGCCCCTCCAGGTTCCCAACCGCAGACCAGTCAACATGCTGCGATTGATTTTGGCCCCCGTGGTCTTCAAACTTGCAAGATTTTGAAAGAGTTTGAAAATTCCCATTAATCGCTTTAAAATTATTTTGTTTATGAAAATAAAACTTCTTAATCAGATTACTCGATTTTTGGAATATGATATTTCCCCTTTGTTATGGGTACGTACATCATATATATTTTTCTTTATTTTTGTTTTTTAATATATGCGAGAATTCTGGACAAATACCAAATTGGTTCTATCCTGTTTAACACGCTGTTCGTTCCATGTAACACTTCAGTTTTCCTAAGGCGTCCAAATTTTCTTCACGGCCGCTAGGTGGCGCTCATTATTAATCACCGAAGTGATGAACATTTACCGGTGATACACAAAGACTGTTGGATATTTATAGCAGAAACCTAGTGGTAAAGGCTAGTCATAAATAAAGTTCATTTTATACTAAATAAGGAAGATGTTCCAGAAGTAATGTTTTCTATTTTTTATTCCGGCCGAATAAATCAAATGGGATTCAAATTGGATATTATTGAATTCATGCATTCATGACCTTAAAGTTTCATCATTCTGTTACAGATATTTACGGTGAGAGACGCTAAGAAACTAACCCTTGTCATCGACATTCATCAGAAGCAGAGATGCGTCATTGAACTTTTCCATGTCAATAAAATTCTCCGATTAACAAATAACGGCTCCTGTTGAACGTTTACAAATCCGATGTAGTTGATGTTAGAAGATGGGTTCGTCGATAACGACATAGATACAAAAAGAAGCTGCAAATGGTGCATTCTGAATGGTGATGGCCATGTAGAAAAATAAATTCTGAACACACATAAGGTCAATAGTTTGAATGGTACCACTCCCTTTTTCGTAGCTATTCAATATTTTAGTTTTTGAGTTAATGGAAAATAGGAGGCCTTACTTTTGTAAAAACCCATAAATGACAAAATTCTCTCTGATTCTCTCTCCTCTGATCTTGAACGCGTCGTACAGTGGGGGAAGAGGTGGATGGTTACTTTAAATGCATCTAAAACCAAGCTCCTATCTTTACATCATCAACGCTCTGATCCCCATCTGGCATCAATTGAAATGGATGGATCTCGTCTAAGGGAGGCCCCATGTTTTGATTAGCTTCTGGGTTTGATCTTTACTCCTGATCTGTAATGGAACACGTACATCAAGTCTGTTGCCAAGGTCGCTGGGAAAATGGCGGGGTCCTTCTACCGCTCCAGAAGATATCTCACTACTGATGCAATTCTCTATCTATATAAAAGCCAAGTACGTCCAGGGATGGAATACTGCTGGCACATCTGGGTAAGTGCTGCTAAAATCAGCCAATCCTGCCTTGACAGAGTACAAAATAGACTTCGTAGCTTAGTGGGGGATGCCCTTTTCTCTTCGCTGCAACCTCTTTCCCATAGAAGAGACGTTGCGAGCCTATCCTTGTTTTATCGTTATTTCCATGGCAAGTGCTCGTCTGAACTCCAATCTCTGATCCCCTCTCGCCAGTCTTTCACGATAAACACTCTGCTCTCGTTCGTTGAACATTGTGTCACTTTTAGACCTGATAGAAGGTTTCTATCGCTCTTGGGATTCGTACTCAACTAGCCAACTAGTAGATGAAACGGCAATGGAATCATGTCATCTTTTCTAATGTGACAATTTTATCGTTTCACCATGTACTATTATGTAGAACGAGATCTAATTATATCTATGCTTGAATTACTAAGTGCATGAAATATGTAAATCCGAATTGTTTATTATTCTGAATGCGTGTAGATTATTTATCGATTCTTTTTCTTATCTAGTTAATACATCTGATTATAAAGTCTGACGAAAATAAGTAATCGAGTCACTGTAATAGCGACGGGTAAGAATACACCATTCCTCGCAATGGTGAGATTTATTCTATTATACGACAACATATAGTCACATTTTATTAATTCATTCCTTCAGTAGAATTGGCATATAAAGACAGATAGAGACATTTATCTAAATTAAAATATTATAATATTTCTCGACACTCCAGACCAGCAAGATAAACATGCCTCACTTCTAAATCTATTTCTGACCACAGTTCCCGATGATTGTATAACGAATGCGCACAACCCACTTGGGAATGCTGGTCACGCTGTGATAATGGTAGAAATCGCCCTATATTCTCGGTCCAAAACTGGAGACCCACTGCTTAAAACAATGCGATATTATAAAAAGGCTGACTGGGAGGCCATCAGGGATCTCATCAGAGATGCCCCATGAGGAAATATATTTTCTCTTCCAACTGAACAGTGCGCAAACGAGACCACTGAATGGTTCAAAACTTCAATTGAAGCACATGTTCCCACACGGAATTTCTATAGCAAGCCCCACTCTCCCCAATGGTTTATTTTTACTTGTGCGGGTTCGATTGCTCAAAAGCAGCATGCGTACCGCAGATTCAACCGACATAAGTCCAGTTCAAACAGACAGAAGTTTATAGAAGCTAGAAGTAATTGTAACAGCTAAGAGAGAATACACCGAAACCACCAGAAAACGTATCGAAGCACAGAAATTAGAAACACTTGGAAAATCTACAACAGTGTAGTAAATAATGGGTAGTCAACGATTCATGAGGTTGTTTGCACGGCAACCGAGAAGGCTAACATGATTTCCAGTTGGTTTGCCCCCAACTCCACATTGGACGCGGCTAGCCACCTTCTCCCTAACTTTCCTTTGCGGACAGACGCCACATTAGATGATTTGGAAATCACCCCTTCTACGGTGCATGGCATCATAAAAAACCTAGCCACCTCAAAAGCATGTGAACCCGATCTCATCCCGACTTTTTTTTTACAAGGAGGTCACCACTTATCAAAGCCCGGAAGCTACTCAGGGATAAGGGTTATTGCATGTACAGTACGTTGTACGTTAGTGTTGAGATTTCATAAAGTGTCAACTTAAGGGGGCGGTTCATCAGGAATTTGTTTACGTTGGATTTGAAGACATCTAAGTTGTAATCAGGTGGGAAGCAGGCAGACGGAACAGCGTTCCACTGGCGTGCTGTTCTAAGAAAGAAGCTGTGTTCATGGAATCTACGTTTTGATTTAGGCACAGATAGAGAGTGGGGAAAATTTTTGACAGTGGCTTCAGTTAGACGGGTTTTTTTCGTAAAAGATTGGTGAGGGGGGACCAGAGATTGGAGCACAGACGAGCACTTGCCATAGAAATAACGGTAATTAAAAAAAATGTTCCGCTGAGGTTGCCCCAGTTCTCTCCGAACTTTACAACAAATGCCTTAATAAATCTTCCTTCACTGACTGTTCAAGAATTCTGGCGAAAAACTGACCCAAAATATTTGAGCTTATAATTAATCAAGCCCTAGTCCATCACCTTACAGCTGCTAAATTACTGACCGACAATCAATATAGATTTAGGCAAGCCGATTCCACAGCAGATATGCTAACTGTAATCTCTGAACATGTATACCGTTCACTGGACCAAGGGGAGAATGATAGAGCGGTAGCCCTCGATATATCTAATTTTTTTTATACGGTTTGGCACGATAGTCTTCAAAGGAAAATCAGATCATACGTTATCACTGGAAGAATACCTTTAAATCATTCTTAAGTAAGAGAAAAATCCAGATTTTCTTCGACGGTCGTACATCTAAACAATATATAAATGCGAGAGTACCTCAGGAGTCTATCCAAAAACCTTTACTATTCCTGATATTCATAAATGACTTCCCTGATAAAATTCTTTCTGAGATGGGTATATTTGCTGATGACACCATGCTCTATAACAGATACGAGGGGAAAACAAATATACACATATCTAAGGAAATGGCAGAAACACTAGATGAATACCTCAAATTTGTAGTGGAATGGAGACAAAAATGGATGGTCACATTCAATGCTGCCAAGACTAAGCTTGTTTTCTTCAATAATTATAAGAAACCTTCTCTACCACCAATAGCAATGGCCAAAAATACATTACCTGAAAGTACTTATTTTAAACTTCTTGGCTTTACATCACACGGAACATGAATTGGAATATGGAATAGATAGCATTGCCAAGGCCGCTGCGAAGAAGGTGGGCTTTATTTACCGCTCTTGAAAGCTACTTACGCCTGAAAGTATCCTGTACCTCTAAAAGGCCACGATTCGCTTATGTATGGAGTACTCTTGTCACATTTGGGCTGGTGCATCTGCTCTTTTCTCTCACTTCTGGACAGCGTTCAAAAGACAGTCGCCAACTTGATAGGTCCTGAACTGCCGTCTAGGCTTCAGTCGTTGTCCCATCAACGAAATGTTGCATCCCTCTGCCTGTTCTACAAGTACTTTAATGGTGAATGCTCTGACGAACTACAAGCACTTGTACTCTCTCGACGTAAATACCCCCGACAAACCCGATAAGCAGCTAAATCCCCCCTCTACACTGTAAAGACTACTAGATGTAAGAAAGCCTTCTACTCTAATAGTTTATTTACAAAAATGGTTAGACTTTGGAACTCCCTTTCGTGTAATGTGAACAGACATCTTGCTACTCATCTCCCTTCATAATACCCCTGCAACTTATGTCCCCGATAGTAGCCCCCTACTTCAAAGTGGTACAAACTACCAGAGCCTCAACGAACTCCTGGACAACCGGAGCATCTCTTTAAAATATTTGATAACTAAAAAAACACATAAGTGCATAATTAGGGAAATAAATGCAACAAGAATATTCAATTATTAACATTTCGTCATTCCGATCAGTCAGTTTTTTTTTACACAGTGATCACTACTTATCAAGGCCCGCAAGCCACTCAAGGATAAGGGTTATTGCAAGTACATTACGTTAGTGTGGAGATTTGATGAAGTGTTTCCTTAAGGGGGCGGTTCATTAGGAATTTGTTAACATTGGACTTGAAGACATCCAAGTTGTAGTCCGGTGGGAAGCAGGTCGACGGAACAGAGTTCCACATGCGTTCAGTTCTCACAAAGAAGCTTTGTTCATGGAATCCGCGTTTTGATTTAGGCACAGATAAAGAGTGGGGGAAATTTTTGACTGCGGATTCAGCTAGACGGGTGTTTTTCGTGAAAGATTGGCGAGTGGGGACCAAAGATTGGAGTTCAGACGAGCACCTGCCATGGAAATAACGATAAAACAAGGATAGGCTCGCAACGTCTCTTCTATGGGAGAGAGGCTGCAGGGTAGAGAAAAGGGCATCCCCCACTAAGCCACAAAGTCTATTTTGTACTCTCTCAAAGGCAAGATAGGCTGTTTTTAGCAGCTCCTGCCCAGATATGGCAACAGTATTCCATCCTTGGACGTACTTGGCTTTTACATAGATAGAGAATTGCATCAGTAGTGAGCTATCTTCTGGAGCGGTAGAAGGATCCCACCATCTTTCCAGCGACCTTGGCAACAGACTTGATGTACGTGTTCCATTTCAGATCAGGAGTAAAGGCCAAACCCAGAAGCTTGTCAAAACACGGGGCCTCGCCCAGACGAGAGCCATCCATCACAATTGATGCCAGATGGGGATCAGAGCGTTGATGATGTAAGGATAGGTTTTGGATGCATTAAAGGTAACCAGCCACATCTTCCGCCCTTCTTACATTGCTGATCGAAAATGTACGGCGACTTAAAATCTTTAAAAAGAAAACCTTTTTAAAGGATAGATTTCAAATTCTTCCGACTTAAGACTACAATCTAAAAGGTTACGGAAACAAAACGTTACATTCCAATGATTTATTTTTTAAATTTTTTAAGGATAGATTTTAAACTCTTCCTAAGTAAGGTTATTAATACTACAATCGAAAAGGTTATGGAAACAAAAAGCTACATTTCAAAGATTTATTTTTTTAATTTACATTTTTTATTTAATTAGGCTTACACATGAACAAAAATTATAAGAGCAGAGACAAAAATACTTTGGGGTATACTAGTTATAAAGGTTCCCATTAAGGTGCGGGGGATCCTGCTCCAGTTTCTGAAGATGGCTTCAGGAAGTTCATTTTTTTGTTGAATATTGGTTGCCATTTCGATAACCTCTCTTGTCATCCATCCACAAACATTTTCAATTGGGTCAAGTCCGGTGAGCATGCAGGATGTCCCAAGAGATTAACTCTATTTTCTTTTAGAAAGTTCAAGGTCCATCTTGCAGTGTGGATTGCATTATTATAACCATCCATCCACACACAAATGATGGCCCTCCATCATCAAAGATGCTTTTTGTAGCATGCTAACATAACCAGTTGCTGTCTAACGCCACTGCACCACCTGGAGTTCCATTGTCCCTCTGTAAGAAAAGGCACCCCATACCATCATGGACCCTCCGCCACTATGACGGGTGGAAAAAATTTCAAGGGGCATGTTTTTGTCATGCCAATATCTAAATTGAATTTTGTTCTCATCAGAAAACAGGACTTTCTCCCACTTCACACCGTCTAGGGACGTGGAAGCAATCGCGGAATTTGGTTACGCTTTTTATTTACCGTGCCTTTTTGTTGTAAGTGTCGTCTGGTAGTTATTGGACTGCAATCAGCATCTGTAACCGCCTTAATTTGACTAGAAAAAAGTCCTCTGTCATTCATAACAATGCGTCTGATTCTCCTACTCAATGCAGGAGAAATTGGGGAGGGGGCTACCAAAGGATTTTGCTTTTCCAGAATTCTCAGTGTTCTTTAGAAAGTTGCAAATAACAGTTTTACTGCGATTTACCTAAGCTGCTATTGCTCGCTGTGACAAACCTTGCTTATGGAATCCTAGAATTCGAGAGCGCTTAACTTCGGTTAGTTTTCTTGCTTTAGGCATGGTATACCTTTACACAGTGATTGCTAATCTCTAACTGAACTTAAAACATTAGAATTGCAATAAATCTAACAATTTATACCATTGGTCTTATAATTTTGATCATGTGTAAGAACCCTAATTTAATAAAAATGCAAATTTTGAATGAAATTTTTGGAATGTACCTTTTTGTTTCCATAAGTATTGTAGTTACCTTTAGTCGGAAGAGTTTAAAATCTATCCTTAAAAAAGGTTTCTTTTTAAAGATTTTTAAGTGGGCTTAAATTTTTGATCAGCAGTGTATTAATTCGTAGAAAGCTCATAATACGATCTAAGCATCTCATTGGAAGTGTCGTGGGTTACATTGTTTACGGCGCGAAATGATAATATGGCTGATTTTTATTAAAATCCAGTTCGTTTCAAAGAAACAGTTTCACTTAGTATGTTGGCAACTTCAAAATAATTTAATTTTAAATAATATAAAGATAACTTTATTTTCATATTAGATTAAAATTAAATCATGCGTTCGTTTTTATTCCAAATATATTATGGGAACATTATGGAAATATTTTACAATTTCGCTTCATTTTTTCACAATTTTTTAAAAGATTAATTATTTATCTAAACCGTATTTTTATTCTGAAATATAATTGTTATTTATATTTGAAAACCACGAAACTTCAATGATTGTTAGAATATATCATCCATTTCGATAGATTTTCGTCCAAACTATTTTTAAAAAATCAAATCATTCTGTTTTTTTACTTTTTAAGTTTTGAAAACTTTTTTACTTTTTAAGTTTTGAAAACTGTTTTTTACTTTTTAAATTTTGAAAACTTTTTTTACTTTTTAAGTTTTGAAAACTTTTTTTTTAGTTTTGAAGTTTTGAAAACTTTTTTTACTTTTTAAGTTTCGAAAACTTTACTTTTTAAGTTTTGAAAACTTTTTTTACTTTTTAAGTTTTGAAAACTTTTTTTACTTTTTAAGTTTTGAAAACTTTGTTTTACTTTGGAAGTTTTGAAAACTTTTTTAACTTTTTAAGTTTTGAAAACTTTACTTTTTAAGTTTTGAAAACTTTTTTTACTTTGTAAGTTTTGAAAACTTTTTTTTACTTTCTAAGTTTTGAAAACTTTTTTAACTTTGTAAGTTTTGAAAACTTTTTTTTACTTTTGAAGTTTATAAAACTAAACTTCAATGTTTTAATCAGTTGTACTTATATAATTTCTTTAATTTAAAAATTAAAATAAATATAATTTCTAAAACCAAAGGAGGTTCTAGATATGACCTTAAACTATATCCGAAGGTGAGGCCCCACCTTGTGGGCTTTGGGAGTGTGGAGCTATCCTTTAATTGTATTGCTCCCAGGTCCACTCTGACCCAGAGTGGTAGTACCTGTAAAGGTTCTAACTATGGGTTAAATAGAAACCGACTTAAAAAAGACAAAAAAACTTTTTTCAAAACTACTGGATTCGGCATTAAATAACCTGAAAAGGGTTGATATGCCATAAAAAAAGCAACCAACCAACCAATCGAACCAAAGGTGTTAAATGAAATCTGTTGAGCCTCACGCAGTAATCCACGCCGTGTCGCCGGATATCATGATTGACTTAGTAGTTTCCGAGAAAACTTTTAGAGTAAATATAGCATACTGATTTCAATATTTATTTCATTATTTATTTTAATACTTATTTCAATACTTATTTTAATACTTATTTAAATACTTATTTCAATATTTATTTTAATATGTATTTCAATATTTATTTCAATATTTATTTCAATATGTATTTCAATATTTATTGCATTATTTATTTCAATATTTATTTCCATATTTATTTTAATACTTATTTCAATATTTGTTTCAATACTTATTTCAATATTTATTTCAATACTTATTTCAATATTTATTCCAATATTTATTTCAATATGTATTTCAATATTTATTTCAATATTTATTTCAATATGTATTTCAATATTTATTTCAATATTTATTAAAATATTTATTTCAATATCTATTTCAATATTTATTTCAATACTTATTTCAATGCTTATTTCAATATTTATTTCAATATGTATTTCAATACTTATTTCAATATTTATTTCAATACTTATTTCAATATTTATTTCCATATTTATTTCAATATGTATTTCAATATTTATTTCAATATTTATTTCAATATTTATTTCAATACTTATTTCAATATGTATTTCAATATTTATTTCAATATTTATTTCAATACTTATTTCAATACTTATTTCAATGCTATTTCAATATTTATTTCAATGTGTATTTCAATACTTATTTCAATATTTATTTCAATACTTATTTCAATATTTATTTCAATACTTATTTCAATATTTATTTCAATACTTATTTCAATATTTATGTCAATACTTATTTCAATATTTATTTCAATATTTATTTCAATATTTATTTCAATACTTATTTCAATATTTATTTCAATACTTATTTCAATATTTATTCCAATATTTATTTCAATATGTATTCTAATATTTATTTCAATATTTATTTCAATATGTATTAAAATATTTATTTCAATACTTATTTCAATATTTATTTCAATATTTATTTCAATACTTATTTCAATATTTATTTCAATATTTATTTCAATAGGTATTTCAATATTTATTTCAATATTTATTTCAATATTTATTAAAATATTTATTTCAATATTTATTGCAATACTTATTTCAATATTAATTTCAATATTTATTTCAATACTTATTTCAATATTTTTTCAATACTAATTTCAATATTATTTTAATACTTATTTACATTATTTTATACGGATATCATACCATACGGATATCATATCATACGGAAATCATATCATATATCATATCATACGGATGTCATATCATAATACATCATATCATTCAATACGTATTTCAATAGTTATATACGGATATCATACAATACTGACATCATATCATATCATACGGATATCATATATCATATCACATTATACGAATGTCATATCATAATATATCATATCATTCAATTCTTATTTCAATACTATTTTCGGATATCATACCATACGGACATAATATTATATCATACGGATATCATATTATATATCATACGGATGTCATATCATAATACATCATATCATTCAATTCCTATTTCAATACTTATATACGGATATCATAATACCTATTTCACTAAAGCGTATCGCAACAAACATCTATAAGAAATGCAACTAATGGCAACATGATCGGGCAAGCAGTTTTCGAGGAAAAAGTGAATGCACGAACAGATAATGAGAAAGATTTCATACAAGGTTGAAGAATGTTGAAATAGACTATACGTACCCAATAATGCTGCAAAAATACAGCAAAATGTTATCACGTAAAAAATTTAATCGTAAAGAGGATAAAAGATATGAAGCTCTTTAATAATAAATCATTATTATTGCCGATATAAACATCGCCTACTTATTCTTCCTTCAAACTTTATTTACAGAAAATAGAACCTATATTTTAACTAAACACTACTGATATTAAGAGGTAAGCGTCAATCGGGTAGGCTGGAAAATATAAACAGTTATTAAATTCATAAATATTCATTTAAAGTAAGAAAGCGGAGTTAAATCACGGCTACCGAGAGAGTAGGCCAGTGAACATGATAACGTGACGTCATTACCAGTTCAACATGTAGGTAAAGAAAGTTTCCGGTGTTTAACCACGTTACCATGAAAATATTTTTCGTTGCCTAAGATTGTGCATGTTTTTTTTATTCTCATAAAGAGAAAAAACAATCCTCGATTTGGATGATTATATAATTGCACATAAGGATAATTTTAATCTAACAAAAAATCTTTGGAACGCTGATGTTTTTAAAGAAAATACTCT
Organism: Euprymna scolopes; assembly: GCF_053919585.1. Classification (NCBI taxonomy): domain Eukaryota; kingdom Metazoa; phylum Mollusca; class Cephalopoda; order Sepiida; family Sepiolidae; genus Euprymna; species Euprymna scolopes. The sequence continues at coordinate 141,569,701 of NC_136500.1, read as the reverse complement.
TTTCAACAGTTTGCATTTCGGAGACGGGTGTCTTTTTTCGAGATAAGTGACTTCTATATTAATCATTTATCTTTAGATTCAAATATTAATCAACTACATTTTAGTTCAGTATTTATTTATATATTTATTTTATGATTGTTTTATTTAATGCTAGTGTTGTTTTCGTCCATAAATGTTGTTTATTACATTCCGAAGCTGACTGCAAAAATAGATTAGGATATTGTATTCACCATACTTTCCCTTAAACATGCCAGTTGGACTTTTATTAAGTACAATACTTAATAATGTTTTTTAATGGAGAGTAGAAAACGTATTATGGGTGCGTTATCGGCAGCTTACGTTACTCTGTCTTCTGTTTATTGTTCCCTCACTACTCATTTTTTAACGAGTTATTTTTCTGACAAAGGGAGAAGAAAAAGCTGTATTCTAGGTTGGCAGTATTTTGCGCGAACAGTTGACAGAGGTGGCGGAAATATTCTGTTTCTATGTCTATCTTTGTAGCCATGTCACTAGTAAGGGTACTGGAGGTAAACTTTTTATCTTGGCTGACGTTAACCGCCTGATAGTCGAGAACCCGAACCTTGGATTAACCACTACAGAGACTGTCCTGTCAGCAGGTGCAAAGTACTGGGGCTGCTGTATTGCCATTTGGTGAATGGATTCTGGACCATGCAGTAGCTTCTGGTGGTGCCTCTCGATGCCATATAAGTGGGTAATTGTTACGGCTTTACCTAATCATGTTCTACAAAAAAAATTCTTTCGTTTTTCTCTCCTAGTTTCCCCTCTCTGTCCTGCTCTAAGCAAGTCTGACGACTTAGTCCACAAATTCCAAAATTCCGTCATGACAAGTCTCAAGAAAAAATACACGATTAAACCCCGATCTCCAACCCCCAACGCAGACACCACTAACATGCCCCCTTCTCCAACATCAGGGTTCTACGTTCTAACCTCCCAGAGGTTGAAACCGAATTACATGCGACTAAATCTGACCTTATATTTTTAAGCGAAACTGGCATTGGACAGGCTATTTCCCTAGATGAGTTCGTAATTAGACGATACTCCAACTTAACTTCTAAATCTGACCCCCAAGATCGCCATGGGCATGGAATATGCGCCTATATTAAAGATGGCTTTCCATGTGGTAGGGACATGACCAGAGAAGATCCTAACTTACCCTATATGTGCTTCCGGGTTGCTTCTTCTTCTTTTTTTTTTTTTTTTTTTTTTTTTTACAAAGGCATCACCACATTATCAAGGCCCAGAGGCCACTCAAGGATAAGGGTTAAAGAGTGTACAGTAGAAGTTGGTCAATATAGTAATCATTAGTAATGAAAATTTGGTAAATTTAATAACTTATATGGAACGGCTCATCAAGAACTTATTTACTTTAGACTTGAACAAAACCATATTGTAGTCAGCCGGAAAGCAGGAAAACGGAAGACAATTCCACAGGCGTGCAGTTCTAAGAAAGAAGCTTTGTTCATGGAATCTACGTTTAGGTTTAGGCACAGATAAAGAGTGGGGGAAATTATTGATAGTGTTTACAGCTAGACGAGTGTTTCTTGTGAAAGTTTGGCGAGGGGGGACCATAGATTGAAGCTCAGTTGAACACTTTCCATGAAAATAACGATACATCAGAGACAAACTCGCAACATCTCTTCTGTGAGATAGAGGTTGCAAGGAGGAGAAAAGGACATCTCCTACGAGGCTACGAAGTCTATTTTGAACTCTATCAAGGCAGGACAAGTTCTTTCTAGCAGCTCCTGCCCAGATGTGGCAACAGTATTCCATCCTTGGACGTACCTGGCTCTTATATAGATAGAGAATAGCATCAGCAGTGAGATATCTACTGGATCGATAGAAAGATCCCACCATTTTTCCAGCGGCCTTGGCAACAGATTTGATATACGTGTTCCATTTAAGATCAGGAGTAATGGTCAAGCCCAGAAGCTTGTCAAAACTTGAGGCCTCCTGAAGACGAGAGCCATTCATTTCAATTGATGACAAATGTGGATTAGAATGTTGATGATGTAAAGAGAGAAGCTTGGTTTTAGATGCATTAAAAGTAACCAGCCACTCCTTTCCCCATTGTACTACGTGCTCAAGATCAGAGGAGAGAGAATTGGAGAGAACTTGGTCGTTTACTGTCTTAGATGTGGTACCATAAATGGTAGTGTCGTCAGCATAAATGTCTACAAATGATGTAAGGATATGATTTGGAAGATCATTAATGTAGATCAGGAAAAGAGTTGGGCCCAGGATGGATCCCTGAGGGACACCGGCATTAATACTGTGAGCTTCTGATTTTTGCCCCTCAACTACTACTCTTATGAATCTATCAGAAAGAAATGATTTAATAATTGAGAAGACTTTTCCAGCTATACCATAGCTAGCGATCTTATGAAGTAAACCTTTATGCCATACCCTATCAAAGGCTTTAGATATGTCAAGAGCAATTGCCCTAGAAAGATTGCCACCGTCGAGAGATTTGCTAATCCTATGCGATATAACTGTAAGGACATCTGCTGTAGATCTAGCAGAACGGAAACCATATTGAGTGTCACTAAGAAGGTTATTTTTGTTGAGATGTTTGATTACTTCTGTATTTAATACAGATTCTAGCAACTTACTCATGACGCACAGGAGACTTATTGGCCTGTACTGAGAGGGGGATGAGCGATCACCTGAATTCTTAAATACAGGGCATACTGATGAGATTTTCCAGGGAGATGGGAAACTATTCTCCTTAAGACAACGTTTAAACAGTTTTGTAAGTATGGGCGCTAGTTCAGGTTGAAGTTTTTTGAGTACTATAATTGGAATACCATCAGGGCCAGTTGCTTTACTGGAATCAAGGTTTTTGATTAGCTTGGTAACATCACGTACAGATATACGTATATCACATAGCGTGTTTTCTGATACAAGAGGAAATATTGGGGGTTGGCGGTCTTGGTCGCAAAGGGTAGAATTAGCTGCAAAGTTCTTGACAAAGAGTTTGGCTTTGTCTGATGCTGACGAGATTACCTCAGATCCATTGATAATAGTTGGGATGGAGCACACGCTTCTGTTCAGGATTCTGTTTGCTATTTGCCAAAACTGGTGGGAACCAAGCCGCTGCTCAGCTACTTTGGACTTAACAGATTGAGCATACAACTCTCTTGCGTTCCTTATTACTTTCTTACAATGGTTGCTGGCAGTCCTGAAAACGGCTTTAGTTTCCATACATCTATTACGTTTGAAGCAGTGGAAAAAGTGATTTCTGTGCGCAATGGCAGCAGCACATTCTGGAGAGAACCATGGCTGGCTGTTAGGTTTTTGCTGAAACTTTTTAGAGGGTATGAAATGGTCAATACCTACATTTAACCATTCAGTTAGGTCTAATACTATAGAGGACACATCCTTCTTCTTCTTCTTCTTATTATTATTATTATTATTATTATTATTGTTGTTGTTGTTGTTGTTGTTGTAGTAGTAGTAGTAGTAGTAGTAGTAGTAGTAGTAGTAGTAGTAGTAGTAGTATTTTCTTTTTTTTTTTTTTTTGCAAATTAGTCCACCTGGCAAATTAGTCCTCATAATATTTAATAGTAAATAGAGGATTAATTTTATAATAATATAGATAAAATCTGCATAAAGTTAAATATCATGTTTAAGCGTGTTATACGTATAATACTAGCGGGGAGAAATAGGCTTAAATATGATATTTTAATTTATCCAGATCTCGTATATATTATTATAGAGTAGCAATTTGAAAGTAAAAAAAGGTATTTGGATGCCATCGGCTAGAATCGAAACCGAAAGCTGGAGACGTTACCATTGTACAAACTTAACACGTATACGAACTAATTAAAAATTAAATTAAACAACGATGAATGTACAAATGTATAACGATTTTTCAAATCTGAACTTTTTTGACTCTTTAAAAACTATTTTAACCGGTTAAAAACATATGAAAGAACGGTCCGTAAAAAAATCCAATCATTTAAGGCCCCTAGCGGCGGTCTACGACTTTTAGTTTTGGTAGATATAGAGTTTGAAAATATGGGGTTAGAAAGACAGGCAGACAGACAAACATATAGCTTTCTATATATTATATTATATATAATAGATATAATTCATATGAATTATATAATATGGAATCTAATATATAAAAAACTATACATCTGTCAATCTGTCTCCATATTTTCAAGCTTTATCTCTCCCGAATGTAAAATTTGCAGAACTGCGCAAGGGATTTTTTACATGCCGTTCTTTTGTGGGTTTTTAGCCGATTAAAATAGTATTAAGGGGTCAAAAATGAGTCAACATTGAAAAACTCGTTATTCATTTGTTAAGTTATCTTAGCTTACTTTTTAATTTTTAATTGTTAGTCAACCAAGATACGTTTAACATTGGTACAGTGATAACGTCACCAGCTTTGAATGTAACAGTTTTGTTTTCGGTTTCGATTCTAGCTGATGGCACCCAATATTTTTTTTTTTACTTTTGAAATCACGGTTCTATAATAATATGTATGAAATCTAGACAAATTCAAATATCATATTAAAGCGTATCTTACGCCCGGGCAAAGCCGGAAACCACACCTTCCGATAGTATTATATATAAATAAAATTATATATATATAACCACATATATGATGAGCTGTGAAACAGCGAAACAGTACTGTATGCGGATGACTGTATATATATATATATATATATATATATATATATATATATATATATATATATATATATATATATGTATCAGTGACCTTGTTTGTCTGCTGTGTGTGAAACTGTCTCATCAAAAATATTAATCTTTGAAACTTGAAATAATTTTTGTCTATAGACTGGAAACATTATACATAGGGAATACAGACCTATCGATCAAATTCAAATTTATTAAATAGCTGCTAAGGGGTCAAAATTAAAAAAATGTAATACATATCGTATACATATATACTCATGTAGATTTTGTTTTTGTTTTTTTGTTTTTTTTTGCAATACTTTTTGAATAAATTCAATTATTTATACGAATGTGCATTTTTACCTAAATGCGAGTTAGGAACAATTTTCCTTTTGACCAATTTGATACCCCCAAATGGGAAGCAGTATATATATTGCTTTTAAAATATCATATATATATATATATATATATATATATAAAGTAGTAACGTTCGTGTGTGTGTGTTTGTCTGTGTGTACAACTCCCAATGACCAAAGAAATATAAAGGCCATATGTGTATACACCTCTCCGGGTCAAGAAATATTAAAGCCCATGATAGGATACTGCCAACGGAGATATTACATTTTATACGTAATCTCTACATATAGCATTCTTTAAACCACATCTACATTGATTGAGGTACGGTCATTAGCATATCACATTAAATTAACTCTATTTAAATAATTAGCTTGATGATATTACTTATTCGACATAATAGCTTCGTTTCAACTGTACTAATTAAAAAAAATATTTATTTTATTTAAATTTATATTTATATTTGATTTAACGTATTTTATCTGAAATCTGAAACCGTTTTATTTTCTAACCAGAAACCCAAAGGGGAAATAACTGTGATAGTTTAATTGAAAAATTGTTTTAAATGGAGCACGTTATTAAATATTTTCTGTAATAGATTTGTTTCATTTCGAAATATTCTTCTAAGCTGAATTATTATTTTTAATTTTAATTCTGAGGAAAAATTTTTCGCTTATTCTTAATTTTTAAGTAAACTTTTTTATTTGCTAGAGGAAATAATTAAAACAAATGTCCTCATTTACTTGCATCCCCACGAGGGCAGAGTTAGTCAGACTCAGGGACAATTTTCTATGTGAGCAAAATCCATCATCCCATACATTATCTGCACATTTTTTTGTTTATAAATATTAATCGGTGTTACCCAGGATTTATTATAATAATTATAACATACAAGTGTGTTTAATTTCCCGCGAATAATATTTTCTTTGGAATTTATTTAATATCTTAAATTAAAAATGGTCAATTTTTACAACGTACCCAGCCTCGTTTAACCTCTAAAAAAAAATTAAGACCTGCTTTGGGGGGGGCTAATACCTTTAAGCAGTCTTTATAAATAAAATGAAAGAAGACATTTTGAAAAAAGAAATTAACATTTTAGCTTAGGGGATCACTTTTCTATATAAATTTAACGTAAAATGAGCACCCACTTTTTGGCCATAAAGACATGTCATTTCTTGCATTTTTCAAGTTTGGCGATCTAGGGGGGGGACATGACAAATACATTTTTTGTGGTGGTGGGCGGGAATTACATTTGAAACATAAAATAATGATGAATTTAATTAATTTCGATGACTTACTTTCACCTAACAATTTTATAAACAGAACGAACCCCAAAATATGAAGAATTCAATTTTGGTGGGTGAGGGGGGAGATAATTACATTATAAATATAAAATGACGAATAATTTCATTTAATTGTTTTTGTAATTAATTTTTGGTAGATCTGTCTTTTTTCTTTTCTTTTTTGCGATCGCACGGGCATTCACTGCTATTTTTATTGAAACAAAAGTTGTAATGATTTATTTTTAATTATTTATTTTTGGAGGGGGTGGGATCTTTTCAGTGCTCAATATCCGTAGCATAGTTTCTTCTACTGCCAAACTATCTGGTGGAGAGGGTATCATAGTTCTTCTTTTTGGGGGCGATTACATTTACATGTTTTTATCCTTTTTTTTATGGAGGTATCCACATTGACAAAAGGTGTGTTTCAAACGGAACTTCATGTCAACCCAGGCAACGCTGGGTACCCATGCTAGTATATGTATATTACATAAATTAACGTGAGAAGATATGTGTAAATTTTCAGTATTTAGTAGAACAGTGATCCAAACAAAAGTAGAGCTAGGTAGCAAGTTATGAAAATATATATAGCAATTAAGCTACACGGAATATTCGGCGTTTCATCCTCGTGAGAATTGCCATACATATTTCCATAACTTACAATATATATATAAGTATATATATATATATATATATACACTCACACACACACACACACACACACACACATATATATATATATATGTGTGTGTGAGTATATATATATATATATATATATATATATATATATATATATATATATATATATATATATATGAATGGAAATGTATAAAAAAGAATACGAAAAGTATAAAAGCTTATAACTTTTCTTTATTCGTTTTCAATTGGTTACGTGCAGGAATACAAAATAATATTATGAAAAAAAAAATTAAAAAACTTTTTTATGAGAACATAATTTTCGACCAATCCTTCAGTCTTCATCGGTGTAGTGAAAGTCATATATATATATATATATATATATATATAGAGAGAGAGAGAGAGAGAGAGACAGAGAGAGAGAGAAAGTCATATATATATATATATATATATATAGAGAGAGAGAGAGAGAGAGAGAGAGAGAGAGAGAGAGAAAGTCATATATATATATATATATATATATATATATATATATATATATATATATATATATATATATATATATACGGAGGCTGAGGCGCCCGGCGTTGCGCGGGGGTGAAATACTCTTAAATATGATATTTTAATTTGTCCAAATTTCTTATATATTATTATGAAGTTGTGATCTCAAAAGTAAAAAGAAAACGTATGTGGGTTCCATCAAACGGAACTGTAGCACCAAAAGCTGATGACGTTACCACACTACCAACGTGACACACATATAAATTAATTAAAAATTATAAATTGAAAATATACAAAATTAGATGTACTAAATGTATTACGATTTTTTCAATTTTGAATAATTTTTGGCCCTTTAAAAACTATTACTTGAAGTAATACTTGCAAGGAGATCCTAGCCAACACAACAACGAATAAGACAGCCCGGTATACTTTTTGAAATATCAAGATTGGAGGGGTGTTGTGGTAATGATTTAAGGCGAAAGGGCGAATGGGTGTGTTCTAAGCAGGGTAGAACAAGAGGGATTACATGGGGGTTCCAGGGTTATATATATATATATATATATATATATATATATATATATATATATATATATATATATATATATATATATATATATATATAAAGAACCTCTGTGTGTGTGTCTGGTCACGAATAGGTTCCTATATGGTTGACTATTATAGAAAAATGATCACATATAATGATAGAAGATGTATCGAGACACAGGAATGGTATGTTTGATCTGGTATAATGATGATTCATTAAAATTGTGGGGTCTGCGTACGCGCCTGGTCCACAAAGTATGGGAATAAAAAAAAATTTAATTAACAAAAAAACGTTTACCAGTGTTTTTGATATAGATGTACATAATAATACTTTGATAAGTATGTTTTAACTTAAATAGAGATGATATAATAAAAGTGCGGGGTCTGCGTTCGCGCCTGGCCTCCATAGAATGGAAATAAGCGCAAACTTTAATAAAGACTTTTAATATCTATTTGCGTAAGTATACTTTCATAATTATGTTTCAGTTTGAAGAAATATGGTATAATAAAATTATGGGGTGTTCGTTCGCGCCTGACCCCCATAGAATGGAAATATGTCACAAAGTTTAACAAGGTTTTTTAATATAGATCTACAGAATATTGTGATAAGTGTTTCAGTGTGAACAGGTATGGTATAATAAATTATGGGGTTTATCTATTTTATTTTTACTTTCATCATATTTTGCTTTGTATTTGATACCCCCAAATTCGAAGCTATCTCTTTACGGCCCTTCCTTTTCATAACCTATCATACTTTCATAAATCAGAGTCCATTTTCTGTAGGCTGTTTTTGAACCCAGTCAACGACGGGTACTTTTGCTAGTATATATATATATATATATATATATATATATATATATATATATATATATATACTTTATCTGTCTATGTGAGAAATAGTCTTAACCAAACTACAAGACTTGAAACGTGATACATAGGGAATTCTGCACAGATTTGATTTCTTGGAACTTACTAGGCGTAAGTCGATTAAAGTGCTTCCTTTTCGCATGCACACATATATATGTAAACGTTAATGTCAGTTTATTTTTAGAGTTTTGATATCCATCTGTTGCTGATAGCACCGAATATAGCTGGAGAGCTATATATTTTACTTTGATTCTGGCTGATGGAAACAACTCACACTTGCTTTACTGCAGAAATCACTACGATTCATTAGGTACAATGTAATAATCAATGCAGAGTTGGCTCTATAATAATACACTCGAAATCTGCACGAATTAAAATATTATGCGGCCATTACTATATGCTGAGTAGAATATAGTTAAGAATTGGATCTAAAATAATACGATATCTTTATGCGTATTATACCCCCGAGCAATGACGCGTGTTATGAAAATATTGAAAAAAATAATAAAAAATTTAAAAGACTATAGCTAGCAACATTTGTTGATTTTTAAGATGCATATAATTTTACTGTATGTGAATGGTTATAATGTTCCCTGTCTTGGGTTGAGCATATTGGGAAGTGATATACAAATTACCATTAGCGCATTAAGCGGTGCTCTTTGTGTAAACAAATTGAGCTTAGGTATTTAGACAATATCAAAACATTGTCAATTCACTGCCCGCATCGCAGCAGCCGAATAGCGTAACGCTTAGAAGCTCCAACTGTCGTTTGGACGGTCTGGTTTCGATCCTCGCTTAAGGTAGATGCTTGTCTTATCGCACTGATTAGCTTTGAAATAGCGAAACAATATTGTATGTGGATGACTATATATATATATATATATATATATATATATATATATACGTTTTATTTTTATTATCGTATTTTTCTGTTTAGTTACATTATTGTTTGAGCTACGCGACCGTTTTTCTTTTTTTTTTTTTGGCCGTCGTGTAGCCTCCTCAGACTTTTACGGGCAATGACGCGTGTTATGAAAACAATGAAAAAAATAATAAAAAATTTAAAAGACTATAGCTAACAACATTTGTTGATTTTTAAGAAGTGTATAAGTTTACTGTATGTCGATTACTATAATGTAAAAGTCTGAGGAGGCTACACGACGGCCAAAAAAAAAAACGGTCACGTAGCTGAAACAATAATGTAACTAAACAGAAAAATACGCTAATAATAATAATAAAAGGCATATTTGCTCTACAACAGTATTGAACACTTTCTTCAGGTTTTTATTAATTACCATTTCTACTATATATATATATATATATATATATATATATATATATATATATATATATATATATATATTGTGTGTGGAGTGTTTAGGAAGCAGTTTCTTTATTTAAACAAACGTTGTCAAAGACAATAGAAAGCTTCCGTTAGATTAGGCTTTTTTTCTGGTGATATTTTTACTGTGTGGACCGAAAGAATTAATATCAGTTCCGTGTGTAGGTTGAAGTTGGCCGCAGTGGTGACGTTCGTCTTCTGTGGAGGATATCTTCAAGAGGGCTGTTTGAGTATTACGTTAGTAGGACTGGTAGGCTTTTATATTTAGTAGCAGTGGGAAATGTGTGCGAGCTGTGAGTACCCAAGGTAGGAGAGAGGAGGGTACCCAGTTCTGTACCCACATTCAACTGATATACATTTTTTTTTCGATCCACGCAGTAAAACGATCATTAGAAATATTGAAAAAAAAACTAAAACTCATTTGTTAATGTATATACTAGCAAGGAGACCCGACGTTACCTAGGATTGAATGATGATCAACGAATATTTCACACTCCCATATTGTTATTGTCGTCAGAATTCGTGAAATCACCCGGGAAGAAACTTCAAATGCCTCCATGCAGTAACTTAGTCCAAAATATATGTTATTCTACATTGCACTCTAGAGAACCTACTGTTTCTTTTATAAAATTATTTTATATAAACTTCTTACCAGTTAACGAAAAAAAAAACATTAAGAAACTCACGTGCGGGTTTTGCACCTACAGACACGTCATGCAAAAAAAAAAAAACTTCAATCTTTAAGTCTTATAAAATTCTTTGCACTTGATGAAAAAAAAACTTAAGAAATTTACGTGCGGAGTTTGAACCTACAGACCACGTCATGCCAAAAGAAAAAAATTAAAAAACACGCTATAACTTACCCACAGTAGAATTTTCACGGTGCATTATTGTATCATTGCTGCTAAGCGATGACATGAAAAAATGGCTTTACCGATGATAGATAAATTAAAAACGGTTTCGATTATCGATTATCGGTAATTATCGGGGGGGTATTCGAGACAAAACTAAACTAAGACCTCTCCCCGACTTATACACTAAAGTTCTGTAAATTTTAAAGAAAATCTGTTCAGCCGTTTTGGAGTCTATAAGGAAGAAACTGCCGCACACACATATACAAACTTGTATATATGCCGCCTGTCAACACGACGGTTCTCGATTCAATCCTTGGCTTGGGAGAGATGCTATTCTAGCGGCACTGATGAGTTGTGATACAACGAAACAGGACTGTATGTCGATGACTACAACTATATATATATATATATATATATATATATATATATATATATATATATATATATATATATATTGCAGAAGTTCAAAGTTAACAGGGGGAAACGACCACTGTTGGTCTCCGTTGAGGTTTGTTGTTTAGGGAAATTGTGGTTCGTATCCTTTGCCTTAATTTTCTCTAGTTTAGGATTTATTTGCAAAATGATTAACTCGTAAAATGGTTTTACTTTCTGGATCTATGAAGTTAAGTGGAGGTTATGATGACCTACGACTGCCTATAGTTCTGGTCTGACGCCGAAAGCCCAACGAAAAACAAAACATAAAAAGCAGAGGTCAAGGACGGAAACAGAACGTTCCTAGTATCGAAAATCGATAACTGTCGACAATAGTTCAATCCTATGATAAATAATGAAAAGAATAATCTTTGATCTATGGCGCTGCATGCTAAATAAAAGGTCATATATATATATATATATATATATATATATATATATATATATATATATATATATAAAAGTAAACGTGTCTGTCTGTCTGTCTGTCTGTCTGTGTACATTTCCCTACGCAATAACTCTGTCAATTTTTAGTCTAAAGACTCGAAATTTGAAATACCGGGTACTGAGATTTGGGAAAATCGATGTGACGGGTGTCAGCCAGAAATTTGGCTGTTAAGGGGTCAAATTTCAACGATTTGACCTTTAAGAACTCTACCAAACTCCTCCGACAATTTTGGGTCTAGACACTTGAAATTTTAGATATAGGTTTATTGAACTTGGATCTAACTTAATAAAGTGATTTGAGCCCGAAACTATAAATTTTAAGGGGTCATAATAGGGGTCAAATTAAAAAAAAAATGACTTTTTTTTTGTTTTGCTAAGCGTACACCTCAAAACACCCGGGCAAAGCCGGGCTGAAATGCTAGTATATATATATATATTGGGTTAGAAAATTAATTTCCGACGTTTTCTTTTCGACAAAATATATATTGTTCATTAGATAGAAGTTTTCCTGAGCTAACCCTCTTTGTGACTAATTTATTGTTTTCTTACTCTATTAGCCTCAAAAATGGAATATCCAGGAGGTAAAAAGCAAAAATTTCGGCACTTGCTTTTCTTCGCTTTTCATCGAGACCAAAAAGCGACTGAAGCAGCCCGGGACATTTGCAAGGAATACGGGGAAGGTGTCATGGGGAAGTCTACCGCACGGGAACAGTTAGCAACGTTCAAAAACAGCGATTTCGATGTCGACGAGACGCCCGCAGTGGAAGTTCTTCTGAACCCGACGAAGAACGTCTAAAAGCACTTGAAGATCACAAAACGATTCACAACCATCCTCGCTCACTGAGATTTGCTGAAAGAAATAAGTCTTTAAAATAAACGCCAGGAACATATTCTCTAACCCCCCCACACACACACACACATATACATATATATATATGGGGGGGGGTTAGGGAATACATTCCTGGCGTTTATTTTAAAGACATATATATATAGGAATATAAATATATGTGTGGAAAAATATATAGTTTCTTTTTTTTAATTTTTAATTAAACTAGCAGGCTGTCCGGCTTTGCTCGGTCGTAAAATACGCATATTTTATTTTATTTACAGTACATTTCTTATTTAATATTATAGAACCAATTTCTTATTGATTATTATCCAGTATATAGTAAAGAGAATCAGAACGAACTTGGTCATTTACGGTCTTTGATATGTTGTCATAGATGATAGTGCCGTCAGCATAAATGTCACTGAATGATCTAAGTATATGTTTTGGGATATTATTGATGTAGATCAGGAAGAGAGTTGGGCCCAGGACGCATCCCTGAGGAACTCCAGCATTAATACTGTGGGCCTCTGATTCCTGCCTATCAACCACTAATCTTATGAGCCTAGCAGAGAGAAATGATTTAATAATTGAGAAAAGATTTCCAGCGATACCGTAGCTGGAAATCTTGTGAAGTAGGCCTTTATGCCATACCTTATCGAAAGCCTTTGATATGTCAAGAGCAATTATGTTAGAAAGGAAACCTTTGTCGAGAGATTCACTAATCCTATGAGATATAACCGTTAGCACATCTGCTGTAGATCTTGCAGAACGAAAACCATATTGCATGTCACTAAGAAGTTGTTTCTGTTGAGGTGGTTGACTATTTCTCTATTTAATATGGATTCCAACAACTTACTCATGACACATAGGAGACTTATTGGTCTGTACTGAGAGGGACATGACCTGTCACCTGAATTCTTAAATACAGGGCATACTGATGAGGTTTTCCAGTGTGTTGGGAAGCAATTCTCGTTAAGACAACGCTTAAAAAGTTTTGTAAGTATGGGAGCAAGATCTGGTTGAAACTTTTTTTACACTATAATACGAAAGATAAAAAATCAAGCGACTTTAAGCTACGAATGTTTGATTTTGCGCACGCTCCAAAGTAACAGCAGTGGTAACACCTCTATTCGATTTAATTCTGCTTTTTTTTAATTTTGATCAATTAATAGTTATGTTACGGACTAAAACAAAATTGAAATTGTTCCCCAGGGCGAAATCCCTTATACAAGTCTCAGAGAGGAGTGTATTAAAGACTTTCCACACACACATGAAGGACTGGTATGAATACAATGTTAAATATACTTTAATAAACACAGACACACACACACATATGTGCGTGTGTGTATGTATTATTAATTGTATTTATTAAATCTATCGACATATATATAAAAGTGAAATTGTCTGTGTGTGTGTCTGTGTGCATATTTTTCTACCAAACTGTTCAGTGTACAGATTCGAGATTTGACATAAAGGGTAAACACTTGAAATTTTAGATGTAGGTTACCTGGACTCATGTCCAGGTAACCTACATCTAAAATTTGATTTGAAAAAACCTTTGTAATCGGGGTTCGGCCAGAGATATGGCTTTCAATGGGTCGAGGATTTGACCTTTGAAAACTCTACTAAACTCCTCCGCTAATTTGGGATCTAAACACTTGAAATTTTAGATGTAGGTTACCTGGACTCATGAATGAGTCCAGCTAATCTACATCTAAGATTTCAAACTTTTTAATATATATATATATATATATATATGCAAATAGAGTAATAGACAGTGCATAAGGTCCAAGCCAAGCCGGGATGAACTGCTAGTAATTGAATATTTTTATTCAGATATTTTTAATATTTTATGTAGATAAAAGTTATATACGAACATGTTTTTCTGGGTATTACACACACACACACACACACACACACACACACACACACACACACACACATATATATATATATATATATATATATATATATATATATATATATATATATATATATATATATATATATATGAATGAATATATAAAGTTATTAAGTTAGATCCATCTCCACGGAACCTATATCTAAAATTTCAAGCGTTTAGACCCAAAATTGGCGGAGGACTTTGGTAGAGTTCTCAAAGGTGAAATCGTTGAACTTTGCACAATTTTTCGCCGAAAACAGACTACAAAGATTTTCCCAAATCTCCATACCCTGTATATCAGATTTCAAGTCTGTAGACTGAAAACTGACAGAGATATTTTGTATGAAAATGTACGCAGACAGATAGACACACACACGCACATATACACTTTCACTTTTATAGCTTTACCAGCATGGGTGCCCGGCATTGCCCGGGTGTTTGGAGGTGTATGCTGAGCAAGAAAAAACGGTCAATTTTTTTAACGTTGCCCCCTATTATGGCCCCCTAAAATTTATTTTTGGGGGGCTTAAATCAAGTTATTAAGTTAGATCGATGTCCAAGGAACCTATATCTAAAATTTCAAGTATTTAGACCCAAAATTGTATGAGGAGTGTGGTAGAGTTCTCAAAGGTCAAATCGTTGACCTTTGACCCCCTAATCAACAAATTTCTGCCCAAAAACCAATCGATTTTCCCAAATCTCAGTACCCTCTATATCAAATTTCGCGTCTGTAGGCTAAAAATATACAGAGTTATTGCGTAGGGAAATGTACACAGACACACATACACAAAGAATGGCACTTTCACTGTTATAGATATACTAGCATGTGTACTCGGCGTTGCCCGGGTATTTGAGGTGTATGTTGTGCAAAAAAAAAGAGGTCAATGTTTTTTAACTTTGACCCCTATTATGCCCTCTTAGAACTTACTGTTTTGGACTCAAATTAAGTTATTAAGTTAGATCGATGTCAAAGAGACGTATATCTAAAATTTAAAGTGTGTAGACTCAGAATTGTCGGAGGAGTTTGGTAGAGTTCTCAAAGGTCAAATCGTTGAATTTGATCCCTTAATCGCCAAATTTCTGGTCAAAAACAGATTAGATTGATTTTCCTAATTCTCAGTACCCTGTATATCAAATTTCGAGTCTGTAGACTAGAAATTAACAGAGTTATTGCGTAGGAAAATGTACACAGACACACGGACAGACAGACAGACATACAGACACGTTCACTTTTATAGATATATATATTACTAGCATGATTGCCTGGCGTTGCCTGGGTGTTTGGATGTGTATGCTGAGCAAAAAATAAAAAATAAAAAAACGATCTAATTTTATTTTATTTTAACCTTATTAATGACACCTTAACATTTATTGCTTTGGGTTCAAATTAAGTTATTAAGTTATATCCATGTCCAATGAACCTTTATCAAAAAATTTAAAGTGTTTAGACTCAAAATTGTCGGAGGAGTTTGTAGAGTTCTCAAAGCTCAAATTGTTGAACTTTGACCCCTTAATAGCCAATTTTCTGTCCGAAAACCGATCAAATAGATTTTTCCCAAATCTCAGTACCCTGTATATTAAATTTCGAGTCTGTAGACTAAAAATCGACAGAGTTATTGCGTAGGGAAATGTACACACACACACAGACATGTTCACTTTTATAAATATAATAGAGTAAACAAAAATATATACGTATACATAAATATATATGGAAACAGTTTTATGTTTACTGTAAACTTTTTACGCAAATATTATGCAAGTATAAATCAATTAGAATATCTGCATGAATATAATTACACATAATAGTTAAATAAAGATGATCTTCCTATACGAAAACCGAAAGAAATAATAGGGAATTAATTAAAATGAATGTTTAAAAGAATATGCAAATTAGCTTGATCTTGTGCTAGCGAATGCAATTAAACAACCCATATATAAGAAAATTGTATTTTCTTTTTAAAAGAATAGAAAACTGGCTTTCCTTTTTTCTATTGTTCTTGGCCTTTGGGCCGGGATCAAAGTGTAGTATCTGTTCCGGTCGATGGTGCAAGCAAGGACCATTATAAGACCTTGGTCAATGTAGGGGCAACCCTTCATACCAATTGTCACTATCCAGCTCCCCTACTCCCCGGGGAGTTGGTCCCCATTTCCCCTTCACTCCTCCCATTAAAAATCGTCCTTGTGCCTAATTTGCTCGGTGGGGGAGCAAATAAATACCTAGCCTTTTTTCTGTTGTTCTTGGCCTTCAGGCCAGGATCAAAGTGTAGTATCTATTCCGGCAGATACTGCAAACAAAGACCATATGTGGGGGCCACCCCACATATAAGACCTTGGTCAATGTAGGGGCAACCCTTCATACCAATTGTCACTATCCAGGTCCCATTTCCCACCCATCGGGAGCTGGTCCCCTTTTCCCTGGCCCTCCCTCTCTCTCTACATGAAAAATCGGCCTTGTACCTAATTGTACCTCGGTGGGGGAGCGAATAAATACCTTGCCTTTTTTTCTGTTGTTCTTGGTCTTCGGGTCAGGACAACGTGTAGTATTTGTTCCGGCAGATAATCCAAGCAAAGACCATATGTGGGGTTTCCCTCACATATAAGACCTTGGTCAATGTAGGGGCAACCCTTCATACCAATTGTCACTATCCAGCTCCCCTACTCCCAAGGGAGTTGGTCCCCATTTCCCCTTCACTCCTCATATTAAAAATCGGCCTTGTGCTTAATTTACTCGGTAAATAAATACTAATAGAAAAGAGGGGTTTTAATATGAATAGCAATACACACAAAAGAAAAACGAATTTATAGGAGTAAAGATATATGTATATATATATACTCACTCACACACACACGCATATATATCTGTATATATATATATAAAAGTGAACGTGTCTGTCTGTGTGGGTGTGTTTGTCTGCGTGTGTACATTTTTCTACGCAATAACTTCGTCAATTTTCAGTCTGCAGTCACTTCCGGTTTGGCGGTGGATGTAACAGCAAAGACTTCAGGGGGTTTTTTTCCGCCGTTCTTTTCCTCCTTCGCTGTACGGGTTCGAGCCTGCGTTTCTACTACCACTTTTTTTTTTTTTTTTTTTGCTCAACATATACATCGAAATATCCGGGCAACGCCGGACTGAAATGCTAGTATATAAATAAAAGTGAACGTGTCTGTGTGTGTGTCTGTGTGTTTGTGTATGTACATTTCCCTTCGCAATAACTCTTTTTGACCGTTTTTTTATGCTTAATATACACATCCAAACACCCGGGCAACGCCGGGCTTAAATGCTAGTATATTTATAAAAGTGAAAATGTCTGTCTGTCTTTACTCTATGGTAGTAAAGAAAGACTATTATACAGAAAGGCATTACTTTAGATATTCACGCTTTTTAATATATACATATGCACATAAACTTATGAACAGTACATAGGGCCCGAGCAAAGCTGGGCGGAACTGCTAGTATATATATCTATAAAAGTGAACGTGTCTGTGTGTCTGTGTGTCTGTGTGTGTAAAGTTCCCTACGCAATAACTCTGTCAATTTTTAGTCTACAGACTCTAAATTTGATATACAGGGTATTGAGATTTGGGAAAATCGATGTGATCGGTGTTTGACCGGAAATTGTGCGGTTAATGGGTCAAAGTTCAACGATTTGACCTTTGAGAACTCTACCAAACTGCTACGCCAATTTTGGGTATAAACACTTGAAATTTTAGATATGGGTTCCTTCGGCATGAATCTAACTTAATAACTTTATTTGAGACCAAAACAATAAATGTTAAAGGATCATAATATGGGTCAAAGTTTTAAAAAAATGACCTCTGCGGTCTCTTCCAAATTACTCAGACAGTTTCTGGTTTAAATATTTGAAATTTCACATAAAGGGTATTCAGAAATAGGGCAAGCTTTTTCATCAGTTTGGGTCGGAAATTTTTAGCAACTAATATATAAATGTATGTATGTATGTTTGTATGTATGTTTGAATGTGTGCCTAAAATTTTGATAGAGGCGACGGATTTTACCAAGATCAGTATCGTTTCGAAGGTCCACCTTTCAGACGATACATATCGAAAATTGGCTAAAAGCATTAATATCTTCATCTTCAACTGGATCTTTTTCTACAGGGAGGGTCGCTTTTTTCGCTGATATTTTCGAAAGTCATCCTCTTCTTTCGATTGTCTAGCCTTAATTAAAATATAAGTCACTTCCGGTTTGACGGTGATCGTAACAGTAAAGACGTCCGGTTTTCCCCCTTCTTTTCCTCCTTTGCGGTACGTGTTCGAACCTGCCTTTCTACTACCACTTTTATTTTACTTTTATTTATTTATTTATTTATTTGCTCAACATACACATCCAAATACCCGGGCAACGCCGGGTTGTAATGCTAGTATATATATAATTTTCAAAAAGTGTACTCGTATAATTTTGTCCTCCCTTCTACAAATTGTGTGCTTTGTTTTCTTACTATCTCTGATTGTATTCGCAAACCAATAGACTACCCTGAAAAGAAAGAAAATCCTAGAGGCATAAAATTTCGTTAAAGGAAAATACAAAAGTCCAATACTTCAATCAATACAACCTTTGAGATGCAAATTTCTTCCAAGGAAAACCTGCATGTGTTCAATGTGTTCATCGGTTTCGACCAATCAACACGCAGTTTCCTCTCTTTAAATCCTCCCAACGCCCCCTCGCTTATTAACTATTCTCTTTTCCACCCGAGTTGGAAAGTTTTTCATTTCCTATTGTCATCTCTAATGACTCTCCTACGAATTCCTAGGTTTCATTTTTGGTATGTCATATTTCATAGATGTTTTATTTTCTTACGAGTTTTTTTTTATCGTTTACAGCAGATGAAATAAGGTGCAGTTTTTATTTTTAGTGCGTACCGAGTACGGCAGAAATAGTTCTCTCATTTTAAACTTTTATTTATATGCTTCTAATGAATTCATGTAATATGCCAATGATAGTTGCATTTACTTTTTTTTTTTTTGTATTATCATTCATCTGACTACTGTTCTCATCATGAGTGTGGCTTTCACGTTTCGGTCGATGTAACCTCCGATCTTCTTCAGGTGTCGAACTCGGGAATGTTTGTCGAACGCGAAAATTCGCTCGAAATTCCGTCCAAATTCCCGAGTTCGACAGAAACATTCCCGAGTTCGATAAAATACACCTGAAGAAGGTTACATCGACCGAAACGTTGTAAAATTCACACTCAAGATGAGAATAGTATTCCAATGAATAATAATACAGATAACCAATCCTTATCTAAAAAAATTCAGAAACGTTACTATTTTTTATCAATATGCCAATCATGTTTTTTATTTAGGTAATAACTAGGACTGTGACAACAGCATATTCTTTTCATTGTTTTGACTCTTGAGTATATATCTTTTAATATCTTATATGCTTTTATATAGACTGATGTGGTTCTCGGTTGATTAAGTGTGTCTAACTGGGTCGGGTATATACCCGAGAGTCAAAAGAATGAAAAAAATATTCTGTTGTCACAGCCCTAGTAATGATATACTTTTTTTTTATCAGGCACCCTCATCAAGCAATATGGTTTGGGCTGCTGCAGATCGTACTTTTACTGTAGAAATGTTTTTTTTAATGGTTAATCTGTATCTGCACCCAAAGAGCTTTCTGAGTTCATTACAAGTAATGCTGTACCAGAAAGAAAATCATTACAGCTATGGTTGGTTTGGTTGTTTTTGTTTTACGGCATATCAACCCTTTTCAGGTTATTTAATGCCGAATCCAAAGATTGTGAAGAAAAATTTTTTTAATAGAATATATTTGTTGTTTTCAAGTCGGTTTCTATTTAACCCATAGTTGGGACCCTAACAGGTATTACCACTCCGAGTCAGAGTGGACCTGGGAGTAATAGCAATTAATGGGCGGCTTCACACTCCCCAAAGCCCGCAAGCTGGGGTCTCACCACTGGATATAGTTTAAGCTCATATCCAGGACCCATTACAGCTATGAGTTGCAAATTTCAGAGCAACGGGTTCGGTACTTAAAAGAAAGCCAACTAGAAACCTCAAAGCGGTTGAACGCCAGACTGTATTCGAGCTGTGAGACTTTCTGTTAGTCAGTCTCCTACAATTCAGCTCGTAAGTATGATTTGGCCTTGGGATTGTCTGATAGGACAGTCAGAATAATTTCACACAATGATATATAGTTCCATCTATGCAAATATATATCATTCTTCATTTATATGCACGAGCGCGACTGAATATAAGTATCTAGATTTCAATTACTGTAATTATTAAGATATACATAAAACATTAAGATATATATATATATATATATATATATATATATATATATATATATATATAAGATAATATGAAACATTAAGGCATACATAAAATGTTTAGATATATATAAAACATTAAGATACCTAGAGAACATTAAGATATACATAAAACATTAAGATATACATTAAACATTAAAATACACATAAAACGTTACGACATGCATAAAACATTAAGATATATATATATATATATATATATATATATATATAAATCATTAAGATACACATGAAATATTAAGATATAGATAAAACATGATAATACGCATGGAACATTAACATATACATAAAACATTAAGATATACATGAAACATTAAAATGCACATGAAACATTAAGATATACCTATAATATTAACATATATATAAATCATTAAGATACATATGAAACAGTAAGATATACACAAAAAATAAAAATACACATGAAACATAAGATATACATGAAACATTAAGATATACATGTAACGTTAAAATATAAATGTCTGAGTAGTAGTTTTGTGAAGTATCAAACTAAGTGGTGTTACTAGAATTAATGATACTTGAAGAATGTGTAACGTCCATTGTAAAAGCCAGTGTTTGATAACCATAAAAAAATGAATCTTATTTGGCCTTATAATACATGGATGTACGGGAAAATGTTCCAAACAAATTAATGGATGCTTATAAATTATGTTATTTTGAATATTTGGTCAGTATTGTAGAGTGAAGTGTTCTCATACCAGGTTTTATTGACACATTCTTGTATAGAAAGATCAATTACACACGACGTTAGTGATGAGTATGTAATTCAAACTGTGTGTTTCCAAAAAAAAAAAATTATATTAACATAAACCAATAATTTGAAGAGGAAACATGGAAACGCTACCTGATCTAAAAACAGTATCATTATGCTGTCAGCATCGGGAAAATCTAAGAGACACAAACATACAGGGTGAGATAGAAATATATCCGTACGTTTTAACATGCAATTTTTTCAGTCGCGGAGATCATTAAGTATTATTAACTTCAACGTAACATTGATTGTACGCTAAAAGAAACATATTTATATTCATCTACCAACTGCCGTTCTATAACTGTTCTTAAGTAGTTGTAGCTGATATCCGGTTGTAACAACAGGTGGTGCTTTCTAGTCTTTATCTCATCAGCGCAATAATTCCAGTGCTTTTCATACTTAAAAATCTTTTCCAGTGCTCCAAGGTACTCGAAGTTTTCTGACAACGTTAAGCAGAGTCTTATCAAGTGGTTTCACTGCAATTGGTTCAACGTTTATTGAAGACCTGTATCTCTGCTTTCTTGGCATCGCAGTACAAAACCATCAATCGCGCTTTCTCTTCCAGCTGGCTTAGGACTTCTTGGGCCTGACCAATGTCTGTGCTTGTTTGACTCCTCTTCGCTATGCCTCGTACATAAAAGTAAACAGACTAATAAGTTTATGAATTTCGAAGAAATCGTAGTAAATGAATCAGTGTGGTGATTATGACAGTGATTATGAAATAATGTGTTACACGTATGTCCAGCATAAAAGTAAAAAAAAAGTGCCCCACTAGTTAGTCTGTCACGGTTACGTTTGAAACACCATTTTCATTGGCCTCTCATGTTTCACTATGAAGCAGCATTTTCGTTGGTCTGTCACGCTTAAGTTTAAAATAGAATTTTGTTGGTCTGTCACGGGTTGGTTTGAAATTGAATATTCGTTGGTCTGCCACACTTCAGTTTGAAACAGCATTTTCGTGGGTCTGCCGTGCGTCAGTTTTAATATATCTTAATATTTCATGTGTATTTTTATGTTTTATGTATATCCTTGTGTTTTATTTTTATCTTAATGGTTTATATATCTCTTAATGTTTTATGCATGTCTTAATGTTTTATGTGTATCTTACTGTTTTCTCTAAATGTTTTTGTATATCTTAATGTTTCATGTGTATCTTTATGTTCTATGCATATCGTTATGTCTTATTTGTATCTTAATAGTTTATGTTTTATGTATATCTCAATGTTTTATGTATATTTTAATTTTTTATTATATCGAAATGTTTTATGTATATTTTAATGTTTTATGTATATTTGGATGTATATCTTTCTAAATATTTTATGTATATTTTAATGTTTTATGTATATTTTGATGTTTCGTGTATATCTTTCTGACAAACAACACGGGTTTAGGCAAGCCCGTTCTACTGCAGATATCCTAACTGTAATCTCTAAACGTATATACCATGTATTGGATAAAGCATGGGAGGCTAGGGAAGTAGCCCGCGACATATCTAAGGCTTTTGAAAGGGAATGGCACGATGGTCTTCTCATGAAAATCAGGCTTTAACATAGAAACTTGATTTGAGCCAAAACAATAAATGTTAAGGGGTCATAATTTTTTTTTTTTTTGCTCAACATATACCTCCAAACTCCAAACACCAGGGCAACGCCGGGCTGAAGTACTAGTATATATATATATATATATATATATATATATATATATATATATATATATACTAGCAGGGACATCCGACGTTGCCCGGGATTGTATGATGATCAACGAATATTTCACACTCCTATATTTTTATTGTCGTCGAAATCCGTGAAATGGCCGTAACTCTTAGACTTTTACACTAAATTTTAAAAGAAAATCTGTTCAGCCGTTTCGGAGTCTATAAGGAACACACATTTGTATAATAGTATAATATAGCTGAACGTCTGTGCCTGGATGTACACGAATAGGCCCCTATACGGTTTACTATTATGCAAAACACCCCACGTACAAAGATAGAAGAGGTATTGTGGATCAAAAATGGTTACATAGTCGACCGTGGTGGTTCATTAAAATTGTCGGGTCTGCATACGCGTATGACCCTAAAGTATGGAAAAAACTATGCGCATAAGAATACTGTGATAAGTATGTTTCAGCTTTAACAGGGATGGTATAATAAAATTGTGGGGTCTGCGTTCACACCTTCCATCCATAGAATGGAAATATGTCACAAATGTTGACAAGTTTTTTTTTTAAATATAGATCCACATAAGAATATTGTGATACGCGTGTTTCAGTTTGAACAGGTGTGGTATAGTGAAATTATGGGGTCTATCTGGCTTCCATACAATGGTTTTAATTTTATTTTTTTAAACTAAAATATAGCTTTAGAAAAATAATTTTCCGAATAATGCGAAATCAGTTTAGGTGACCGAAATAGGATTTGACCAATATTTAAATAATTTACGATAAAAATGGATTTTCTGTCTATGTTTTCTTAAGTAACTGATTTTTGTAAATACGTTTAGTTTAACTCTTTTATTTTTTATCATAAATTATTAAAATATTGATCCAATCTTATTTCAGACACCAAATTATTTTACTTTTTTAAACTATTAATTATTATTAAATAAATGAAAGAATTAAATAATGATGTAAATAAAGTATGTCAAAGTAATACACACAGTCGAATTTATGAAGTATACCTTAAGATTGTGAGAGGCAAGAATTATCTCAGTCGAAAAGTATTTGTTCTCCTATAACTAACGAGGAAAGGGCAGATACTGAATTTTTAATTATTCATTCGAAAATAAACTTGGAATTATTATTAACAAATAGAACACAATTTATTTACAAATATTTCTTCAAGTCCAATATTAACAAATTCCTGATAAACCGCCCTCTTAAGTAAACACTTTATCAAATCTCCACTACTAACATACTGTACACGCAATGACCCTTATCCCCGAGTGGCTTCCGGGCCTTGATAAGCGGTGACTACCTTGTAAAAAAAAAAAAACGCATGGAGTATTATTGCCACATCTTGACTGGAGCATCTTATACCAGTCTCTCACTCTTAGATAGCATCCAAAACAGAGTCTCAAATCTAATGGGTCCCACATTATCAGCCAAGTTCCATCTTCTGTCCCATTGCTGTAATGTCACATCCTTGTGCCTGTTTGACAAGTACTTTAATGGAATGTGCTCTGACGAACTCATAGCAGTTGTGCCTCCTCGGCATGCATATTTCCGACTAACCCAACAAGCAACAAAATCCCACCCCTCGCTGTTGAAGTCCCTAGATGCTGAAAAGCTTTCTACTCTAATAGTTCCTTCTTTTAGAATGCTAGACTTTGGAATTCCCTCCCTGTTTTTGGCTTCCCTGATTTCACTAACCTGCAGGTTTAAATGTAATGTGAACAGATATCTCGCTGCTTAACTCCCTACAGTGCATTGTGCATTGTTAACACTATCCCAAATAGTAGCCCCTTACTAATTGAATATAATATATAATGGAATATAAATTGATTGCTATTTCGATTTTATGTAACAAATGCATACTGAAAAATTCCTGAATCAGTGGCTAGTTAGAATCAAATATCGATTCGTCAGGTGCAATACTATGTGGATCTAATGTCGAGAATACAGCTGACTTTTCTTTATATATAAAAATACTAGCTGTCCATACCCAACGGTGCCTGGGATGCAGTAAAGTCATTTTACTTTATAAGTTTTTTTTTTCTTTCTTTATACATATTTAAAACATATACTCGGTCGCTGGAAAGATGGTGGGATCCTTCTACCGCTCCAGAAGATATCTCACTACTGATGCAATTCTCTATCTATATAAAAGCCAAGTACGGCCAAGGATGGAATACTGTTGCCATATCTGGGCAGGAGCTGCCAAAAACAGCCTATCATGTCTTGACAGAGTACAAAATAGACTTTGTGGTTTAGTGGGGGATGCCCTTTTCTCTACCCTGAAACCCCTCTCCCACAGAAGAGACGTTGCGAGCCTATCCTTGTTTTATCGTTATTTTCATGGCAGGTGCTCGTCTGAACTCCAATCCCTGGTCCCCCCTCGCCAATCTTTCACGAAAAACACCCGTCTAGCTGAATCCACTGTGAAAAATTTCCCCCACTCTATATCTGTGCCTAAATCAAAACACGGATTCCATGAACAAAGCTTCTTTCTTAGAACTGCACGCCTGTGGAACTCTGTTCCGTCTGCCTGGTTCCCTCCGGACTACAACTTGGATGTCTTCAAGTCTAATGTTAACAAATTCCTAATGAACCGCCCCCTTAAGTAAACACTTATCAAATCTCCACACTAACGTAATGTACTTGCAATAACCCTTATCCCTGAGTGGCTTCCGGGCCTTGATAAGTGGTGATCACTGTGTAAAAAAAAAAAAAAAAATTTTTTTTTGATGATTTCTTAAAATTTTATCAATTTAAAACGCAAAGGAATGGAATATCTTTACTTTTTCGCGAATATTTTTAGAGTTTCCATTGATTGAATTGAAATTTATTTAACTAAACTCGATACCCTATGGCTGACTGGGATAGCTTTCGTACAGATCTACCTCTGCATTCCATGTTTAAAAAGGATGTGTCCTCTATAGTATCAGACCTGACTGAATGGATAATTGTAGGCATAGACCGATTCATACCATCAAAAAAAAATTTCCAACAAAAACCTAATAGCAAGCCAAGGTTCTCGCTAGAATGTGCTGCTGCCATCGCGCACAGGAATTACTTTTTCCATTGCTACCAACGTAATGTACTGAGACTAAAGCTGCTTTCAGGACTGCCAGCAACCACTGTAAAAAAGTAATAAAAATGCAAGAGAACTATATGCTCAGTCCGGGAAATCCAAAGCAGCAGAGCAGCAGCTTGGTTCCCACCAGTTTTGGCAAATAGCAAACAGGATACTGAACAGAAACGTGCGTTCTATCCCAACCATTATAAATTGACCTGAGGTCATCTCGTCAGCATCAGACAAAGCCAAACTATTTGCCAAGAACTTTGCAGCTAATTCTACCCTATGCGACGAAGGCCATCAACTCCCTGTATTTCCTTCTATAACAGACAACACGCTCTGTAACATGCAAATATCTGTGCGTGAGGTCGCCAAGCTAATCAAGAACCTTGATTCCAGTAAAGCAACTGAACCTGGCAGCAGTCCAATTATAGTGTTGAAAAAGCTTCAACCAGAACTTGCCCCCATGCTTACAAAACTGCTTAAGCGTTACCTAAAGAAGTGCTTCCCAAACACCCAAGAAAACCTCATCAGTATGACCTGTATTTAAGAATTCAGGTGGTAAGTCCTCTCCCTCTCAGTACAGACCAATAAGTCTCCTGTGTGTCATGCTGGAATCCATATTAAATAGAGAAGTAGTCAACCACCTCAGCGGAAATAGCCTTCTTAGCGACTTGCAATATGGTCCCCGTTCTGGTAGATCTACGGCAGATGTGCTAATAGTTATATCTCATAGGATTACTGAATCTCTCGACAAAGGCTTCCTTTAGGGAAATTGCTCTTGACATATCAAAGGCCTTCGATAAAGTAGTGCATAAAGACCTATTTCACAAGATTTCCAGCTACGGTATAACTGGAAATATTTTTTCAATTATTAAATTGTTTCTCTCTGATAGGCTCATAAGAGTAATGGTTAATGGGCAGAAATCGGATCTTCCAAAACACATACTTAAATCATTCGCTGGCATCTATGCTGATGACCCGACCATCTATGGCAACACATCAAAGGCCGTAAATGACAAAGTTCTCTCTGATTCTCTCTCCTCTCATGTTGAGCGCGTGATACAGTGGAGGAAGATGTGGTTGGTTACTTTTAATGCACCTAAGATCAAGCTCCTTCCTTTACATCATCAACGCCCTGACTTTCATCTGGTATCAACTGAAATCGATGGCTCTCGTCTTGGGGAGGCTCAATGTTTTGACAAGCTTCTGGGCTTGACCTTTACTTCTGATCTGAAATGGAACACATACATCAAGTCTGTTGCCTCGGTCACTGGAAAAATGGTAGAATCCTTCTACCGCTCCAGAAGATATCTCTCTCCTGATGCAATTCTCTATCTATATAAAAGCTAAGTACATCCAAGGATGGTGTACTGCTGCCACATCTGGGCAGGAGCTGCTAAAAAGCCTATCCTGCCTTGACAGAGTACAAAATAAACTTCGTGGCTTAGTAGGGGGTGCCCTTTTCTCTTCCCTGCAATCTCGTTGCGAGCCTATCTTTGTTTTATCGTTATTTTCATGGAAAGTGCTCGTCTGAGCTCCTATCTCTGGTTCCCCCTTCGCCAATATTTCACGAAAAACACCCTTTTAGCTGAAACCACTGTCAATAATTTTCCTCACTCTTTATCTGTGCCTAAATCAAAATGTAGATTCCATTAACAAAGCTTCTTTCTTAGAAGTGCACGCCTGTGGAACTCCGTTCAGTTTACCTGTTTTCTACCTAACTACAACTTGTCTTCAAGTCCAACATAAACAAATTCCTGATAAACCGCCCACTTAAGTAAACACTTTATTAAATCTCTATTACTAACGATTAACGCAATATTATCCCATTGATTACTGTACACTCAATAACCCTTATCCCCGAGTGACTTCCGGGCCTTGATAAGTGGTTACTACCATGTAAAGAAAAATCCAAAATCAGTATGGAAATAGCACAAAACATGTTTCATGTACGGATTTTTATCCGTACCATTTTATGATCAGAGATAATTCTTTCAGTCATCTTTACAGAAGTCAAAATCTCTTCCAACAGTTTGTATGTTTGCAAAAGTCGAAGCAGAAAAATCTATCAAAACTCATTAAAACAAGCTAAGAGTAGATTCCTACATGCATCTAAAAGATCATATAAATAACTACATAGGTCAGATATGCATATTACGTTCTAGCGCCACAGGTGGTTTATAATATATGCATGAAAGGATCCAAGCAATTATAGACAACGAGACCTGTTTATCACATCCACTTCAAATCCAACGTGGAAGAAAATTCAAGACCTTCTCCCTGGACAAACATATATCAATCGACAAGATAAGGTAAAGGTGTTTCGCCTGTAGATAATCAAAGTGGTGACTCTGATAAACACTACGGTGCTACATGTACAAAATTGTCGAAAAGAGGCTTGCCTCATGTGCATATATAATTGTGGCTTACAAGAAAAATAAACTCCAATCAAATTGATTCCATTATATCAGCTGAGTTACCAAGTTCAACCTTATTTGAAATAGTAAACAGGATGAGTGTATGAGCCTTGTGATAATATCTACAGAAATTCATGTTGCATGGTTGATGGCCAATGTACAAAAAGATATCCTAAAAACTTTCCACTTGAAACTCAGTTTAGTGAGGATTGTTATCCCTCTTATAGAAGATCGCTTTAAAACTATGGTTGGCAGACATGAAGTTGATAATAGGTGAGTTGTAACTTACTCTCCCTTACTTTCAACTAGCGGGCGTAGCCGGCGTTGCCCGGGTGTTTAGAGGTGTGTGTGGTTTTGGGTAAATCAAAACAAAAGAATAAGCGAAGACTTCTTGCCTGGGTATTTGTGTCGGGGGGGGGTTAAAAAAGTTTTGGTTTGTAAGTATGGAAGGATCGAACCCGAAGCTTTGAGGCTAAGTTGGAAATTAAAGTGTGAAAAAAACGTGCGACGTTAACTACTGGGCCGCCACCAAGAAATAGTAACGGGAACATGTTTGAATTTATTTAAGTATTAAGAATTGGCAGGTGCCCGTACTTAATGACATAATGAGGTCAACTTTCACTGCGTGGCAGTTTTTTGTTGTTTTTTTTTTGTTTCCCCAAGATGTTAATAGCAATTGTCTGATATAAGGAGAAACTCCGCATTGATCATAGCTGATTGCTTTTGGACGTTCCCGGCGATGCCGCAAGCTTCGAATTAGTTTCGCTGTTATACAAAAAAAGCCGAATCCACACGCGGCGATCCAAAAATGTGGAGTATTTTGCCTTTCAAAGTCGGCCAAATTGAATAGACAGGCGACCCCCGTTGTTAACTCGAAGATATTATGATTTAGACGTGATATAAAAAGTTGTAAGAAGGAGCGAGCCGGAAAAAAGCCTTTTGCGGACATACACAAAAACGCACAAACACACATTTTTGCTTATATATATATATATATATATATATATATAGAGAGAGAGAGAGAGAGAGAGAGAGAAGAGATGGGATGCTCACATGAATGTTGAATTTTGCAATTCTGTGAAATATGTTTGCAGATACATAAATATGGGATCTGATGCAACCATGTTTTTCTTACAAAAAGCGTTAATGATGAACTTACTAAATATGGACTTGGTAGATATATCGACACTAATTAAGCCGTTTTGGCGTATTTTGTGGTTTCCTATTCATGAAACGCATCCTCCAATCCAACTTCAAAAAATGTCAGAGGGTTTATTTCACAAACGAAAATGCTGACCGAGTTTTCCTAAACCCAAAAGATACAGCTCTTCCTGCATTTTTTTAATTGTGTGAACAAGATAATTTTGCAAAAAAAAAAAAAACCCTCTTATTTATAATCAGGTTCCATCTTATTACACATGAAGTAATAATACAGGGGAGAAAACGAAGAGCTAATGTTGAGGGTCATCCATGCCTGATGAATCCTAGCGTGGATGAAACGCGAAATATTTTGTGTAGCTTCATCGTCATATATATTTTATAACTTACTATATATATATATATATATATATATATATATATATATATATATATATATATATATATATATATATTCCTTTTTATCTTCTCCAATCTCCGAATAGTTCTTTTTGTGTCCTTCACGAAATTGTATAAGTTGGATCCATAATCGCGAGCGCTTTCGACAGAAGTTCAATTTCGAGAAGTACAAGAACACAAAAAGGGCTATTCGGCGATTGGAGAAGATAAAAAGGAAAATTGTAAAACAGAATAACCCCGTGCTATTCAATAATATTTGTCTAAATGAGAAAATGTAGCCTAAATATACACAATATCTATCTCCTACCTCTCTCTCTCTTTCTCTCTCTCTCTCTCTCTCTCTCTCTCTCTATATATATATATATATATATATATATATATATATATATATATAGGGAATTGGACGAAATAGAAGAGCAAAATTTAATTTAATGCATTAATACTTTAAAAGAATAGTGCTCATAGAATTAAGATATATAATAAGCTCAGTAGGTATATTTATTCTAGAGCTATATTAATATTGAGGATAAAGATTAATATTTGTAAATTATGAATCAGTTTTAAAAGAAGAACAAATTGATTTTATTTTGTTTTTCTTTTTGAAACTGATCCATAATTTACAATTAGTAATCTTTATCCTCAATATATATATATATATATATATATATATATATATATATATATATATATACACTACGCCAAATCGTAGAAATCTCCATGTTGGTATATGAAGGCAGACTTAATTCATTGGGGGAAATGCACTCCCGAATAAACTGGCCTGACGGTAGGCGACAAGGCGATACTCCACGTTAATAGTGTACCGGAAGCCTGCTGCAAGATACCTTCCCGCATGTCAAGCACATTTTTGCCGCAGTGAATGGTGATATCTGAAGTGTGTGCGACAGCGCAGTTGCGCCTCGTGGATCACCTAAAAACTTCGTAGGTCGGACTGATAAGCAACAATGTATATTCGTATCTGAATTCTGGCAACAACAATTATATAAAAGGAAATTTGCGCGCGCACGCGCGCGTGTGTGTGTGTGTGTGTGTGTGTGTGTGTGTGTGTGTGTGTGTGTGTGTGTATGTGTGTGTGTGTGTGTGTGTGTGTGTGTGTGTGTGTGTGTGTGTGTGTGTGTGTGTGTGTGAGAGAGAGTTTGTCTTTTATAGACTCCACAACATCTGGACGGATTTTTATGAATTTTTATGCAAATGAACTTTATGTAACTGGTAGTGTTCTTATATAGGTGTTGTAGCGGAATATCTTCGATAAGAATGGATTATCGAAAAAAAAACGATGAAAGAAGACAATACGATTTTGATCAAAGTTAACATCTTATACAGCCTAACATCACGAGTGCATTTGAGAAGTTTTTTAGCACACAAGTAGACAGGCCTGACCTATAAAATCAACAGTAGACTCATTGGTATGACGACAGTTCGAAATAAATGCTTTTCTTTGAAGTACAATTGAACCATGAAAGGTTAGACATATATATTATTTCTTTCACGTTAGCATTTATATTTCGCTAGAAATTCATGAGTATGTTACGGTTAACAAGTTATCTATAAGTAACTAGACACCGCTTCGGGCGATATCTCTCATACAAAAGTAAAGTCCGTAATGAATATTTTAAAGAAGTTTCCGGCACGAAATTAATCAAAAGGTCGCGTCATGTGATATTAATATATGAATAAGCTAACTGCGATTAATAAAATGTGAAAAAGAAAGAAAGAAAGAAAAAAGGAAGAAGATAATAATATATATATAAATTGAAATTGTCTCTTTGTGTTTGTCTGTCTGTGTACATTTCCCTTTCAAATTACTCTGTCAATTTTAAGTCTACAGTCTATATCCAATGCATGGTATATACGTTCAGAGATTACAGTTAGGATATCTGCAGTAGAACGGGCTTGCCTAAACCCATGCTGTTTGTCGGAAAGATATACACGAAACATCGAAATAAATTGTTTTGTTTTTTTTTTTAGAAAAATATTCCAAAAATAACACAAAATGATAAGATATAGAATAATAATTTAAGGAAAATCCGGAGAAATAAAAAAAAAATAGCTATTTCCCATGTCTTTACGCCAGCCGTAACCATTTTATTCGTTAAATCATCGACAGTTAGGTAGATAGAATTGCTTATCGAGTAATGCCTAAGATCAGTGCTCGAAAAAATAAAACTGCCGGAAGTGGATACGGTTGATTATGTAACGCAACCGAACAGAATGGTGTGACGGAGTCAAGACACGCAAACTGAAACCATCTACTATAATGTAAATCTCACTTGTCCGTTTAAATGCATGTATGTATGTATTTAAATATGTATGTATGTATCTTTTATTCATGTTGAATTCACCTATTCGTAACACCCATCATCGTCGTCGTCATGAACGTTGAGGATTTGTGCCGTTATGAACGCGTTTTCATTTTAAAAACTGTACAACCGGCGAAGCGAACGTCTCTCTATTCTATCTTCTGTGTATTTGGGATTGTTTTACTCTTTTATTCATGTTGAATTCACCTATTCGTAACAACCATCATCATCGTCATGATAAATATTCCTTCATATATATTCTACATGTACGTGTATGTGTACGTGTGTGTGCATATGTATGTACATGCGTGTATTTATGAATGTATGAGTGTATGTGCATGTTGTCATGTGTATTTGTTCTTACGTATGTATGTTTGCGTGCATCTGTTTGTATGCATGCTTGTATGTGTACGTGTATATCTTTATTTCGACATGTGTGTGGGGTGGAGAGGACTCCCAAAAGCCCTGTTAAGGCAACCCCTCTGGGTGAAGCAAATCTCTGATTTAAAAAAAAAATACATAAAGCGGGAGACCAGTACCCACATTAAGCTGGTCTGCAGTTTGATTTGTTGCTGGCTATCTTGCTCATGCTTGTTGCTGGATCTCGACATTTTGAACCGAGAGAGAGACTTAGCTGTCGTACAAAGCTAAAACTCTGTGACATCATCTTTATATAGAAACTTCCTCGGGCATTTGTCTATAAAAATTGTCCGTGGCGATGGAAAAAGTGTCATGTGTGTAGCCCTGAAATGCTGGAAGCATGTAATAATTAATCTGTCATCATTTTATATATGCATATGTGTATGTATGTATGTATGTATGTATGTATGTATGTATGTTAATATATGTACTAGTGTATGTATGTGTATGTGTACCTATTTGTATATGTATGTATAAATGTATGTGTGTATATATTTTTATTTATTTATTGTGTATACATGTTTATGTGTGTTTGTATGCATATACGTATATATATTTGTGTGTATGTATATGTATATGTATATATGCATATATATGTATGCGTATATGTGCATATATACGTATGTGTACGTATATGCAGGTAACTTTATGTGTATGTATATGTGCATACATGTGTACGTATATGTATGTGAATATGTATGTATATGTGTGTATGTAGTTGTATATGATAGTATATATGTGTATGCATGTATGTGTATATGTGTGTGCATGTGTGTATGTATATGTTTGTATGTATGTGTTATATGTATTGTGTATGTATGGATGTATGGATGTGTGCATATGTGTATGTTTATGGGTATGTATGTCTATGTATGTGTGTATATGTATATATATGTATGCATGCCAAGGACCGTCTTCAATGTCATGTCTGCTTGAGCGTGTGAATTCGCTGGCAAGACTAAAAAAAAATAAAGAAAGGTTATTTTCGGGCTCATGGACTTTCAGTGACTGAGGGAGTGGCACTCGTCTGACAAGACGTTACAATCATCATCATGTATGTATGTATGTATGTATGTATGTACGTATTTTTGTATGTCTACCTAAAACTTTCGACAGAGGCGACGGATTTTCACGAGATCGGTATCGTTTGGAAGTTGACTCTTCGGACGACAAATATCGAAAAATTGACTAAACCCATTAATTCCTTCACCCTAAACTGGACACTTTTCTACAAGGAGGGGTCGCTTTTTCCGCCGATATTTTCGAAAATCACCCCCTCTTTTCGATTGACTAGCCTTAATTTAAGCCTTCGCCGCTTTCGGTTTGGCGATAAACGCAACGAGAAGACGTCACGGTTTTTTTTTTTTTAATTTTTTCCTCCTTCGCCTTACAGGTTCGAGCCTGCCGGCCTACTACCACTTTTTTTAAACACCTTTCTTCACCCAAACTGCCTACTATTGTTTTGATCCCCTCCGATACTAACACTGTCTTACACACAACCTACACAAACCCAGACAACGCCAAGCATGCCCGCTAGTCTAATATATAAAAGGCAAAATATGTATGTGCATGTGTTTGTATTTCTCGAAAAAAACTTACGACAAACGTGACAGATCCTCATGAGATCGGCATTGTTTTCAAGGTCGATACTTCGAACGACAAATATTGAAAAATTGGCCGAAAACATTTATTCTTTCAGCCTCAACTGGGCAGTTTTGTACACGTCATCATCACCGTTGGACTGACTACGCGTTACTTCAACTCTCGACTTCTGGTTGCGTGATGAAGACATAGGTTAAGACGTTACGTTTTGTTTTGTTTTGTTTTTTCTTCGCATTTTTTAACCTTCTTTTCCTCCTTCGCGTCACGGGTTCGAGCCTGCCTGCCTACTACCACTTTTTTTAACACCTCTCTTCACACAAATTGCCTACTGTTTTTTTTTATCCGCCCTCGCTACATTGACTTCTTATTGGTAGTGATCGTTAATCTTCACTGGAATTTAGGTAGCAACAAGCATCTCCAAGGTTTTAGTTCTTTTTGCACTTATCTAGTGGAGGTCTGGTTAGTGCTCTACAATCTGCCTATCAGCTTTGACCATTCCTGATTATTTTGTGTGGCACCAATCTATTCCTACACTATGATTTCGGGGGAGCAATATAGTTAACTCTTAATCTCGCAGGCTAAGTATTGTTGTGTCACTTTTATGATTCACTGTTCATTACCAGGCATGTAAAATATTTTCAATTTTTATCTGAAAATCTACTCAACGTCATTCTTTTTCATAGTCCGCAAGCAATGAAAGCGTCGGTGGTGTAACGGTTAGCATGGCTGCTTTCCAAACAGTCCATCCGGGTTCGGCCGACGCATCAATGTTTTTCTTCGTGTGATCTTTCGTAAGTTTTGCATTAGTTTAAGAAAGTAGATGTTCAAGATGCATGCCGGTTAAAAAATACAAGGTAAACGTTGTACGAAAACAATTCTTTAAAACAGTTTTTTTTTTTCCTGAAATCCTGGTTGGACAACGAAGTTATAAAAACCGAAACAATACCTGATATTTAACTTTCTTAGATTTTCGGTTGTTTTGCTTACGGCAAAAATCGCAAATACCAGGCAAGCTCCACATGGCCGGTTAGCGTTTGTAGCTCATGTCGATTAGTTCGCTAGGACAGTAAAATCTACAATTTGGAAGTTTCTTTGCTTGTTATTAATTATTAAGACGATCGATCTCTTTACTTTGGTGAGTTTATTTGTTTTAACGCATTGTGTTTTTTTACAAGGGGATACCACTTATTGAGGACCGAAGGCCACTCGAGGATAAGTGTTAATATGGACGAATATGAGTAGACATTGAAAAACAGAGCCATAAATTCACTTAAAAATGCTTCAGATCTCAAGGACTTCACCCGGTGTGACGTATGTTGTCCCAAAATGATCTGACACATTTGTAGGTAAAAAAAATTAGCACATAACAAGTATGGAGCCACCCTTTAATTCCCTTTGCTCCCAGGTCCACTCTACCCAGAGTTGTAGTATTTGTTAGGGTCCCAACTATGGGTTAAATAGAAACCGACTTGAATATATATATATATATATATATATATATATATATATATATATATATATATTATAACAACTTTTTCTTCAAAATCACTGGATTCGGCATTAAATAATCTGAAAAGGGTTGATATGCCGTAAAACAAAAACAACCTACAAATAGAAAAATCTACAATTTCATATTTTCTTTGCTTTTTATTAATTGTAATGCTGTCTGATCTCCTTGCTTGGAGTGGTTTATTTGTCCCAACGGATTGTGTTTTTTTACAAAGAAGTCCCCAGTTATCAAAGCCCGAAGGCCACTCGAGGATAAGGCTTAATGAATGTCAGGTGTTATCTTAGTAATCGTTAATTCTTTTGTTGTTTTTTTTTTACCCGTTCAACCCTAACAAAGCATATCGTCACTTGAACGTACTATTTGGGACCATGAAAGATTAAGAAGATGTTGGTTTACATTACATTTAAACCTCTGCATATCAGTACAGTCAGGGAAGCAGGTAGCAGGAAGGGAATTCCAAAGTTTTGCTGTTGTAGGGAAGAAGTTATTAGAGGAGAAAACTTTGGGGCATATCTGAGGGAAGAAACTATTAGAATAAATAGCTTTCTGGCATTTAGGGACCTCAACAGTTAAGAAGTGGGATTTTATTGCTAAGCGGGTTTATTGGGGATATGTACGTCGAGGGACACAAGTGCAACGAGTTCATCAGAGCACATTCCATCTAAATATTTGGAAAACGGGCACAGGGATGCAACATTGCGACGATGGGACAGGGATTGGAGCTTAGTCGACGAAATGCTAGCAAGGAATTGTCTTCTCTTGATAGAGTTCTAAATAGATTTCGTAGCCTCGTAGGAGATTCCTTTTCTCTTCCTTGCAACCTCTATCTCACAGAAGAGATGTTGCGAGTTTGTCTCTGCTTTATCGTTATTTTCATGGCAAGTGCTCGACTGAGCTTCAATCTATCCCCTCCTCGCCAAACTTTCACAAGAAACACTCGTCTAGCATAAAACACTATCAATTATTCCTCCTACTCTTTATCTGTGCCTAAACCTAAACGTAGATTCCATGAACAAAGCTTATTTCTTAGAATTGCACGCCTGTGGAATTGTGTTCCGTTTTCCTGCTTTCCGGTTGACTACAATCTGACTGTCTATAAGTATAACGTAAACAAAATCTTGATGAACCGTTCCACTTAAGTTAACAAATTTACCGAATTTCCATTACTTACGATTACTATATTGTCCAATTGACTACTGTACACGCTTAATTCCCAAGGAGAGTGTTATTTGTCATGGATATTGGTGGTTGAAAAGGCGTCTTGTAATTGTTAAAGGAGAGCAGCTTAGTCTTAGTAGCATTAAATGTTACCGTATATTTGCGATCTTATTTCACTATAGTCTGGAGGTCATTTTCTAACGAATCTGCCATTGTTTTAAATTTTTGTACACCCGTTCTTCCCTCCTGCATATTATGGAGCGTTGTATCATCAGCAAATATACCCATCTCGAACACAATATTATCAGGGAGATCGTTTATAAATATCAACAATAATAGTGGTCTAAAGATTCACCCCTGAGACGCTCCTATATTAATGCTATTCTGCTTGGGTGTCTGTCAATCAATGACATCCTGGATGGTTCATTTTCTAAAAAAGAATCAAATTATATTTAGTATACGTTCAGTTATACTATAGCGTTTAATTCTCATTAACAGCCCTTCGTGCCAAATTTTATCAAAGGCCTTGGATATATCAAGGGCTACAGTTATGGATTCGCCCGCCTTATCCAGTACATGGTATTGATGTATAATGGTGTAGATTGGATAGAAATTTTATTTATTTAGAGAGTCAGTTAAACAAGAACTTGTTTACATTAGACTTGAAGACTATCATATTGTAATCCGCGGGGAAGAAGGCTGCATACGGCCATTTCTGGGAAAAAAGCTTTGTTCATGGAAATTGTGTTTAGAATTAAGCATACGAAGCATGTCTTGTTTTCATTTTAGTGTTTGTATCTGCATCATTTGTCCGTATGTTCGAAGTGAAGTCGTTT
The DNA here is from genome assembly GCF_053919585.1 of Euprymna scolopes. Lineage (NCBI taxonomy): Eukaryota > Metazoa > Mollusca > Cephalopoda > Sepiida > Sepiolidae > Euprymna > Euprymna scolopes. The sequence continues at coordinate 141,531,409 of NC_136500.1, read as the reverse complement.
GCAGAGTTCCCACTGTAATGTTTCCTCCACCCACGCGCGCTTTATATATATATATATATATATATATATATATATATATATATATATATATATATATATATATTGAAATCCTTTGAGATGATTAAGTTGTGTATTATTTATTTATTTGCTAACTGTTATCCTCATAGTTGATGTTGTCTCATCGGGCCCGTGGCACAGAGGATAGAGGCGATGAATCTCTGCAGACCATTGTCTGAAGATAACGGTTGCTATCCTACTCAAAGCAGACCAGAGGTTAAGTTGGCCAAAACGTGGTGAGACAACAAAAACTATGAAGATGAGCAAATAAATAATTAAATCCACATTTGTTTTTTGTTTTTTTTTGTGATCTTTTGGGACTAGTTTCCTGCATTTAATTATTATGTACTTTATCGTTTCGTCCCTCTATCTACATAGTCTACATCTACTGTTTTCCTGTGTTTTAGAAAATAATTTCCTATATGTCCTGTGTCGTATGTTCATAATATAAAAATAAATGCTTTTGAATTTTATTGCAATCAATGCTATCCGTTTTCTTGTCAGGCATGTTTTGCGATTTTTTTTATTTTACGTATTTTCTTATTTTTTTATTTCTCGTAACACTTTTTCCTCTTTTTCGTCTTCCTGCTTTTTTTCTTTTTCTTTTTTTTCTTTTTCTTTTTCTTATTCTTTTCTTACTAGTTTGCGATTATTTATCTTCAGTCACTGAACTGATCAAACATTGAGATGATGAAGAACGGCCATGTTTAATGAATTTCAATATTTTTATTAATGATTCATAAAACTAATTCAGACGAGTTTGGAAACTTTTGAAATTCTAATGAATAATGAAGAATTCGAAATCCCAAGAGATATGTTTCTTCATTTTTTTTTTTTTTTTTTTTTGGAAACTATTCTATTCTCGTCGACGTTGAATTTGGAGCATATGTAACTTGCTTAATCGTCTCGCCATTAGAAGGCATCAGTACAAGTCTGGCAGAAGTCACTCGTTGCAGAAGTCCACATGGATTCTTTTAGATGAGTCTGTCGTGATGAAAGGCAAATCTATCTGTCTATATATCTATAAAAGTAAGGGTGTATGAGTGCGAGAGAGAACACGTCTCAACCTATATACTCAACGGATTTTGAAATTTGGTATATAGGATATTCAGACGTGTGGAAAGCTTTTCATCAGTTTTATCCAGATAAAATGGGCTACTAAGTGGTAAATTTTTTTTAAATGGTACGTGGGCCTGCTCGGATTTTTATTTGCTTGCTAACTGTTTCATATGACATTACTTATATACAGAATAAGTAGGTTTGAAAACACTTTTTTAAAGAACGTGTCAAGCTGGCCTAGTGGGTATCGTACTTGACTCACTGTCTTTATGTTTCGGTCTCAGCTCGAGTATTTATTTTTACTTAAAATAAATTAACTGTTTAGAAAAAAAAATACTCGCATGCACATGTCTCAGTTTATTTCCGTTTGTTTGGGTTCTTTTGTTTTTTTTAATTCATGTTTTTTTAAAGAAATCTAACGTTACGTTTAATACCTACGCTATTTCTATTAAAAATAAATAAGAAATCTGCTTTAGTTAAAATATAATATTTATGCGTATTTTACGGGTAACGCCAAGCGTCCTGCTAGTGATTCGCAATTGCATTTTTGCGGTCGCCCACACTGAGGATTGAACCTTCAATCTTCAGGAGAATATCACTTTTTACAATTGATTTTTGCAAGTACTCTAATCACAGCGTCGCGGGTCCTTGCGGACTGAAGATTGAAGGTTCAATCCTCAGTATGAGCGACCGAAAAATTCAACGTCTCTATACACTGGTTCCAGGTGAGCATTACATGAAGATAGTGGTTTCAATCCTACCCAATGCCGGCCAAAGGCTTACTTGGCAAAAAAAAAAAAAAAAACGTGGCGAGACAACAACAACTATGGAAGGCAGTAATTGCTGGGGATTCAGTTAAGAGATTCGGAGTTCCTATCCCTTATCACCTGACGAAGTCCAGAGGAATAGTTAGCTGAAACGTCGTGAAACAACTAAAAAAAAGATGAGGATAATAGTCCGCAATAAATAAGTTAATATTCCGTATAGTTTATCTAAAATCGTTATTGTTCTTAATTTTCCAATTAACGTTGTTTTATGTTTTATTTTCAGTTACTTTTCTCATACGGCGTAATCGTGTTGACACCACGATTCTCGTTGAATCACCGAAGGTAAGCAACGTCGAGTCTGGTTAGCATCAGATGGGAGATCATTTGGAAATACTCTATATGTATGAGGACGTCAACACATACCTGTGTTTCTTAACACTCACTCACGTTTATACGCGGGACCCAACACGTTGTATGCAGTCTACGTCGCAAATGAGACCAAGAGCAAGAATAACTCGAACTCCCTTTTTAGTGTTGTAGCAACTGCGGTTATTCCTCACTCTCTCGCCATGCGTGACTTCTCGTTACATCTGTGACGGCACTCACATCTTTAATGTACTATTTCTTCTTTGCATAGTCTTTTTTCCTTACAGTAACATCATTTCGTATTTCGTAGGTATCTGCATACGATCGTCCCCAGTCTGTTACACTTGCAAGAGCTACAAAAGCCTTACGTCGTCATGTTCCCTTACAGGGATATATATCTTAGTTTTGATAACCTGTACGGAATTTTGAACTATAAGCTATATAGCAGAGGTAGATTGCTTTTGTTCCGTTTGCCATAGTCGCTAAAGGTCTTAAGTAATTTGTATTTATATTCTTACTAGCGGGGGTACCCGGCGTTGCCCGAGTGTTTGTTTCCGGGACGGGGGGTAGTTTTAAAAAATGTTATGGTAGGTAAGTAGGAAGGATCAAACCCGAAGTCATGAGTAAAAGTAGGAAAATAAAGTGTGAAAAAAAAACATCTGCAACGTTAACAGTTCGGCCACCAAGAAAAGTCCATTCCAGTTGTTTAGAAAAAAAAACGACTACGGTAGGTCGGCGCGAACGTGAAAATATAATGTGAATTGTCCAGCAACGCTAACCACTACGCCACAGAGCACTGCAGCTTAGTTTAGTGATTTTAAATAACTTCACATGAAAGAACTACGAAGCCAAACCGGTGTTCTCTTCTCAACTGTTCCTTGTGAACGATCCCCAAACGGTGTTAAGTGGTGGCAGGGGGAGGAGGAATTTATTAGAGAGAAAATATTTTACCACTTCCATTGATCTTAACCGATTTTGGCCGTGACTTCTCAGCAGAAAAAGTATAGAAATCCAAGATTATCGAGGAATTTGAGAAATAATAAGCCTATAACACACCTCAGATATTGTTCTGCCGTTTGTGCATATTATATTTGCATGAAATATCTTGATTTTTAATCCTATTAATGTCAAAATCAGACGGGAAAAATGAGTTCATTTTATTTATATAGAATAGAAGAAGAGAAGAGAATAGAATAGAATAGATAGAAGAAAGAAGAAGAAGAGAAGAGAAGAGAAGAGAAGTGTACTGTGAACTAGCACTACCAGAAAACTATCACTTAAAACTGCGAGAGCTACAAAAACCTCGCGAAATACTGTTGAAATTTAAACATTTGTTTTTTAATGGAGTTTCTTAATGGGACTGACATAATTATTTACTATATTAAGTATTAATATATATATTATTTTTAAAATATAATTATTCACTGACACGTGTTTCGTCGTCCACGATTCATCAGAGTGGCTGAATCTAGCAAAAGTCGAAAGCGGCACTTCGTGATAAGAAGCCTAAACCTCTACCACAGTGCTAACCTCGCCGGACTATGAAATGTATCACTTTTACGTAGATGTTTGTATTTGTTTTTTTAGCGATACTTTCTTGAATGAATTCAAGTAGTTATACGAAAGTGCATTTTTACCTAAATGCTTGTTGGGAATAATTTTCCCATTGAGCAATCTGGTACCCCCTTTTTAATAGGGAGCGACATATATATCATTTTTAAAATATAATTATCCACTGACACGTGTTTCGTCGTCCACGAATCATCAGAGTGGCTGAATCTAGCAAAATTCGAAAGCGGCACCTCGTGATAAGAAGCCTAAACCTCTACCACAGTGCTAACCTCGCCGGACTACGAAATGTATCACTTTTACGTAGATGTTTGTATTTGTTTTTGTTAGCGATACTTTCTTGAATTAATTCAAGTATTTATACGAAAGTGCATTTTTACCTAAATGCTTGTTGGGAATAATTTTCCTATTGACCAATCTGGTACGGTGTCCACAAAGTCTGACTACATTATGTAGCCAGACTTTGTGGGCACAGTGTAGATTATGTAGCCAGACGTGTTCCTTGCTAATAGAGTCAGATGGTTTTGTGGCCAGGTTCGAATCTCCCAACCAGCTGTAATCATAACTCCCTGCATTGATAGATTCATGAAAGGATGAAACATTTATGTCCATACGTATTAAAAAAATTATCATAGTAATATTTTATATATATATATATATATATATATATATATATATATATATATACAGGGTGCCCATAAAGTCTGGCTACATAATCTAATGGGGCTTGCATAATTATTTACTATATCAATTAATAATAATAATAATAATAATAATATATATATACATATAAATTATTATATATATATATATATATATATATATATATATATATATATATATATATATATATATATATATATAAGGGCAGCATTTTCTTCTTTTAGTCGTATTTCATTAAATAAAATAGTCGCTTTTTTGCCTGTTCTATTTTTTATCTTTTCAAACTTCTGAATAATGCCCTTAATATTTGGCAGGAACTGGCTGATGTAATCGTCATATTTGTCATAAGTCCGAATACTTTCCAATCCTTCTGGATTCATTATCAGGGATTATCCTATGAAAAAAATATACGCACTATTTTTTTTTTAAATAAATTGTTAAAAATTAGTTACATTTGTCTGTCCCTGAAGATTAATCCAGAAGGATTGAAAAGTGCTCAGTATTACGACGAGTATGCCGATTACATTAACCATTTTCTGTCAGAAATGAAGACCGTTATTTGAATTTTGGAAAGGATCAATAATAGAATTAATAGACAAAAAATATTTATGAAATATTTAATGAAATATTTATGAAATATTTAATGAAATATATATATATATATGAAATATTTAATGAAATATATATATATAATTATTATTAATATATATTGTGGCACTATTTCTTAGTGCTACGATTTCTAATACTCTACAGATTGGCCGAGTGGTGATTTGGCTATGAGCGTAGAGGTAGAAAGAAATGCATTCCCATAATTCCCTTTCTATCTCTGTCTCTTCCTCCACGGACCATCATGAGGTGAGCACGCATAATTCTGTCTATCCGTAAATGGGGGGGCGCCCCCTCCCTCAATACTAGTTAGGCTAGTTAGTTTAGTTTGAAGATATGTAAATTGTAAAAGTTTTTGTAATATATATTGTATCAATCCATGCTTCTGTTCAATCTCGAAAGACAAAGGATACACCTTTGGGGTAGTAGTGCGTGTAATTGTGAGGCAAGGGTTGTGCAATCACCAACCACACATCTCCTGAATCGGCACTGTTTGAGTCCAGTGCAAGGAGAAGACCAGGACGACTGGAAACAATGCCGAGATAAGCGAAGCAAACGAAGTAGATCAGAGGGTTCAGGTCGGGGGAGGAAAAGGGCTAGCGAGAGAAGAATACAAAGTCGTAGCACTGCTGAAGCCAAGCCTGGGTTTCTTTGGACTTGTCGACCGGCGCCGAGTCCTGTTGCCACACCCAGGGTCTAGCGGCCACCTGATTGCATCAGGGGATCGCCACACTCTTCAACACATCCAGGTACACTTTGGTGTTGGCTTTCAAGCCGACTTTGAAAATGCGAGGTGGCATGATGTAGCCCTCGCTTGAAACCATATCAAACATCATAACTGTGGGTCGTCCGATACGTTGAGCTGTGCCATAAAGCGTTGAACCGTCCGGATTTGCATTTTCAGGTAGCTTGTAATGGTAACGTTGTCATAACTTTGATCGGTAGAGAGCATGAGTTGTACAGCGGCACATCTCCGATCTCGCTCGTTGAACATTGTGTCACTTTAAGATATGATAGAAGGCTCCTATTGCACTTGGGATTTGTACACAACTAACCAACTAGTAGATGGTCTGCCACAAAAAAAAGAAAACTGATCTTCATCAAACGGAAATGAAATCATGTCGTCTTTTCTAGAGCGACAATGCTATCGTTTCTCCCGGTATTAAAAGAAGGGGGTTTGTGCAGTTTCAGGAATTTTGAATTAATGCATTTCGTTCTTACATATTATGTTTAAATTAGTATAAATTGAAAGAAATTACGAAAAATTAGCTAGTACAAGATGTGATGGATCTATTTTTCACACAAAAATATTATCGACATCGAAGGATATATTTTTTTATGGCGAATTTGAAGGAAAGCAAAGGAGTAACTCAGTTTGTAATAAAGAGTAGTTTGCACAGCGTTTTCACTTTATCATAGGAGAAAACTCATTAATTCAGTAAATTCATTTTTACTAAAAATTATTTTTCTACTGGACCATCTTTTGTCATTTTTTTACAATTTATACTAATTTTAACATATGTATGTATGTGATAGTGTCTTGACTTAAAATGTATTTGTTCAAAATTCCATTTTATTACACAAGCACCGGAAAACGTCTGAATAAAAAAAAGTACTTCAAACGTCTGCCATATTGTTCGAGTGTGAAATAAACAGATGTAATGGTATAAAAATCAAAGGAAAAAAAATCATCTTATTATTTGCACTGCTCCGTTACAGATAAAGGGCGATAACCATGTCGGTCTTTTCACGTCAATTCTGTTGCCTTCTACTGGATTTTTTTTCAAAGAGATATGATTGTTAAACACCACAATACTATAATTACTGATGTTTTTGTGTGCTTTTTTCATGTTCGTAGAATGTTTGCTGTGCATGAAGGTACAGATTACGCTAATATCAGAGAAACCAACTGCATACATAAACTTTCTCAAAAGCATTGAAATGATGCCGAACTCAAACATGATACGGCGAGTCTGCAGAGAGCGCTGATGATCATACGGCCTCCGCCAATGGAATCTGATTTATAGACAGCCTCGGCATTGATTGAAACCTTTTCGTTCTCCTGCTTTTTCTTCTTTTTCTTTTTTTGTCTTCTTTTTATTCCTTATTTTGTTCTTCTGACTCTTTTACCTTTTTTTTTACAAAGGGGTCATAACGTATCAAGGCCATGAGGCCAATCGAGGATAAGGATTAATGAGTATAAGTAGTCGATGGGACAATATTGTAGTATCCTCGAGTGGTCTCTGGTCTTGATAAGTAGTTATGCCTATGGAAAAAAAGAATAGTGGAAATTTGGTAAATTGGATTACTTATGCGGACGGCTTATCAAGAATTTGTTTACCTTTGACTTGAAGACGATCATATTATAGTCAGCTGGAAAGAAGGAAAACGGAACAGAGTTCGACAGGCGTGCAGTTTTAAGAAAGAAACTTTGCTCATGGAATCTACGTTTGGGTTTAGGTACAGATAAAGACTGAGGGGGATTATTTATATACTCTATTTATTCTTTTTCTTTCTCGTCCTTGTCCTCTTTTTTTTTTCTTTTTCTTTAATTCTTCTCGTGCATTCTTCTTTTTTCCCTGCGGCCACTCTCTCTCTCTCTCTCTCTCTCTCTCTCTCTCTCTCTCTCTCTCTCTCTTTTGGTTCTTCTCCGCCACCTCTTTTCTACCTCGTACTCTTCCCAATTTTAGATTCTCGTCTTTTTGTTCTTTTTCTTTCTCATTCTTTCCACACATTTTCTTCTTTCTTTAGTTCTTTCCTCTCCCTCTCCCTCTCCCTCTCCCTTTCCCCCTCTCCCCCTCGCTCCCTCTCGTTTTTTTCTACTTTTTACTTGTCCTCTTCCTCTTCCTCTTCATTCTCCTTTCCACGCTTTTTTTCGTCTTTCCATGTTTTTTCGCCTGTTTTAATCCCCCCCCCGTTTTTCTTCTTCTTTTTCCTCGTTTACCCTCTCCTTCGATTCTTTTTCCCTTCTTCCTCGTTTTTTTCTTTCTTTCTTTTTTTTTTATTCACGTTCACCCCTTACAAGGAATATCGCCACTTGTACGCAAGGGGCTACTATTCGGCACCATGCCTAGAAAAGATAAACAAGATGTTGGTTTACGTTACTTTTAAACTTCTGCATATCAGTACAGTCAGGGAAGCAGGTAGCAGGAAGGGAATTCCAAAGCCAAGCTGTTCGAGGGAAGAAATTATTAGAGCAGAAAACTTTCTGATATTTAGGGACCTCAACAGTGAAGGGGTGAGATTTTGTTGCTGAGCGGGTTTGTCGGGGATATGTACGTCGAGGGGACACAAGTGCAACGGTTCATCAGAGCACATTTCATTAAAATATTTGCCAAAACAGGCACAGAGATGCAACATTGTGGTTATGGGACAAGAGTTGGGGTTCAGTTGACAAAGTGGGACCTATTAGACTGAAAACTCTTTTTGAGGCCATATCAAGAGTACAAAATAGACTTCGTGGCTTAGTGGGGGATGCCCTTTTCTCTTCACTGCAACCTCTCTCCCACAGAAGAGATGTTGCAAGCCTATATTTGTTTTATCGTTATTTCCATGGTAGGTGCTCGTCTGAACTCCAATCTCTGCCCCCCTCGCCAATCTTTTACAAAAAACACCCGTCTAGCTGAATCCACTGTCAAAAAATGTCCCCAATCTTTATCTATGCCTAAATAAAAACGTAGATTCCATGAACAAAGCTCCTTTCTTAGAACTGCGCGACTGTGGAACTCTGTTGCGTCTGCCTGCTTCCCCCCTGACTACAACTTGGATGCCTTCAAGTCCAACGTAAACAAGTTCCTGATGAACCGCCCCTTAAGTAGACACCCTTAAATATCCACGCTAACGTACTGTACTTACAATAACCCTTATCCATGAGTGACTTCCGGCCCCTGATAAGTGGTGACCACCTTGTAAAAAAAAAATCCAAGAGGGTAGAGGTAGATGCACCAGCCCAAATGTGGCAACAATACCCCATGCATGGGTGAATAGTGGATTTGTACCGCTTCTTTTTCATTCTATCCTTCTTAGGGACCTCAGCAGAGAAGGGGTGAGATTTTGTTGCTGAGCGGCTTTGTCGGGGACATGTACGTCGAGAGGGCATAAGTGTAACGAGTTCCTCAGAGCACATTCCATTAAAATACTTGTAAAAAAGACACATATATACAATATTGCGGTGATGGGGCAGGAGTTGGAGCTTAGTTAACAATGTGAGGCCTATTATAGCGAAAACTCTTTTTTGAACCCTATCCGAGACGAAGAGGCTAGAGATAGATGTACCAGCCCAGATGCGGCAACAATACCCCATGCATGGGCGAATGGTGGAGCTGTACTTCTTTTTCATTCTCTTCTTTTTTTTCTTTTACTATTAATTCTTTTTTTTGTATTTTGCTTATTCCTTTTCTTCTTTTTCTTTCTTTCATTTGATTCTCTTTTCTTTTTTTTTTCTTTTTTCGCTTCGTCTATCCGTCTTCTTGCCGCTGTGATCGTCGTTCACATAATAAAATTCTAAAAATCCATATTCATTAATCGATTTCACTTTAACTGTATCTATCAAACGATTTCCTCAATTCATGGTATGAACCCTTTTTTCCTTTTCTGTCTCTTATTTTATATGAATAACAATTTGCATATTGTCGTTGCTTTTCTACAATACATTATTAAACCCAGTTTCCTTACCATTTTATGTAATATTGGTCAGAAGCAAGGTTTCATCATCTATTACCGAATTCAATCGACAGAATCTGTATTCGAAATTCCAATTATTCAGAGCGTTGAGAACCAACTCTGTCTCAACATGATAGTCACTATAATGTGTAAGAAACGCTGTTTTTCTTTCTACTTTTTTTATCATCCCAATGAATCTTGATCAGGATTCGATGAATATAGACGTTTCATATTTCAGTTAAATCTTTTCTAAGATCCGCGAAACTTCAGCGGCGCAAAATTGGTTGTTATGAGTCGTTCCTCTTTCTGCTTTTATACGATTTGAATTTCAAATCCGGAATGATTTCCTAAGAACTGATGCAATTCACCAGCGACATTATTCGCTGAAGTGCATGGATATTTTTATAAATAACAGGAATTCTCAATAATTTGGCTAAAGTACATGAGAAGGAAAAAAATTGCATTAAATACATATTTGTTGGATTATTCGGACAACATCATTTTGCCGAACTCGGGAATCTTTATGTCAAACTCGAGAATTTGCATGGAACTTCGAACGGGGCCAAAGATATCATGCTCTCATTCCGTCAGTCCTGACTGGGTAGAAATCCTAAGTAATTCGAAAATGTATTCAAGTGTTGCTCGCACTGACTATAGAAGCTTTAACCCTAAGGAGAGAAACTGAATTTTACCGAGTACTTTATCGAGTACGTTGCAGGTGTGTAAAATAATAAATAAAGTATTTGGTAAAATTTAGTTGCTAAATACTTTGTACTTCTACCTAGTCGTGGCTGATAGAACTCTTGGGAATAAAACAAATGGTTCCATTCAAACTTCATTGCAGATTCATGAGTTCTAAAAAAATGGTTCCAAGGTCGACAAGATACACCTGTAATGGATAGAGGTTATAATCCGTTATGAAAATAAATACGAAATGATAAAACGTTATGAAAATAACACTCTAAACGAGAACAGATATATACTAGCATGGAGACTCGACGTTGCCCGGGATTGAATGACGATCAACGAATATTTTACACTCCTATATTTTTATTGTCATCGAAATCCGTGAAATCACCCGGGATGAAGCTTCCCATGCCTCCATGCAGTAACCTAGTCCAAAATATATGTTATTCTACATTGCACTCTAGAGAACCTACTGTTGTTTTTATAAAATTATTTTATATAAACTTCTTTCCAGTTAACAAAAGTTTACGAAAAAAAAACACTAAGAAATTTACGTGCGGGGTTTTAACCTACAGACTACATCATGCAAAAGAAAAAAACACGCAACTTTTCAAGTCTTATAAAATTCTTTGCAGTTAATGACAAAAAAAATTGAGAAAAGTGCGTGCGGAGTTTGAACCTATACACACGCTATCAACCTACCCACAAGAGAATTTTCACGGCCCATTGTTCTATCATTGTTGCTAAAGGACGACATGGAAAAATGGTTTTACTGATGAAAGATAAATTAAAATAACGGTTTCAGTTATCGTTAATTATCTGGGGTATTTTGAAACAAAACTTAACTAATTCACTCGCAAACTTATACACTAATGTTCTGTAAATTTTAAAAATATCCTGTTCAGCCGTTTCGGAGCCTATATGAAACGAACTCAGACGCACACAGCGACAAAGTTGCGTTTATATATATATATATATATATATATATATATATATATATACATATATATATATATATATATAGTCATCCACATACAGTACTGTTTCGTCGTATCACAACTCATCAGTGCGGCTAGACATACACCTTTTCCTAGCTGTGGATCGAACCTACAACCATTGAGTTGACAGTCGGCTGCTCTAACCACCAGACCAAGAATCAGTGCCTGTAAATATTTCTCCCCACATGTCTATTAAATTAGCATTTACCCGTCGCGCAGTGCTCAAACTATCAGTTTGTTTATAAACAAACAGTGGGCTTCGCTTATACGCTTAAATACGCGTCGGGTGGAAATATATTTAAAAAGTGCTCAACCCAAAGAGGGGGGCATATTAGTCATCCAGATACAGTACTGTTTCGTTGTATCACAACTCATCAGTGAAGCTAGACATATACCTTTTCCCAGATATATATATATATATATATATATATATATATATATATATATATATATATATATAAATAAAAGTTACAATAAGTTTACTAAGGTAATCAAAATGGTAAACTTAAAATATATTATAAATATTAAAGAGTTAATATTTACAAGTAAAATAAACTCAGCCAGATATAAAGATGTCTTTAAACATATTTTATTAATCATTTGTTCATATATATATATATATATATATATATATATATATAATAGAAAATGTTATTCTTGAAAATCAATTGAAATTTGCACAGAAGGTATACAAAATTTTATTTATCCGACAAGGAGTACAAATCAAATTGAAAGATTTTTTAAAAATGTATTATTATTATCAGAGGAAAAAGGTCGTAAAATATACAGGATGGCCACAAAGTCACTCACCAATGTTAATTAAAAAAGTTAAAAAATTAAAAAAGTTATAGTAGCAACATTTATTCAAATTCAAAAAAATTTGCTCGATTGGTGCGTGACTTTGTGGCCACCCTGTACAATAAATTTTGCGGCTCAATGACTTGGAAGAAACTATAAGTATGAAATTAATCATGCTTGCATCAAAAAAGTTATTAAATAGTTTGTGAAAAAAAATATAGGGATTCAAAATGATTATAAAAGCAGGAAACAGGAAAAAGGGGAAAAGGGGAAAGTGGAAAATGGAGTTTAAAATAAATATGTGTAAAAAGTGGTTTGTGTTTACTATACTATTACTTATATCAAATCTGTTGTCAAGGCCGCTGGAAAAATGGTGGGATCTTTCTATCGATCCGGTAGATATCTCACTGCTGATGCTATTCTCTATCTATATAAGAGCCAGGTACGTCCAATGATGGAATACTGTTGCCACATCTGGGCAGGAGCTGCTAGAAAGGACTTGGCCTGCCTTGATAGAGTTCAAAATAGACTTCGTAGCCTCGTAGGAGATGTCCTTTTCTCCTCCTTGCAACCTCTATCTCACAGAAGAGATGTTGCGAGTTTGTCTCTGATGTATCGTTATTTTCATGGAAAGTGTTCAACTGAGCTTCAATCTATGGTCCCCCCTCGCCAAACTTTCACAAGAAACACTCGTCTAGCTGTAAACACTATCAATAATTCCCCCCACTCTTTATCTGTGCCTAAACCTAAACATAGATTCCATGAACAAAGCTTCTTTCTTAGAACTGCACGCCTGTGGAATTGTCTTCCGTTTTCCTGCTTTCCGGCTGACTACAATATGGTTGTGTTCAAGTCTAAAGTAAATAAGTTCTTGATGATGAGCCGTTCCATATAAGTTATCAAATTTACCAAATTTTCATTACTAATGATTACTATATTGACCAATTTCTGCTGTACACTCTTTAACCCTTATCCTTGAGTGGCCTCTGGGCCTTGATAATGTGGTGATGCCTATGTAAAAAAAAACCTTTTTATGCAAATATTACACAAGTATAAACTATGTAGAATATCTGCGTGAATATAATTTCATGTAATATGTAACTAGAAATGATAATCCTATAAGAAAACTGAAAAAAAAAACTAATAGGGAATTAATTAAAATGAATGTTTAAAAGAATATGCAAATTAGCTAGATCTTTTGCAGATGAATGAAATTCCACAACCCATATATAACAAAGTTGTATTTTCTTTTGAAGTAAATAGAAAAAAGGGTTTTTAATATGAATATTAATACACAAAAGAAAACAAATTCATATAGTCATCCACATACAGTACTGCTTGGCTGCTAATCAATGCGGCTAGACGGAGAACTATCTCGAGCCAGGACTGAAACCCGACCGCCTGTACGACAGTCAAGGCTCCTAACCATTTACACTAATCAGCGGCACCTGTGCGCGTCGTGAATTAACGATTTTTTTTTACTTCGCCCGAACTACCTAAGCTCGATTTGTTTACACAAAGAGAATCGCTTTATACGCTATATATTTGAAAAACACACAGTTTCTGTTTAACGAATTTCTTTTTGATTTTTCCAATTTACGTATTAATCTTTTTGTAATCTTATCAAATATTTATATGTAGGATCCATATATTATCTGTTGTTTTATTGTTTCCACTAGCGCTTTCTAACGGAATATCAGTAATACTACAACAAGATTAATATGTAAATTGAAAAAAAAAAAACTAAATAATAAGTCGTTAAACAGAAACCCTCCGTGTTTTCTCAACAGTATATATTTAAATGAAAACTTGCTGCCTTCCGTCTGTCTCTTCTTTTTTCAACAATTTATATATATATATATATATATATATATATATATATATATATATATATATATATATTGAGAGAGAGAGAGAGAAAGAGAGAGAGAGAGAAAAAAGGTGGGGGAAAGGAAGGAGTCTTGAAAGCTTTTCAACCTTTAAAACTATACGACGAAAAATATTTAGTACATCGCCCTGCCTTGGAAAACTCATTTATAATTCAATTAATCTATTGCATAAATAAATAAATAAATTGCAAAAAAACACTGAAATTTAATGCATGTTGGTAAGTAAATATAATCCTATCTCGTCAACCAATAGTTTTCTATTAAAACACAAGCATTTTCAGCCTCTGGACAAAATAATTTTCAGCGCTGAAAAGAAAATGAGAAAGCAAATAGCAAGTCAGTCCTTTTATCCTCTTAAGTAAATTTTAAAATCGTTCACCCTGGAACAAAACGTCAAGGGTATGTGTTTTTTTTTGTTTTTTTTTTAATCGTGTATTTTTTTAAATATTAACGGGCGTAATTCTATGATCTATGTACTAAGCCTTTATTACTTTGAACGTTTGTATGTGTGTCACGGTAAAGGAAGTAACTAGGTTTAAAAACAGAGTTCTCTCCCTTGCTGTAAAAAATAGTTAAGTTCAATTCAGAATATCTTTTCTCTGATCTTGTTTGCATAATCACGTCTCACCAGCGTATATTTTCAGGAAAGTCCCTTGGGTCCAACATTGGCCAATATTTTGGTTGGATTTTGATTGCTTTTTGATTAGTTTCCGAAACCGGTGAGTTATTTCTGTTATGTTGCTGGCATTTTTTTTATGTGTTCTTCTTGTAGGCACAATTAAATTTACTTTAACCTGCATTGACGTTTACTATGGACGGTGGTGTTAATGGTTCATTACCGTTCTTAGATGTTCTCGTCGAAAGATCTGGTATGTTTTATTACCAGCGTATACAAGAAACCCACCTTTACAAGAAAATACATTAGCTGGGTTACGTTCTACCCTAAATTCAGAAAATAAATCTGATTTAGACCTTACTGCATCGGACTCTGTTGATCTGCTTTAGTTCTAAACGAGATGCAGAACTCCAAAATATAACTGAGATCCTTTTGGCCAATGGTTATCCTTTACATCCAATATAAAATTTGTAAAGCATAAAACCCTGGCGGTTGTGACACTTTTGTGGGCGCTCAAAAACGTCCCATATACGTGAATCTCCCGCGTATCGTGTCAAAAGCCAGGAGTTTCACATAAACGTTATACATCCGTTTCACGTTGCTATTTTGCAACTAAGGTTCGAACGCTTCCCTCCTTCTTTTGAAAGGATGGTATTCCTACCCCTCAATACAAAATGATAGTATATCGTTTTAATGGTAGGTGCAAGGCTGACTACATGGAACATACCATTCAGCGTTTTGGGGTTAAAATTTTCCAACATGTCCCCTCTTCAATATGTAGGCACAAAAAAGTGGCCAACATCTGGGCGTGTACACGCTCATAAGTCGGCCATCGGTGAATATTTACTGCACTAGATACACAGATAAAATTTTCTCTATCATAAACAGAGAATGCTCAAAAATTTACTTAAAAACTTTCGAGGCGGTACTTATTAATGTGCACTTAATTGTAAACAGAAAGAACGTACCATAATTTTGAACATGGGTGTTCGATGATATTGTTTCCTTTTCTCCTTTTTTCCGTACCATTTTTTCCTCGCTGGTAATTTATGGTCTTTTGACCACGTTTGTGAACGACCCCCCCACCCCTGTTTCC
Organism: Euprymna scolopes; assembly: GCF_053919585.1. Classification (NCBI taxonomy): domain Eukaryota; kingdom Metazoa; phylum Mollusca; class Cephalopoda; order Sepiida; family Sepiolidae; genus Euprymna; species Euprymna scolopes. The sequence continues at coordinate 141,515,576 of NC_136500.1, read as the reverse complement.
GACGTTCATTTAGAAAAGTGTCGGCTGAAAGACGTCTTGATATAGTTCCCTTTCCTTGTCAAATTTTTCTTCTTTAATAATATATGGCTAAATTAAAAAAAAAAACTCAACAATTAATAATGGCACTGTGCCCAGTATTATTCAAATGTTTTATAAAATATTAAATAATAGACAATAGAGAAAATTCCCGCATCCCTCACATGGAATGCGTCTTTGTGTATTTAAGCATCAAATGCTTCTCTTTCCGCAGTCGCCTGCCAATCCAACATTCGTTCTGTTAAGCAAATGCAATTAATTGAGGTACAATGGTTAAGACTACCCGATATGTTGGCGAACTGTTGCTATAGCAAGTAATTGCAACCTATTATAGGTACTATACTGTAAATACCATCATTGTGAAATGACCCGAATGCAGTGGAAACCGATGAGCTATGGTCATCGATATCTGTGGAAACCTGATACAAGAAAAAGATACAGATTAAGAACGGAGATAAAGTAAAAAAAAAAAAAACACAGATTAAGAACGGAGAAAAAGTAAAAAGACAGATTAAGAACGGAGAAAATGTAAAAAGGCACAGATTAAGAACGAAGAAAAAGTAAAAAAAGACACAGATTAAGAACGGAGAAAAGTAAAAAAGACACAGATTAAGAACGGAGATAAAGTAAAAAAGACACAGATTAAGAACGGAGATGAAGTAAAAAAGACACAGATTAAGAACGGAAAAAAGGTAAAAAAAAAAGACACAGATTAAGAACGGAGAAATCGTTAAAAAATATTTTTCTTTTACAAATTTCATTAATTTTTCTCTATTACTTGATTATTGAATTTATTTTCCGCTGAGCGGTTACGTCGTGAAATACAGACCAACGCGGGCTGGCGACTTTTTTTTCTTATTTGGAAGTCACCGTTTTTCAAGGCCCAAAGACCATTCGAGGATAAGGGTTAGTGAATGTAAGGTAGTAGTTAAGTAATCCTTAATAATGTAAATTGGGTGGACGATTTGATTATTTATAACAGGAACTTGTTTAGATTAGATTTGAAAGCTACCATATCGTATTTAGCCGGGAAGCATGCCAGCGGAACAGTGTTCTAAAGGCGCTCAGTTCTTGGAAACAAGTTTTGTTCATGGAATTTGCATTTACATTTAGACACATATAAAAAGTGGGGAAAATCATATACAGTGGTTTTAGCTAGTCGAGTTTTTTTTTGTAGTAGTTTGGCAAGCAGGGACCATAGATTGGAGTTCAGACGAGCACTTGTCACGGAAAATAGCGATAGAGCAGATACAAGCTGGCGATGTCTTCTGTGGGAAAGAGATTGCTGGGAAGAAAAAAGGGCATCACTTACTAGGTTTCGAAGCCGGTTTTGAACTCTATCAAGGCCGGATCAGGCGTACCAAGTAACTCCTGCCCATATATTGCAACAGTACTCTATTGTAGAGAGCACCTGACTCTTATACAGATAGGGGATTGCATCGGGAGTGAGATACTTACTGGAGTGGTGGAGTGATCCAACCATCTTTCAAGCGATCTTGGAAGTTGATTTGATGTACCGTACTTTGGGGTAATTGCGCCAAATCCGGGGATAATTGCGCCAGCTAAAAAAAGGTGCTCTTTATATGCGTGATTGCCAAAAGAGTACTATTACTCCCGACTTGGTGTAATTACCCCAAAGTACGGTATGTGTTCCATTTTAGATCAGGAGTGAATGTCAGTCCCAGAAATTTGTCAAGACTCCGGACTTTTAACGAGTTAGGGTTAGGGTTGGGTGGACCAAGTTTGAATCTAGTCTCTTCTATAGCACCAAATCTACTTATGGACATTCTTCAACCTTCATATTGGTCCTTCATATAAGTATTGTATGTTAAAAAAGAATCAAGGAAACGAATAACAACGACAGGGTAGAGTCCTTGAAAAAATAGTCTTTTTATTATGGGTCACCACTCATCAAGGCCCTATGTCCACTTGAGGACAAAGGTTAATGAAAGTAAGATGGTAAATAAAGAAACAGTGCAATGTTCGTTTGTGATTGTAGAATTTGATTATTTAAGGGGGCAACTTAACAAGAACTTGTTTACATTAAACTTGAAAACGACCACGTTGTAATTAGTTGGGAAGCAAGCCAGCAGAACAAAGTTCCACATGCGGGCAGTTCTAGCAAAAAAAAAAAGCTTTGTTCATGGAGTTTGCGTTTTGATTTCATCATAGATAGTGGTTGGAATTATTCCTACGCTGATTCATTACACATTTAAAAGCATTTTTTTAAGTGCTCTTTTTCTCACAGTAAATGTTGAAATTAATTCTGTTCGATGAAGTTAATTATTGACTCAAAGTTAATAACTTTTATCGAAATTCATTTCAAATTATGAATTTCAACTCATACGCAAATTTTAATTAATATTGAATGTGTATTGAATAAAACATATTGATAAGTTTTATATCGGCTTCGTTTTCACTTTTGGTGTCATTTACAAAATTGCATAAGTTTCTACCAGGGCAGACATTTTTTACTGGTTTTCTTTTCTTCACAAAAGACTGTCTTTCTATTATTTAGATATCTATATTTTTTTATAAAAATTAGAATGTGTGTGTGTGTGTGTGTGTTGAAACTTGATATATAGGGGATTCGGATTTGTGGAAAGAAATTGATTCGGTTTTTAGATTTTAGCCGGTAAAAATAGCTGATAATGGGTCTAAATTAAAAACTGATCGAACTTGACAAGTGTTAGTCGACCTTAAGTGCTCTTATGTGCATTTGTGAATATACATTTAATTCATTTTTAACTATTTCTTATCACTTTGACGAGAGTTCAAACGGTAACGAATTAGGCTGAAGCGTTAATTGTTTTGTTTTCTTTTCTAGTATATGGCATCGTAGTCTTATTTCTTCTTTATTTTGAAATCACTATATACATATATATATATATATATATATATATGTATATATATATATACACTGGGTACAATATAATAATCAATAGAGAATTACATAATAAAAATATAATATTTAAACGTATTTTACAACCGGGTAACGCCGGGAGATCTGCTTATTACATATAGAAAATTACCTATTCATAAGTGACAGCATTTGTATACGATCGGCTGTTCGCGTTTCGAGTCTCGGTGTCAATAGACATGTTACATCAAGCCATACTGATGAGTCGAAAATCATTAAACAGCTTTCTGCGGATGATTGTAGTTCACACACACACACACACGCACACACACACATATATATATATATATATATATATATATATATATATATATATATAGTCACACTATGAATATTTTGACTTGTAATTACTAACACAGCTTTCTTTACCAAACAATAATTTGCATAAATGAAAATAACTTTTGTATTCTTATCTCTTGCATAAAAAATATTTCGCTATGAAATTTCGTTTTTCTAAATTTTTGCACCGACAAAACTCTTTTTATGTTGCTCGTTTGCACTTATGAACTGGTGACTTTAATGTATATATATATATATATATATATATATATATATATATATATATATATATATATATATATATATATATTAATTTATTTAAAGTAAATTGACCGAAAATAATCAGTTCAGTAGAAAACGTAGCATAGTTATTTTTCTTTCTTGTTAATTGATTTATTTGGAGAATTGGGGAATATTGCTAACAGAATTTATTAAATCAAACTATAATTGAAGGCATTGCAAACCATGCATATTTATAAGTATTTGCTATTTATCTCATAAATCAAACTATGAACTTCGTAAACAATCAAGTTCAACTTCAGACTACTTTTGGACTTACTTCCATGAATCAAACATTAGTTTTTGATGGTCATAAGAGATTCGTGGGGGGGGGCAGTCTGTGAGAGGTGGTCATTGACAAGCTCACACAGAAGGACTTCCACAAGGCCTTCCAAAATTTGTTGGAACGGTACAAGTGCATTGCAGCCGGAGGAGATTACTTCGGAGGAGACTAGAGTTTCATGTGTGTACTAATCAACAAAAGTGCCGATACGAAAAAAATATGGTAACTTATGTGAGGCGTCTTCTATAGTCCTCTATGAACACGATTCTGTTTGAATCTCATTACCTCTTGTTTACAGTGAAAAAGAGTTATAAAAAAACGATCATTTTGGACTCTGTGCAGATACCTCCTTCTCTCACTATATCTAGAAATGACACCCCTCTAGCGTCAAACCCTTTTCACGTCGTGATTAGGAAAAGAAAGGAAACAGAGTAGTATCAGGTTTACACAGTAAAAAAAAACTAGGATAAGTCGGTACAACGAGCCCTCATTCAGTTGTCGTCTATTTATCTCTATGTATTATGCAAAGAAGTGTAAGAGAAACAGTGCTTCTGCACTATTCGTTTGTGTGACATGCAAGGGTTAGGATTATTCTGTTCTTGATATCGGCTTTAAAAACCGGCAACATTACAAGTTATAGATTTGCTGCCACTCTGGCATCAATTGAAATGGATGGCTCTCGTCTTGGAGAGGCTCCATGTTTTGACAAGCTTCTGGGTTTGACCTTTACTCCTGATCTGAAATTGAACACGTACATCAAATCTGTTGCCAGGGACGCTGGGAAAATGGTGAGATCCTTCTACCGCTCCAGAAGATATCTCACTACTGATGCAATTCTCTATCTGTATAAAAGTCAAGTACTCCAAGGATGGAGTACTGCTGCCACATCTGGGCAAGAGCTGCTAAAAACAGCCTATCCTGCCTTGACAGAGTACAAAATAGACTTCGTGCTTTAGTGGAGGATGCCCCTTTCTCTTCCCTTCAACCTCTCTCCCACAGAAGAGACGTTGCCAGCCTGTCTTTGTTTTATCGTTATTTCCATGGCAGTTGCTCGTCTGAGCTCCAATCTCTCGTCCCCCCCTCGCCAATCTTTCACGAGAAACACCCGTCTGGCTGAAACTACTGTCAATAATTTTCCCCACTTTCTAACTGTAGCTAGATCCACACGTAGATTCCATGAGCAAAGCTTCTTTCTTAGAACTGCACGCCAGTGGAACTGTCTGCCACTTGCCTGTTTCCCACCTGACTACAACTTGGACGTCTTCAAGTCCAACGTAAACAAACTCCTGACAAACCGCCACCTTAAGTAAGACACTCTATCAAATCTCCAATACTAATGATTACTACCATACTATCTCATTGATTACTGTACACGCAATAACCCTTATCCCTGAGTGGCCTTCGGGCCTTGATAAGTGGTGACCCCCATGTAAAAAAAAACAAAAACAATCTATTAGCACAAACTTCCTACAGGCTGTCCAAAAAGTAACTGAAGGGTTGAAACATTTTATCATTTTATTATTAATAATTTTTTTTTTCTCAATTTTAGATATTTTACAGATAATATTTTGAAAATTAATAAGGGCTAAGTGTAATAATGAACAACGAAAACAAGTTGTTAAATTGTTTTAGCAAAATCATGGGTCAGTTGTTTTTACTCAAAGAGCGTATCGACGACATTTTTATGTAAGACATTTTTATGTAAGACATTTTTATGTAAGAGATAGTCCGAGTCACAACACGATTCGAAAAATTGTGCAAACTCTTCCATAATTAAGGGAAAACATCAGAGATCAAATAAGGGAGTTAAATCGCAATCCAGAGATTCTGTAATCTGTCATGAATAACGTTTTGGAAAAGAGCACAAATATGCGAAGCTGAAAATGGTCAACATTTAAAAGACTTTTTTTTTCATACATAAAGATTCTTTTAATTTTGCTGTTTCAGTTAAATTCTCCAATTTCTTAGTTAAATTGTGTTAAAATTACAGAAAGATATCATGAAAAATAAAGAATCTATTTCGAGTTCAAAATCCTTAAGTTATTTTTGGACAAACCGTACAAGTCTGATTCACTTAAGAATAATAACCACGGCATCAACTGCTACTTACCTCGAATTCTTTCAAACACAGTCTGTTCACTAACACGTGACCAATTTGAACCAATCAAAACATTTATAACTCAGCACTCATCCGTATGTAATAATATGTGTGTATAGTTTCAAATACGTTTTTATCCATTCTAAAATTTGATGAATTATCGAAAGATCAAATTTACTTGAAACTTTTCGATTTGTCATTAATGATTTATTTATTTGGACATTTGGGTTTTCGATCAACAAGACGTTACTTAATTAATGAAAATGGAACTTCGATTTTAGAGTTGAATGACTTTTTTCGACAATGAAAACTTTTAGCAATAAATATTTGAAAATCTTTCGTCATCATTAAAGAAGAACGGATCAATTCTTGAGATACGTCATTTCTTTATTAAACAAGATACGTCCATTCAATTTGCGCGTTTAGTGAAAAAAATCTCTAGCGAAATCTGGACGTGATTCATATGAACGCTAACAAGCAAATGGCTCTCATTCCTACCCTCTTTCTATTCTGCTTTGTTGGAATTTTCTCTTTTTTCACTTTCAAAAGCAAGTAAGTTTTCACATGAACGTGTTTATTCAAATTATATTCAACCCCCACGTTGTCATCGACGGTCGTACATCCAAACAATATGATATAAATGCGGGAGTACCTCAGGGGTCTATCCTTGGACCTTTATTATTCCTGATATTCATAAACAACCTCCCTGATAAAATTGTTTCGGTGATGGGTATATTTGCCGATGACACCACCGTCTATAACAGGCATAAGGGGGGGGGATGAACACATATATAAGGAAATGGTAGAAACACTAGAGGATGACCCCCAATCTGTAGTGGAATGGGGACAAAAATGGATGATGACATTCAATGCTGCCAAGACAAAGCTTGTTTCCTTCAATGACTACAAGAAACCTTTTCTACCATCAATAGTAATGGCCAAGAACACACTGCCTGAAAGTACTTCCGTTAAACTCCTCGGCTTAATGTTTACAGGGAACATGAACTAGAATATATACACTGAGAGCATTGGCAATGCTGCTGCAAAGAAAGTGGGCTCTCTTTACCGTGCCAGAAAATTACTTACGCCTGAAAGTATCCTGTATCTATATAAGGCCACCATTCGTCCATGTATGGAGTACTGGTGTCACATTTGGGCTGGTGCATCTGCCGCTTGTTTCTCACTCCTGGGCAGGGTTCAAAAGAGAGTCGCCAACCTGATGGGTCCGGAACTGTCATCTAGGCTTAAGCCTCTGTCCCATCGACGAGATGTTGCATCCATCTCCCTGTTCTAGAAATACTTTAATGGTGAGTGCTCTGACGAACTGTAAGCACTTGTACCTCCTCGACGTGACTAACCCCCGACAAACCTGACAAGCAGCCAATCCTACACCTTCACAGTAGAGATCCCTAGGTGTAAGAAAGCCTTTTACTCCAATAGTTTCTTCCCCAAAACTGAAAGTCTTTGGAACTTCCTTCTGGGATACTGCTTTCCCAACTGTACTGATATGCAGAAGTGCAAGTATAATGTGAACAAACATCTTTCTACTCATCTCCCTTCATAATGCCCCCGAAAATTATGTCCCCGATAGTAGCCCCCTACTTAAAAGTGGCACTTGCCTTGTTTGGGGTTAAAATTGAATTTAAAAAAAAAAAAACATTAGAAAAACAGGTGTACGTGAAAGTAATGCCCGTATGAACATAGAAACTGATATAAAATCTGGTGGGAGACAATCAATTTTCTCCAGACTTCTAAAGCCAACCACAATACTGAATGATCTTGATAACGCATGTTTACCACCCTCCGTGCTTTTGAGGCAAGATGGAAAGAACTCAATGGCTCACATACCAGCTTTGTGCAAATCGCGCAAACATGCTTACGCACTAGCGACAGTCAGGTAAACAGCAATACACACACTTGCAAGAACAAAGTAAACCAACACACATACACACATGTAGTCACACTATGAATATTTTGACTTGTAATTACTAACACAGCTTTCTTTACCAAACAATAATTTGCATAAATGAAAATAACTTTTGTATTCTTATCTCTTGCATAAAAATATTTCGCTATGAAATTGCGTTTTTCTAAGTTTTTGCACCGACAAAACTCTTTTTTATTTTGCTATTTAGCACTTATGAACTGGTGACCCTCTCATTATCTTAATGTTTCATTCATTTCCACGTGCTACATATGTATTTTTCCTATTTTCTTCTTTCGCTAAAACATAAATTTTATGCCACAATGTTTATCACATGTTAATGTGACTCTTTGTCAAATAAAACAAAGACGTTATCGTCGTCCAAAATGGCTTCCCTCAGAGCCAGGGATAATGCCACAAATGCTACTTATAATTTACGTGGGATAGATCAAAGTGAACATCATTTTTAAATGGCAAGTGTCGATTTTAAATAAATTTCCATGCATGTATTCATGGAACGATAATATTGTCGTCATAAAGAAGACGAAATGATTCCATTTCCGTTTGATGGAAACCAGTTTTCCTTTCTTGCAGACCATCTACTAGTTGGCCAGTTGTGTACAGATCCCAAGAGCGATAGGAGCCTTCTATTATGTCTGAAAGTGACACAATGCTCAAAAGGCGAGATCGGAGATGTGGCGCTGTACAACTCATGTTCTCTGTCGATCGAATAGGACCATTGCCAGCACCTTCCAAATGCATCGCTGGATTGCCACGAATAACAAGAACGTGTCCAGGGTGATGAAAGCAAAGTTTCCGGTCACGATTATGGCCTTCGGTGTGGTTTAAAGTGAGTACCACATCACGCATGCTCACATCTCTGAAGTAGGAGTGAAAGTCAACACCAATTGTTTACCTAGATGTGCTGATGAGTGTGGTTATCAACGGGTGTAGTCAGGTGGCAGCTGGCAGACCCTGGGTGTGGCAGCAAGACTCAGCGCCGGCACACAAGTTCAAAGAAACCCAAGTTTGGCTTCAGAAAGAGCTACTACGTACCCTTTACTCACTTCCCCCTTCCTCCCCTGACCTGACCCCGCTGAACTACTTCGTTTGATCATACCTCGAGAGCATCACCATCATGACCTCTCATAACACCAAAGCAAGCCTAATCGATAATATTCATCGATACTTATTTTTATTGCCATCGAAATCCGTGAAATCGCCCGGGAGGAAGCTTCATATGCCTCCATGCAGTAACTTAGTCCAAAATATATGTTATTCTACATTGAAGTCTAGAGAACCTACTGTTTCTTTTATAAAATTATTTTATATAAATTTCTTTCCAGTTAACAAAAAAAATAACATTGAAAAATTGACGTGCGGGGTTTGAACCTACAGACCTCGTCATGCAAAAAAACAAAAAAGAAAAAACACACATTTTCAAGTCTTATTAAATTCTTTGCAGTTAATTAAAAAAATTGAAAAATTTACGTGAGGAATTTGAACCTACAGACCACGTCATGCAAAAAAAGAACACGCTATTAACTTATCCACAGTAGAATTTTCACGGCCTGTTGTTCTATTATTGTTGCTAAGCGACGACATGGAAAAATGGCTTTACCGATAATAGATAAATTCAAATAACGGTTTCGATTATCGATTATCAGTAATTATCGGGGGTATTCTGAGACAAAACTTAACTAAGATCACTCCCAGATTCATACACTAAAGTTCTGTGAATTTTAAAGAAAATTTGTTCAGCCGTTTTGGAGTTTATAAGGAACGAACTCACACAAATAGACAAAATTGCATTTATATAATTGTAGAAATAAAATGGTACAATTCTAGAAAAGAATTTATCTTTTTTTATGTACCAAAAGCCAAATGAAATTTATGTGAGCAACGTTTCTTTTCAAGGACGTCTTATCTGTTTAACAAGATACCACGAGTTTGATTCCCAACCGACAACAACATGGTCGTCTTCAAATACTTGTTAACATGTAATCTGGGTTATTAATTCCTCTTAGTAATCTTCTGCTTATTCCACCGAATGTTAACGATCCTAACGTGGAGACGATCATTGCGTGATCCTTGGGAATTGATAGATTTTCATCCATTAGTAAAAAAAAAAAGGGTTATTATTTATGGTAGATCTATTCTCCGTAACTATTTAGTTATGAAATTTTTTCTTTACTGATCCATACGAGTGCATGTCAGAAGGGCATAATATAAATGCCCTTCTATGTAGAAAATTCGTAATTGACTCTCGCCTTACTACAACAACTGCCAACAATTCCCTTGGCAAGGTACAAAACCGTCTTGTAAATCCAGTGGGTTACAACCTTTTCGCCTCCTTACTAGTTCTTTCTCACAGAAGTAACATTGTGAATCTATCTGCTCTATCGATATTTTCATGGCAGGTGCTCGACTGAGCTTAAATAGTCAAATATTTGTCTAAATACAACAACTGCCAACAATGTTCCTTATTAATCTGTGCCTAAAACGTAAACGCAAATTCCATGAGCAAAGTTTCTTTCCTAGAACTGTACATCTGTGAAATACAATACTGCGGTACTGCTTCTCAGTGTACTATAACATGGCTGTTTTTAAGTTTAATGTGAACACGTTTCTGATGAGTTGTCATTTTAAATAAACAAACGCTTGCTAAGATCCATTATTACCGATAATGACGGTGTTATGTCACCGGCCACCTGACAATCATTAACCCTTATCCTTAAGTGATCTTCGTGCCTTGATAGCCGTATCCCCTAGTATAAAGTACCTATTAAATTGGTTTAACAAACAAATTTTTGCGTTTTAACTACAACTGCCACCGATTCCCTTTACAGAGTACAAAACCGTCTTCGAAATCTGGTGAGTGAGGACAATTTTTGTTTCTCTGCTTCCTTAGACACCAACTTACGGCCATGATTGCAACAGATTCGAGAGATTTTCGAAGGAATTAATAGCAGCCTGGACGTTTCAGTACACCAAACAATATACACCAAATCTTGTAGAACGTGTAACTAAACACCGAATTATCAGTTCTTATTATGGGCAAAAGAACATTACAGCATCTCGGATTGATACGATTAGGACATACGTTAACCTTTCCGATCGATTCCAATTTAGCCTGTAGCATGCAATGCAACCTCTTCCCTTCCAAAGTCATTGCCTTTACACCAAAGAAAAAAGATGTCGCAAAGATATGTCTCGTAACTGCAAATCGGTCGAACGAAATGTCCATGGGGGAATTGATTTCCCTTGCTCTTCTTACAGGTCAACTACAGTTGATAAGAGATTATATCGTTTTTGTTTCTGTAAAACCACAAAAACAAAACGAAATATTCGTGTCTGAAGGTAAGGGCTATCGAATCGTGTGTAGATGCGTCCAAGTATCGCCATAGAAGGCTACGTCTATCGGTGTGTTTTAAGAAAAAGCGCATAGATTTAATAGACGGCTTTCAATTCGGATGCAAACACACGTCCTAATAAAACGCATGAATCATTTGGTTCGTCTGTTACGCTTAAGTTTTAAACACAATTTATAAGTGTAGTAGATTTTTGTCAGTTAAAAACAGGCAAAAGTTATGGTCCATTAAGTTAGAATTTGCGCTTTATACGAAATTGATGGTGGAATATACTAGAGTATCTCATGCTAATTTTTTTCCTTGTCTTTTTTTTTATTGAAATCAACCGAGAGCTCTTTTTCGTATCCTTGCTGCTCCCTTAAGTGCAATTGTTTAGATTTCTCTAGCACTTGGTTCACCAGGAATATTAGTTAGGTAGGACTTAAGGTTCTTCTTCATAAGTTCTGTAGCACCTATGATAACTGGTATGATTGATATCTCCCTAAGATTCCAGTTTCTTTTCATATCATACATGAGACCTTGGTATTTGGTCTGTTTCTCCTTTTCAGCTCTGTTCATTAGGAACACACCTCCGTCATTAGGAACACTCACTTCAACCAAGAACAGCTAAACATCAGAAATATGCTAATTTAGCGACACATCTGACACTGACGGTGAAATTGGCGAAATGGCCACGCCCATTTTTAGCAAAGTAGAAACACCCACCAGTATTATATCTTTGAAGCCGTCGAGCGTAGGTGGTCATGTGACCACTCAAAATGTCCGGAATTGCCACATTATGGGGGGCAGTAATACATTACGATGTCGTAAAACCAATTTTTTCAAGATATTTGCAATAAACTAATTTCAACGTTGTACATCGTACCTCGTACTGCACCCCCATCTTTGTTATATTACTTCTCTACATTATCCATAATTTTTCTGTTTAATTTTGTGGATTTCGACACTTTGTGCTTTTATTGCAACCACAGAATACCACATATTTTAAGTTTTTTGCTCTGCAAGTACATGTCTTTGTAAACCTATTGACATTGCGCTTTTGAATGGAGGCGGTAAGTCATCTGGCCTGCATAGTACAGGCAATATCATAGGAGTTATGCTGAGTTCTGTTGTTTCATGTCCAAACAATATGGTTAAATTTGTGCTCGTTTTCATCCTAAATACTAATTTCTATTAATTGCTAACTGTTCATTGAACGGATACCGTAATACTGAGTTCGCTGTACCTTATCATAACAAAAGTCCACACAAAATTTCAGTCAAATCGGTCCAATAGTTTCTGTAAAACAAATTGGAACTGACAAACAGAGTAAAAAATAAATACACTTAGTCGGACTAGTGTTCTCACTTTTGATATTGTTCTCACAGCATTTCTATGTTTTTATGTGTGTCTTGTCGAATTTGGGAATCATTCTGTCGAACTCGGGAATCTGTACGGAATTTTAAACAGATCATTTTATTTAATCCAAGGTGGTAGGTTTCTCCCGTCCTGTCAGCTAGATGTCTTTAGTAATTCAAAATTGCACTTTTAGTATCACTCGCAGTGAGAATTGAACCTTGAACCTCCAGAAGACTTTCATTTAGCAATGATTGTTATTTAATCACTTTATTCGTTACGCCAGGGTTCCAATAGATTATCTAACAGACACTAAGGAATCAATATACAAAGACAAAATAAAGTGTCAAAATAGCACTAATGACCCTTGTCATGACTAGAGGAACTCTATATATATAAACGGCAAAATGTGTGTGTGTGTGTGTGTGTGTGTGTGTGTGTGTGTGTGTGTGTGTCCGCAAAAGGCTTTTTCCGCTTGGTTCTCGCTCGGTTCGCTCATTCTAAAAACATTTTTATATCACGTCTAAATGATAATATCTACGAGTCAACAACTGGGGTTGCCTGTCTATTTAATTTGCCCGACTTTGAAAAGCTAAATATTCCACATTTTCGGATCGCCGCGTGTTGCTTTCACTTTTCAGTATGAAAACAGCGAAACTGGATTCGAACCGGACGTAAACGTCACCGTCAACTATCCCGCAGTAAAACGATTTGACCTCATTAAAAACTACGGAATAGCGTGATGTGTGACATTCACTTTTTAATCGCTCTTACATTGCTACTGTAGCGCAGGTGTTCGGACTCAACCTATGGGCCTCAAGGCTCCGGGTTCTAGCCTACCTGTTATCAAGCCCCGTCTTATTTTTTTTTTCATTTTTAAAATCGCTGTTTTTTATCGTTTATTTTTTTTATATATATTTAAACAGGGTTAAGTTTCCTTTTTGTTCCTCTTTACTTCCCCCCAAACACACACACCTACAAACACCCGGGCAACGCCGGGTACCTCCGCTAGGCTATTACGCGAATCGTCGATAATTTCTTTTGTTTTAAATAGCTACATTGGAACCTTTTATGCTACGTGTAACCGTGGGCTCATCGATAGGAGCATTCAGTTACTAACTTCAGTTATGCGAGTTCACTGCTGGAACGCGTTATTGATTTTCTTTTTTTACTTACAAAATTTTCCTTTCGGTTTCGCTTCTGGCTTGTGACACAAGTCTCGTTTTTTTTATTTTACGCCGCAAACCTTCGCCCATCCCGTCCCCGTTTTCACAATTTATTTTTTGCCCCCGCCCTCCGCTGTCACATGATTTTTTTTTCGATCGGGCTGCGATTACCCCCCCCCCCCCGTTGTCACATTTTTTTTACGAATCTCCTCGCCCACGTTGCCCCTTTTTTGTGCCCCCCCCCATCACGTTGTAACAATTTATCATATTATACGACCAAAAATGTTTTGTACAATTTGACAAGCCAGCCTCCCTACCGCTCCGATTGTCACAACTTTTCTACAACCGGGCAACGCCGTGTGCTACCTCCTGCTAGTCTTGTATAATTATTAACTTTATAACATAATAAATCCGGAAAGAGTAATAAGTGTAATTGAAAACCATCTCGTATGTACAAGAAAATGAAATATAAATTAGCTCAGTTTTCCTTAAATGCTTCTACAAAGTCATCGAGGATAACTTTATAACCTCACATTAAAAATAAAAATGAACACTCTCACTCAGTAATATCTAATTTCGAACAAATTTCGAAATTATGATAACGACAGATACAACAATTTCAATAATAAATATCCAAACCATACCTAGCACTATATGTAATTATGTAGATAAAATAAATTCTCCATTCAGTAACGATTGCATAGCCTTTTAGGAATGCATAATGTATTAATCGCGTGAATAAACACCTCGAACAACAGTTATAACAATCACATAGCAGCCAATAATGCAAATCACAGCAGGTTTATTAACCCTGACACGATGTACAGTCTTAATATTAACAACAACAACAACAACAGCAATAATAATAACAACAACAACAATAGTTGTAAGTTAAACATATCTCCAAAATAATTTCCACATCAACTGACGTAATGCCAAATAGTCATGTAGGGTCCAGAAGGATGGAAAGACCAAAGAGAAAAAGCATAACTAGACCCCTACTTGACAAGTACGAAGAGAACTGGGCCCTTGGTGAGGCTCATTGTCACTCAAATTCAGGTGAAGACCAATAGTTATTGCCAACAAGAAATCAATGGTAAACAGCGGTTGCGACAACGCATTTTGAATTACAAATTTTACCAAAAGAGGTGGAGAGTACTTAAAATTTGGGGAGACTTGTTGTCACTCAGATTCTATAGAACACTACATGTTATTCTTAAGGATAAATATTTGATAATGTGAAAACTTCTAATGAAAACTAATAATAATTATAATTATAATTGTGATAATGGTGTTGTTGTTGTTGTTGTTGTTGTTGTTGTTCATGTGGTTGATGTGATTTTTGTTGTTGCTGTTGCTGTTGAGGTTGAGATTGTTTTTGTATTGTTGTGGTTGTAGTTCTTGTGATTCTCGTTGTTGTAGATGTTGCTGTAGTGGTTTTTGTTGTTGTTTTTTGCAGTTGATGTGTTGTTTTTGTTAATGTTGCGGTTGTTATTGGGGCTGTAGCTGTGGTCTTTGCAGTTGTGGTTGTGGTTGTTTTAGTTATTTGTTTATTTGTGATAAAAATTCAATAAAATCTGGGATCTCAAGTCATAAAAGCACTGTCATAAAATCTCACCTCTCGAAATGCACATTATTAGACAAATGTAGATTTTTACATGGAGGTCACCACTTATCAAGGCCTGGAGGCCACTCGGGGATAAGGGTTATTGCGTGTACAGTAATCAATGGGATAGTATCGTAGTAATCGTTAGTATTGAAGATTTGATAAAGTGTCTTATTTAAGGGGGCGGTTCATCAAGAACTTGTTTATGTTGGACTTGAAGACATTGTAGTCAGGTGGGAAACAGACAAACGGAAGAGAGTTCCACAGGCGTGCACTTCAAAGAAAGAAGCTTTGTTCATGCAATTATATGTATCTGTTTGAAGAAAGCAAAAACGTGTTTGCAATTACAAGACTACTTCAGAAAAATCTATATCTACGTTTTGATTTAGGCACAGACAAAGAGTGGGGATGTAGTTGTTGAAGGGTAAAATATAGGTTGAAAGAAGAAGGAAACTGCGAAAATGAAAATGCATGGTCATTTCATTGTTGAAAATCTGGAATGCCCTCCCTGTTTCCTTTTAAGTTTTTTTTTATTCTGTTCGCCCCAACCAAGCTATATTCCCACGGGATTATGTCTACAGGGGACTATGTGATGATCTGAATATTATTTTGGACCATATCTACAGGGACACTCTGTAGGAGTTGAGCAGTGATAGATTGTGTCACATAAAACTCAAATATTATATTAAAGGGGTGGGATTTTGCTGCATGTCAGATTAGTCGCAGGTATCTATGTCGAGAGGGCACAAGTGCTTTGAGTTCGTTAGAGTACATTCTATTAAAATACTTGTAAAAATTGCAGAGGGGAGGAATATTGCGACGATGAGACAGAAGTTAGAGCTTGTTTGATAGGGCGAGATCTATTAAGCTGGAGACTCTGTTTTTACCCTGTCTAATAGGAAGAGACTAGCGGGAAATGTACCGGCCTAGATGTGGTAACAATCCTCCATGCATGAGTGAATGGTGGCTTTTTATAGGTATACAATACCCTTATGTGTAAGTAAATTTCTCGCACGGTAAAGAGAGCTAACCTTGGCAATGTCCTCAATTTAAGTGTTCCAATTCACATTGCCTGCGATACACATATGCAACTTTAAATAGTTTTTATCTTTACTGGCAGAATTGTCGGAAGATATAGAAATTATCCCTGTTATTTTTCACGTTTTATGTTTAACTAGAAGATAAGGTAGTCCGTCTTACACACACACACACACACACACACACACACACACACACACATATGTATACCTAAACTTAAATTCCATGAACAAAGTTTCTTTCTTAGAACTGGACGCCTATGGAATTGTCTTCCGTTTTCCTACTTTCCAGCTGACTACAATATGGTTGTCTTCAAGTCTAACGGAAACAAGTTTTTGATGAGCCGTTTATATAAGTTTACAAATTTACCGAATTTCCATTACTAACGATTACTATATTGTCCAATTTCTACTGTACACTCTATAACCCTTATCCTCAAGTGGCCTCTGGGCCTTGACAAGTGGTGATGCCTATGCAAAAAAACGAATACTAGAAGATGTATCTGGCCTTGCCCGTTATTAAACGTAACGTTAAATTCCTTCAAAAAATGATGCAAAAAAAAAAGAAAGAAAACACGGAAAGAAACTGACACATGTGCAGACGAGTATATTTTCGAAACAGTTCACTTCTTGTAAGTGAAATATAAATACTCGAGCTGAGATCGAAACCAAAACCTAAAGACATTGAGACAAGTACGATAACCATTAGATCAGCTTGCCACGGTCGTTAAAAAATTGTTTTCAAACATCGTGAGACAGTTGACTAACAGATAAAACTCCTATGGCATCCAAGTACAAATCTTTATTTTTGATTCTTTTGCAGTTCTTTTTTTCGGATGAAACTCAATTAAAAAGTTTTTTATATATGTCTAAATCTATATATCTATAAAAGAGAACTGTCTGTGTGTCTGTCTGTCTGCGTACATTTCCCTACGCAATAACTCTGTCAATTTTTAGTATACAGACTCTAAATTTGATATACAGGGTACTGAGATTTGGGAAAATGTAATCCGTTTTCGGCCAGAAATTTGACTGTTATGGGGTCAGCGAGTTGACCTTTGAGAACTCTACCAAACTCCTCCGCCAATTTTGGGTTTAAACAATTGAAATTTTAGATATAGCTATCTTGGACATGGATCTAACTTAATAACTTGATTTGAGCCCAAAACAATAAATTTAAGGGGTAATAATAGGGGTCAATTTTTTTTTTAATTGACCTCTGCGGTCACTACCAAATTACTCAGACAATATCTGGTCTAAACATTTGAAATTTTACATAAAGGGTATTCAGTGATAGGGCAAACCTTTCAATCGGTTTGGGTCGAAAATTTGAGCTACCAATATATAAACGTATGTATGTATGTATGTATGTATGTATGTTTGCATGTCTGCCTAAAACTTTCGATAGAGGCGACGGATTTCCACAAGATCAGTGTCGTTTTTAAGCTCGACCTTTCAGATAATAAGTATCGGAAAATTGGCTACAAACATTAATTTCTTCACCTTTTGCGAGTATATATATATATATATATATATATATATATATATATATATATATATATGTAGGTATTTAATTATTATATTAAAAAATAATTATGAAAGCCCCTTTAAGAAATTCGTTTCTTATCGTTGAGCACTTTCAGTTGAATTAAAGTCGGTCAATTTAGCTCTTATGCATAGATAATCGTATAACGATTAGATCACTCTCTGACTGACGTAATGTACATTTAAAAGTAAAATGTTTAAAATTTAACGCTATTTCACGCGGTTAATGGTAGCCGAATGGATACGGTCTCCACTAATCGAGCCAGAGATGTCTCGTCTTGCGGGGTTCGAATCGAACTGCACTGAAGAATCCGGAAAGGATGAAACACAAGTGTCTGTAGGTATTTAATTATTATATTAAAAAACTAGCGGGGGTACCCGGCGTTGCCCGAGTGTTTGTTTCCGGGACGGGGGGGAGTTTCAAAAAATGTTATGGTAGGTAAGTAGGAAGGATCAAACCTGGAGTCATGAGTAAAAGTAGGAAAATAAAGTGTGAAAAAAAAAAAACATCTGCAACGTTAACAGTTCGGCCACCAAGAAAAGTCCATTGCAGTTGTTTAGAAAAAAAAAAAACGACTACGGTAGGTCGGCGCGAACGTGAAAATATAATGTGAATTGTCCAGCACGCTAACCACTACGCCACAGAGCACTGCAGCTTAGTTTAGTGATTTTAAATAACTTCACATGAAAGAACTACGAAGCCAAACCGGTGGTCTCTTCTCAACTGTTCCTTGTGAACGATCCCCAAACGGTGTTAAGTGGTGGCAGGGGGAGGAGGAATTTATTAGAGAGAAAATATTTTACCACTTCCATTGATCTTAACCGATTTTGGCCGTGACTTCTCAGCAGAAAAAGTATAGAAATCTAAGATTATCGAGGAATTTGAGAAATAATAAGCCTATAACACACCTCAGATATTGTTCTGCCGTTTGTGCATATTATATTTGCATGAAATATCTTGATTTTTAATCCTATTAAGGTCAAAATCCGACGGGAAAAAATGAGTTCATTTTATTTATATAGAAAGAAGAAAGATAGAGAAGAAGGAGATAATTATATATATATATATATATATATATATATATATATATATATATATATATATATATATATATATACGAGCAAACAGCTAATAAAACATGTTAAAAAACACTTTGAAAAAGAGTTAAAAACATATTTAATCTGAAATGGAAACACTTGATAAGTGGATATATATATATATATATATATATATATATATATATATACTAGCTTAAATATAATATATATATATATATATATACTAGCTTTAATATAATATATATATATATATATATATATATAAATTATCATTAATCTTTTCTGCGTTTTATGTTAAATGATTACGATGATGATTATAATTAAATTGCAAATAAAAGTAAGATCTCTGGCACTTGACAATGTTTATATGGAATTAACAGTCAGATTTCACTTTACGTTCAGCAGGTGTCAGACGATAGAGTTTGTGTTAGAAATGCAGCACGATAGATTAATTTCGATCCCCGCTTGGGGTATCTGCTTGTCAAGCCGCACTGATTAGATCTGATATGTGGCATACGATATGTTCGCATTTCTCTTCAGCTCCAGTAAAGTAAAAACTAGCAAATATCACTACTGTTTAAAGCATAGCTAATTAGGTAAAAGCAAAATGATGTTCAAGTTTCGATCTTAGATTGAGGCACCTGTTGATTTTTGCCACGTAGTACACATTTTTTTTTTTTTTTGCTTTTAATTCGCAAACTATTCATAAAAGCGTATGTAAATGTGTACAGCAATATAATGTGGCTCTTTACGTGAAAAACAAAAATTTCCGAAATATTTTCCAAGGATATCGTTATAGGTAATGGAATATATTTCATATTGACAAGAGGAGCGGAAAAAAGTGATTGATGATTTTAAGATAAAATGCATAAATGCGTAAATAATGTTCACAAACGATGAAATAAAAAGAATTAATATACGTGAGTGAAATAGTTTTATGTTTTATGGATATTGGAAATATAATGGAATATATGGAAAATACAAATTGATGACGTGAAAGAATTTGTTTTCAAACGAATCTGTTTAGCTTTATATTGTCCAAACGTTTTGTAGGATTTACGAAAACAATTTTGATTATAAAGCCTGTAATAATTTTATATATATATATATATATATATATATATATATATATATATATAGTAGAAATGGTAATTAATAAAAACTTGGAGAGTGCTCAATACTGTTGTAGAGCAAATGTGCGTTTTATTTTTATTATCGTATCTTTGTGTTAAATTACATTATTGTTTCAGCTACCCGGCCGTTTTTTTTTTGGGCCGTCTGTAGCTTCCTCAGACTTTTACAGAAATCTTTGTTATGATGGGATGAAAGAGTGAATGATGTCAAGGGAGGGGTGCGAGAAAAGCAGAGAAAAGAGGAAGGGATAAGGGGGAAAGGTGGGAGGGGGTGCTTGGTATGTCGGTAATGTTTTAGTTTGGGAGTTTAAGGATCTTAGGTGGTTGTGGGGGAGGGTCTGAGAAGTTCATTTTCTGGTGTGCCTGAGGGCATAGGGATACATGGAGGGGGGAGGGGATATGTGGGGGTAGGAGGAGGGGGGTTACTTTAAAATTCGAGTGTTAATGTTTAAGTTTTTCGGCGTCTCGTTGGTGAGATGATTTCTTGATAAGTATGTCTTGACCTGTTGGGTGTTCGCTTAGGTTCGGAGGCGGGGGCTGGGTTATGATTCGGTTTATTTATTTCGTTTTTATTTGCTGTTATGTGTGTGTGTATATATTATTTTTACTATAATAATTAAATACATAAAGACACTAGTGTTTCATCCTTTCCGGATTCTTCAGTGCAGGGTGTCACGATTAATACCAGTCGAACGATTCGAACCCCGCAACACGAGACATCTCTGGCTCGATTTGCGAAGACCTAATCCATTCGGCTACCATTAATCGCGTGAAATAACGTTGAATTTAAACATCTTAATTTTAAATGTTTATTTACGTCAGTCAGACAGTGATCTAATCGTTATACGATGATCTATGCTAAATTGACCGACTTTAATTCAACTGAAAGTGCTCAACGATAAGAAACGAATTCCCATTCTATGGAGTCCAGGCGCGAACGTAGACCCCACAATTTTATAATACCATCCCTATTTAAGTTTAAAACATACTTATCAAAGTATTATTATGTACATCTATATCAAAAACACTTGTAATCATTTTTTTTTATTTACGCAGGCCCAACAATTTTAATGAATCATCATTATGCCAGATCAACTCTACCCATTCCTGTGTCTCGATACATCTTCTATAATTATATGGGATCCGTTTGTCTATGATAGGAGTCTATTCGTGACCAGACACACACACAGCCGTTCAGCTTTATATTATATATATACATATATATATATATATATATATATATATATATATATATATATATATATATGAAAATTAAATATTCCTTTAACTGTTCTTAAAGTGTTTTTAACATGTTTTATTAATTTTTTGTTCTTATATATATATATATATATATATGTCATAAACACACACAGTACTGTTTCGCTTTACCACGGCTCATCAGTGCGGCTAGACAGGTAACAACCTCAAGCCAGGATCGAAACCCCATCGCCCGTACGAAAGTCAAGGCTTTGAACCGTTACGCCAATCATCAGCTGCTGTGCGGGCAGTGAATTAACGATGTTTTGACATCGTCCAAATATCTAGGCTCGATTTGTTTACACAAAGAGCATCGCTTAATACCCAATGGTGTATCGTGTATTACTTCCCAATATACTCAACTGAAGATAAGGAGCATTATATATATATATATATATATATATATATATATAATGTTATGATCCTTTGGGCTGTGATCATAGCGTGGTATCTGTTAACTGTGGCAAGCGGGGTCAAGGGTCAAAACATTATTATAATTATTGTTATTGTATTATTACTAATTGATTTGAGCGACGGATGGTCGCTGGATCAGTTATTATGGTTAGAAGAATAAACAATTAAATTGGAGAAGAAATGATAGACGTGGAATCGCAAAAGGAATGCGAAAATAGAAAATAGATGTAAACATTATTTTGGGGTTTTGAATAAACAAATAACTAGTTGTGGACATTAGGTTGGTCTGAGACATGTAATTAGGTGACGTAAGAGAAGACGTGGTGTAGTTAGTTTTGGAGAGATTCAGAGAGTTGAGAATTGACCAAAGCGGACAGACGTCTAGACAGGGGTGGACAGACAGCTAGGAGCGGGCTATAATAATAGAAAATGTAGACGAACTGCGGATCCTGTGAAAACCATTTGAGACAACTCTAATAAATTTATATTATAAAAATATAAAGAGTTGTTTTATGGTTTCACAAGTAAGAACAGATGTCTCAATTGGTTCGTCACGGAGCAGCGGCGGGAAGATAGAACTCTTCAAGGAAAAAGGTATGAAGCATATATTATTCTTCTTACATATGAACTGTAAAATATTCCCGTGTGATAAGTCTGATACAACATGATTCTGTTTACACGTCAATATCGTGTTCTCCTGGCTAAACAACATACAAAAGATTTATACGTTTATTATCTGTCTGTTAAAAGAACAATATCTTACATCCACTAGATACACATGACACGTTTTAATATATGATCTCTTCAAATATAAATCAATATACAACATATATATACATATATATGTGTGTGTGTGTGTGTGTGTGTGTGTGTGTGTAATGAATGAATGACAAAAGTCTATATTCCAAATTTTATTATGGTGACCATCTTACAATTTAATTCCTGACATTTACAATTCTTGACAGTATTTGTTTCGTAGCACGAATATTGGAAGAGAAGCTGTAAATACCTTATATGTTTACATTACCCTCTTTTTGAATTTAGAATATATATATATATATATATATATATATATATATATATATATATATATATATATATATATATATATATATATATATATATAAACTAGACGTCCGGCGTTGCCCGTGCATACAATACTCTTAATCGTGATATTTTAATTGATGCAGATTGCGTATGTATTATAATAGAATCAATCCTGTATTGAATATTATATATTAGGAATAATTTGCCCGGTGGAGTAATTCGAAAAAAAAAAAAGAAAAATAATAATAATGATAATGTTGTTCTCTCAAATTCTGCCTGCGCGTGTTTATAATACCACGTCAGCTGATATTTGGTTTTGACGATGCATGCCCTGGAAAAGTCAATTCTAATTAATGTTTAGTTTTAAAATGATTTAAGATTAAATAATTTGCTGAGATTTTATTATTTTCTTTGACCTGTGAAACGTAAGATATTTCCTCTGTAATTTTTTTTTCTATAATATGACTATTTGTAACATTGGACTTTTGGGATTTTCGAGATTTATCGGATGGATTTCTGTACAAAACATATCTAAGAACGCAGCCAGGCATGTAAATAACCTTTGTGTATGCAAAAGATGAGCTTAACCGTTTCGAAACCTATGCGGAAGGAACTAAGAGACACAGACATTTATTCTTTTATGATATATATATATATATATATATATATGTATATATATATATGTGTGTATATATATAACCCAAATATAAACATATAAATATATATATATATATATATATTTATATGTTTATAAAAATATATTTCTGTAGAAATATATTTTTATAAATTTCTGTAGAAATATATTTTTATAATATATATCAATCCTTATTTAAGAAGCTCAATCTAATTACAGAGTAATATAGAGAATAAATGACAAAAAGTTATATTCCAATATTCGTGATGTTGTCCATCTTATAATTTATTCCTTTAATTCAGTTGACTTATACAACTCTTGACAGTATCTATTACGTAGCGTAAAATCAATAACTTAATTATTATATCAATTAGTGAATCTATTATGCCTTTAACTCATCAAAAGAAATAGCAACAATCAATCCGTCAAAAGGAATTGAAGTATAATTTTACATGATTAAAATTCGAAAATAAGAAGAGAAGCTGCAAATACCTTTTTATTTTTCCATTTCGCCATATTGAATTTTTATCAAACAAAGTCATTAAACCCAACTATTCGTACTAACAATTTTAATTAATTTATGAATCTTCTACCAAAATGTTCTATTTAATAATTAGTAAGTTTATTAATTCTAATTTGTGTATTCAAATTTCATTTAAGAGAATCGATTTTCAAATAAAATTTAAAATTTATTGTTTGAATCGAAATTAATATTCTTAAGCTATCGATAGGGGATATTAATTAAAGCATTGTATTCTTTGATTCAAACAAGAAAATTTTAAATTTTATTTTGAAAATTGATTCTCTTCAATGAAATTTTAAGACACAATTATGGAGCAATTTTATTTGGCTGGGATTGTCTTATATGAATATTTCCTTCTAGTATTCTATAACACTTAAAACCACTAGATTCATCAACCTGTAATTTAATTCATATCATTACCCCAATATATATATATATATATATATATGTGTGTGTGTGTGTGTGTGTGTGTGTGTGTGTGTGTGTGTGTGTGTGCGTATGTGTGTGTGTGCGTATGTATGTGCGTGTTTTATTTTTTATCTGCTTAGTTACACATGTTTCGGTTACCGAATCGTATTAACGATCCAGTAACTCCATCAGGCATTATAGGTTTTCTGTAATGTCTGACGAAGTTACTGGATCGTTAATACGATTCGGTAACCGAAACAGGTGTAACTAAGCAGATAAATCGCTTATAAAAAAATAAAACATTTGCTCTGCAATAGTATTAAGCACGTTCTTCAGGTTTTTACTAATTACTATTTTTTATATATATATATGTATATACATATTGGTATAATGTTATAATGTCTAAGTATGCTTGACACAAATGTACTTTTCGCTGCCATGAAATTTCTTTAGCCACCATTTTTTCTGTGCGTTCAGTAGACATCGCGAACTGTTTCAGCAGCTTTTCAGCCTAGCTGGAATTGAAATAAGAAAATTGTGTCAAATTGTTTTTTTTTCTATCTTGTATTATGCCTTCTGAAAAAACAAGGCATGATTGGTTCAAACGAATTGATAAAGCCAACAACGCTCTTTCAAATAATACATAAAGTAAAGTTATTATAACGAATACTTACTTGAAAATGCATCATTTGAAATCAAAATTAAGAATTCGTATAAACTTTTTTTTTCAACCTAATATATTATCTAGTCTACTATTTTATAAAATCACCTTTGGAGTGTGAGTTCTTTCCTTATAGGTTCCGAAACGGATGAGCCTATATTTGTAAATTTCAGACAAACCTAATTTATTTGTCTGGTAGTGTTCTTAAATATGTTTTGTACAGAAATTTCTACAATAAGTGTCAAAAATCGAAAAATTCCGATCTTAAAAGAGAGATAAAAAGATTCTTTTTACAGATGGCATATTTTACGTTACACCGACAATGAAGATAATAAAATTTCAGCAAACCATTTCTCTTTATAAAAAAAAAAACATATTTATTATACTCTTAAGATATAACTTGGTGGTGGACCTCACTATTTTATTTTAATTTTTTTTCTTATTAATGGGTTCAATGTAAGAGAAAAGAAGAGGGCCATTTAAAATCGCCGCAAATCATTTCTTCGTTTGCATATTTTCAAACTAAACATTAATCAGAAGTGACTTTTCCAGAGAATTTATCGTCAAGCCCAAGTATCGGATAATGTTTATTAATACTAGATTGTCGTATGTAGAATTGAGTATGTAATGTAAAAATTAAAAATACTACTTTCAATATAAATAATAATGATGGTGCTGATATGAATAGATATATAAATAAATAAAAATTACAGTAAATGTAAGTAACTAATTAATTTACAATTCAACGTTAGCAGATATGAAGTATAACTTAATAACTTATAACTATGGATTGAAATAATTTTTAATACTAACATTTTATACAATTTCTGTATTTATATTTGTGTAAACAAGCATATGCGGATTTTGATGAACGACATTATTATTATTATTATTTTTTTAATTTTTACGAATCCGACCAATTCCTCTTCATAATATATAATAATGGATAGAGAATGTATTCTATAATGATACATAGGTAATCTGCATGAATTAAAATACCATATTTAAGCGTATTGTACAGCCGGGTTGCCGGCTGTTATATTCTAAAGAAAATAAATAAGAGTGTAAAATGTTTTTGACTCCTAATGGGGATAGTTATTTATTTGGTGTCCACCACACCAAACAGTGGCACAAGGCCGGAAGGTGGAAATAGGCAAGCTCCCCTAAAGGAGGGGCACTCTTGCCTCATCAAAAGTTGCCTGGGCATTCCCGTCGGCATTCCTCGGTAGGAAAGCCCGGTGGCAAGGCCTGGGAGGGTGGACCTCCTAGCCCGGTGGCGAGGCCTGGGACGGTGTACCTCAGTCCGACAGGTGCTGGGCCGAATTTCGGGCCCCTCGCCTGTCGGGCTGAGTGTCAAGAACGAATCCTTAACGAGTACTCTACCCTGTCTCCCTGCAGCCAAAGCCGCTAGGAGACCTTCCCCATCAAGACTAATGGGGGTAAATATTTATTTTATTGAAAAATTAAAAATTTACAATAAAAATGTGGCATAAGACCGAAAAAGGGGGAGATTAATGTTGACATAACTAACATAACGTTAAATTAACTAGACTCTTTCACCAAAATGCCAGAATCACTCTGTGGCATCCTAATTAAAACCCGAAAATACAAATATATACATGATTTGGGGGGTTGGGAATAAAAATTTAATATACAATAACGAATGAAAGACTTTTACAATGCAAAAATGTTGATTAGTAAAAAGAACCTATATTGTCGAGCTGAATGTCAAGAACGGATAGTTGACGAGTACGACTAACCTGTCTCCCTGCAGCCGAAGCCGCTAGGAGACCTTCTCCATCAGACGAGTAATGGGGGTAGAGGATTTATTTGCTGCCCACCTCAGCAAAATGTGGCACAAGGCCGGAAAGTGAGGATCAAGCAGGCTCCCCTAAAGAGGGCATTCCTGTAATTGTAAAAATTGCCTGAGTAACTCCGTCGGCATTCCCTGGTCGGGGCGCCTCAGGCAGTAAGCGATGAACTTACACCGCTGGATAGCCTAGTGGAGGGTGGAACTCCTAGGTATTACCCAGGCGGCGTACCTCAGTCCTACAGGTGCTGTCCGGTTCCTGGTCCCTCACCTGTCAGGCTCAGTGTCAAGTGACGAATTCTTGACGAGTACTTTTACCCTGTCTTCCCGCAGCCGAAGCCGCTAGGAGACCTTCCCCATCAGAGGACTACTGGAGGATAGTTATTTATTTGCCGCCCACCTCGGCAAAATGTGGAACAAGGCTGGAAAGTGGGGATGCAGCAAGTTCCCCTAAAGAAGGGGCACTCCTGCATTTGTAAAAATTGCCTGAGTAACCCCGTCGGCATTCCCCGGTAGGGGCGCCTAAGGCAGTAAGCAATGTACTTACTCCACCGGAAAGCCCAGTGGCAAGGCCTGGGAGGGTGGACATCCTAGTAGTATCAAGGTGGCGTACCTCAGTCCAACAGGTGCTGGGCCGGTTCCCGGCCCCTCACCTGTTGTGCTGAGTGTCAAGTGACGAATCCTTGACGAGTACTATTACCCTGTCTCCCTGCAGCCGAAGCCGCTAGGAGACCTTCCCCATTAGACGAGTAATGGGGATATATATTTAAATGCTGCCCACATCAGCATTATGTGGCACAAGGCCTGGAAAGTGGGAAGCCCGCATGCTCCCCTAAAGAAGAGGCACTCCTGTAATTTTAAAAATTTCCTGAGTAACCCCATCGGCATTCCCCGGTCGGAGCGCCTCAGGCAGCAAGCAATAAACTTGCCCCACCGGAAAGTCCGGTGGCAAGGCCTGGGAGGGTGGACCTCCCAGGTATTACCCAGGCGGCGTACCTCAGTCCAACAGGTGCTGGGCCGGTTCCCGGCCCCTCACCTGTTGCGCTGAGTATCAAGTGACGAATCCTTGACGTGTACTACCCTGTCTCCCTGCAGCCGAAGCCGCTAGGAGATCTTCCCCATCAGACGAAGTGGTGGGGGTAGTTATTTAAATGCTGCCCACATCAGCATTATTTGGCACAAGGCCTGGAAAGTGGGAACCCCGCAGGCTCCCCTAAAGGAGGGGCACTCCTGCAATTTTAAAAATTTCCTGAGTAACCCCGTCGGCATTCCCCGGTCGGGGCGCCTCAGGCAGCAAACAATAAACTTGCCCCACCGGAAAGCCCGGTGGCAAGGCCTGGGAGGGTGGACCTCCTAGGTATTACCCCGGCGGCGTACCTCAGTCCAACAGGTGCTGGGCCGGTTTCCGGCCCCTCACCTGTTGGGCTGAGTGTCAAGTGACGAATCCTTGACGAGTACTACTACCCTGTCTCCCTGCAGCCGAAGCCGCTAGGAGACCTTCCCCATCTGACGAAGTGGTGGGGGTATGAGATGAATGGATTCGCCAATCATTTTTATAACCAACGGCTGTGCTAAACAACCCATGAAAACCTTTCAAAATTACTATAATTTTTTTCGAATTTTGGATTCAATCAGTTAGCCGATAACTACGCCACAGACCGCATTTGATTCTTGGCCGCCATCTTGGTTACTGCCAATTACTGATCTGAACTACACCCCCATCTTTGTTCAACATAATGTCTCAAAGCTTTACAAAGAGTGTCGTAGTTCTGTGTCTCTAATGGTTCGAATACATTATCAACTCTGATTTCTTGTTCGCCTTATATCTCGATCTGAATTAATGGTTGACACATCGTTAAAATAATTTTCTTGTCGTCTTTTTTTCTTTCAACTTTTTCACCTGAAATAATTTGCTTCTTACAAACCGCTTCACAACACTTCTCTTTAATAAGTGTGCAAACAGGAAATAATCATAAGACCCTTGTATGAATGCAAAAAATAATAAAAAGATCTTTCATTTCTTGTTTTATTCCGTCTGCATTAATGCCGATGCTATTGTCTACGTTCGGTTGGACGAGAACAGAGTGGGAACAGCTGTGTGCGCTTTCATTAATGGTCAAGCGAGTGAGTATCGTGTCGTGCCAGACAGTGGAATTGTCACATCTGGCATGAATTGAACAAATATGACGCGTGGCAGTTTTTATTAACAACATTTGACAGACATTTTGTTCGTTAGCCATTCTACATGACAAAAACTGTAACATTTACTTTAGACACTTGTCATTCAAAAGAAAGTTTAAATGAAAACATTCGCAATAGAGATTTCGTTTTAATTTCTTTATTCTTATCTCTCTCTCTTTCTCTCTCTCTCTCTCTCTCTCTCTCTCTATATATATATATATATATATATATATATATATATATATATATATATATATATATATATATATTTGCTACCTGTATTTTGGGGAAAGAGTTCCGACAAAGTGCTCGATCACAAAGAAAAACTTTTTCGATATAAGAGCTATATATTTATTTATTAGTCTTACAGAAGTTCAGAAAAACATTGGTACCGTCGGTTTCAAGCCCAAACACAACGGGAAACCGTTAATGGTAACGCGTAAATAATGTTCGGCTCTCGTCAGCCATCTTGTTTTCTGCCCGGGGCCGTTGTGTTTGGGCTTGAAACCGACGGTACCAATGTTTTTCTGAACTTCTTTAAAACTAATATATATATATATATATATATATATATATATATATATATATATATATATATATATATACTTCTTCAGAATAATGTTATTTAACAATCCGTTGGTATGGAAACCTGTGATTATAAGATTTACAAAATATTACTGGCAGCAATATTCTATAAGTTATCTCATTTAAATAAGAATTGCTCGATAGCAAAATAGAGCAAATAAATTAAATTGTAATTCAATGAAGTTAAAAAACACTTATTCAAACGAAGTGTTTGAGTTTCACATCAAATATTTTTTTATTCTAAGCAAGACAAAGAATACTTTTGAAAATGAATCTCCTTAACCTATAGGGTTTCGATGTCTACCATCTCATCAGAGGAGAGAAAATATTAGCAAATATTTATAAAGGTATGCATCCTATTTGCTAAAGTCAGTGAGACATGGAAATTCAAAGTCAAAATTAATTAATCAGAAATCCTGTAGCAAGAGGATTTGAAGAAAAGGATATGAAAATTGTAGATCCAGATTGCGTGGTAAAATCCATGGTGGACGTTCTTTACAGCAGTTCGGTAATAAGATCCAAGTTGTATATTGGGTAATCCGCATAGCCAAGTATTTATCCGAATCGGGAAGTTTCCTTATGGGTCCAGCGAAAATAATTCAAAGTCTGGTGGAAGCCTTACCATTAGAAGTCTATATTATTATTAGTGGGGTGAGGTGTTAGTTGTAGGGAGAGTAGGTAGTGGTGAAAGGTCAGAAGTGGGGTGAACACGTGTGCATATATATCTATATATACACATACACACTGGATTATGGAAAATTGCGCGCTACTAGTTATAAGAAAGGGACAACTGGAGACAACAAAAGGCATGGAACTACCCAACCAAATAGAGATAAAAGAGGGCATCGGAAAGGAGAACAGGAAAACTTCTGGAAACGAAATAAAATGTATAAATGCATGGGCAGTATCACTAGTAAGATACTCTGGACCGTTCAGAGGGTTTACTAAAGAAGAATTGAGACAGTCAGATCAGAGGACCAGGAAACTCATGACCATGCCCAATGCACTACACCCAAAGGAAAATATTAACTAACTCCACGTGAAAAAGGAAAGACTGCGGGATGGGACTGGTTTGTATGGATGACACAAAAAAAAGAACTAGAAAAGTACATAATGCAGAACACTTAAACAGAAAACAGGAAACAAAGAGACAAAAGACAAGAAAAAATGGAAAGAGAAACAACTACACATGATAAATGATGAGAATAACGGAAAGACTTGAACATGGATGCGAAAATGACACCTAAACCGACAAACCGAATCCCTTATAACGGTAGCGCAAGGAAAATCAATAAGAACTAACCACATCAAAGCACACGTTGAGAAAACACAAGAAAACAGCAAATTCAAACTTTGTAGACAAAGAGACGAAACGATAAATCATATAGTAAGTGAATGCAGCAAACTAGCCTAAAAGGAGTACAAGAACATGCACAACCAAGTGGAGAGGGCAGTACACTAGGAATTATGCAAACAACTGCGTCTCGAACACACAGACAAATGGTACGGATATAAGCCGGCAAAAGTACTTGAAAACGAGAATCAGAAAATCCTATGGAACATGAGCATACAAACGGATAAATCTATCCAAGATAGAATACCGGGTGTCGTAATAAATAACAAGAAAGAAAATTCCTGTCATATCGTAGACTTTGCTGTTCCAGCAAACCACAGGGTGAATATCAAAGATAAGGATAAACGGAGCAAATACACAGAGAGCTGACAGGGATATGGATAATCAAGAAAATCAAAATAATACCTATAATAGTAGGAGCACTAGGAATAATTCCGAAAAATATTGGAAAAAAAAGAATGGGAGAAATTGGAACCAGAGGAATGGCTAAAAACTTACAACGATTAACAATAATGAAAAAAAAAAGTTGTATGCTCAGTCCGTCAAGTCCAAAGTGGCTGAGCAGCGGCTTGGTTCCCACCAGTTTTGGCAAATAGCAAACAGAATCCTGAACAGAAGCGTGTGTTCTATCCTAACTCTCATAAATGGACCTGAGGTCATCTCGTCAGCATCAGACAAAGCAAAACTCTTTGCCAATATTTTTGAAGATAATTCTACCCTTTGCGACCAAGGCTGCCAACCTCCAATATTTCCTCCTGTATCAGAAAACATGCTATGTGATATAAAAAAAATATCTATACGTGATATTGCCAAGCTAATCAAAAACTTTGATTCTAGTAAAGCAACCGGTCCTGACGGTATTCCAATTATAGTACTCAAAAGACTTCAACCAGAACTAGTGTCCATCCTTACAAAACTGTTTAAATCTTAAGAAGAATTGCTTCCCGTCACCCTGGAAAATCTCAGCAGTATGCCCCGTATTTAAGAATTCGGGTGATCGCTCATCTCCCTCTCAGTACAGGCCAATAAGTCTCCTGTGCGTCATGAGTAAGTTGCAGGAATATGTGTTAAATAGAGAAGTAATCAACCATCTCAGTAAAAATAACCTTCTTAGTGACACGCAATATGGTTTCCGTTCTGCTAGATCTACAGCAGATGTGCGTATAGTTATATCACATAGGATTAGCGAATCTCTCGATGGAGGCTATCTTTCTATGGCAATTGCTCTTGACATATCAAAGGCCTTTGATAGAGTATGCCATAAAGGTTTACTTCATAAGATCGCCAGCTACGGTATAGCTGGAAATGTCTTCTCAATTATTAAATCATTTCTCTCTGATAGGTTCATAAGAGTAGTGGTTGATGGGCAGAAATCAGAAGCTCTCAGTATTAATGCTGGAGTCCCTCAGGGGTCCATCCTGGGACCAACTCTCTTCCTGATCTACATTAATGATCTTCCAAATCACATCCTTACATCATTTGTAGACATTTATGCTGATGACACTACTATCTATGGTAGCATATCTAAGGCCGTAAATGACCAAGTTCTCTCTGATTCTCTTTCCTCTGATCTTAAGCAAGTCGTAATATTGGGAAAGAGGTGGCTTGTTACTTTTAATGCATCTAAAACCATGCTTTTATCTTTACATCATACACGCTCTTATCCCTATCTGGCGTCAATTAAAATGAATGGCTCTCGTCTTGGGGCGGTCTCATGTTTTGACAAGCTTCTTGGCTTGACCTTTACTCCTGATCTTAAATAAAACACATACATTAAATCGGTTGCCAATGCCGCTGGAAAAATGGTGGGATCCTTCTATCAATCCAGTAGATATATTACTTCTAACGCAATTCTCTATCTATATAAGAGCCAGGTGCGTCCAGGGATGGAGTACTGTTGCCACATCCGGGCGGGAGCTGTTAGAAAGGACTTATCCTGCCTTGATAGAGTTCAAAATAGACTTCGTAGCCTTATAGGGGATGTCCTTTTCTCTTCCCTGCAACCTCTTTCTCCTAGAAGAGATGTTACGAGTTTGTCTCTGATCCATGTCCAAGGAACCTATATCTAAAATTTCAAGTGTTTAATCCCAAAATTGGCAAAGGCGTTAGATAGAGTTCTCAAAGGTCAAATCGTTGAATGTTGTATCCCTTAACAGCCAAATTTCTGACTGACACCGGATTACAAATATTTTCCCAAATCTCAGTACCCTGTATATCAAATTTCGAGTCTGTAAACTGAAAATTGACAGAGTTATTGCGTAGGAAAATGTACACAGACAGACACACAAACACACACACAGACACGTTCACTTATATATATGTATATATATATATATATATATATATATATATATATATATATATATATATATATATATATATATATATATATATATATATAATAGATTGAATGGTCACGTAGCAAAGCACTTCAAAATGTTACTACTGTTTTCAAAATTTAAATAATTTGTTTTTGGTTGTTTAGTTTTTATATAAAGTGCTTCCAATATTTTAAATATTTTTACGTTTGAATCCATGTGGAGGATTTTTGTATTTTCAACTATGATCTTTCTAAACTGGGAATGTGGGCAGCCATGTCGTTTTAGGTGTTGGGAAATTGAGCTTGTGTCCAGACGATTCATCCTACACCTTGCCGAAACACAAAATAATCTTAATTTCGTTTCATATTAAATAAATTCTGTTCCGTTCCATATTTAGGTACACTGACTCCACTTCCATCGTCTTAACTTTTTAGTACTAGATTCTTTGACAATCTCTATTACTTTGTGTTTTGATAGTCCTGAGCAACGCCTGGTGGCCCTGATTGTGCATAAAAAATACTGTAAGCATAAAAGTAGTTTAATAATCAAGATTCAGGTCTCATATACTATAACTTGAAAACTTACAAAATCACTGTTATGTGAACTAAATGGGTTATAAATAAATAAAACAAATTAATATAACGCCAATTTTCTAACTTTCAACATCTTCATTTTATTTTCATGGAAATTGCTCCAGACAATGAATGAAGCCACTTGATGAAAAGGTTTAAAAGTTGTCAAAAATTACACAGCAATAAGTATTACATGGATATATTCTAACTCATAAAGAGCAATTTTTCCCCTTTGCCAGAAACATCACTCATACAATGTGAAGACTAAATGACAAAGTACTCTCCTTAAAACAAATATCCATTTCACTCATTAAATGATTTCTGCAAGCTAAAAATCAATACCACTGATTACCCCAACAATTATAGTTTTATTATTGTCACTTAAGAAATCCATTATACACGCTGATAATAATAGATATTAGACAAAGCAGAAAACCGCTAATTATTTTACTATTTTAATGAAGTCGGTGAACGCTGCAGACGTAACTGACTTGGTGGGTATGTTCTTACTAAGATTAACGAATACTATCGATTGAGATTGAGGTGGAAGGGGGCGGGGCTGTATAAATATTATGTACTAGTTGCAATTAGAGAAGCTAATTAAAGATTATGAGGAAAGAAATAAGAAAAATGCCATCATTTTTTTAGGAAGTATGGCTTTGAACAAGCAAGATATACGACTCGCCTTCAATAAGTTTCAAGACTTTTTCATGGGGGCACTTTTGTTGATAGTACACATATGAGACTCTATTAATCTTCGAAGTAATCTCCTCCAGCTGCAATGCACCTGTTGTACCGTTCCAACAACTACTGGAAGACCCAATAGAAGTCCTCTGGCATGAGCATGTCAGTGACCCTCACCAAAGCTTCTTTCATCTTTTCAGTTATTTCATTACGACAGCCTCTAAGGTTTTCTTTGGGCTTAGCGAATAAACAAAATTCACAGGGAGCAAAGTCTGAACTCTAGCGAGGGTAGGAGACTGTCTTGATGCTTATGTGGGTCAAATAGTCTGTAGCCAGGTTGGAGTACCCTTGAGAAAAACTTCGAGCAGATCTTTTACATCTTCCCTTCCTAATACTTGTATGTATAGATCCCACATGACATCGAACTGTTCACTTATACTCCTTATAGACACAGGACAGTCATTATGTATGATTTTCTTTATTTGGCCAATCAACTCTCGTCTTATGACTCCTTTGCGCCTTCCACCCCTCCCATCATCCTTCAAAGACTCTCTGCCTTATTTCAATCTTAAAATCCAACTCAAAACCTGATGCTCGATTCATGCAAGATGGTACAAAAGCAGTCTGAAGTATTCTACGCGTTTTAATGCACATCTCTGTTCTAAATAACTCTATCTTCCAGATTACATTTTTGAAATTCACCAGCTTTGACAATCAGCCATTAGTAGGGTGTATTCCAATTTCTGCTGGAGCTGTTTCTGTAAATATGCAATCATAAAAGTAGGTCAGTCATTTCATAAGATGTATAGCAATAACATACTGAATTTTCAAAAATGATTTTGAATGCCCGTACAAAAAAGTATGGGACTTAATGAAGGCATCTCGTATTAATTAAGTAACGGTTATCGTGTTTGGTCAATCCCTTGGCTTCGTTACAAGACTTTTGAACCTTACAACAAACCATAAAATATAATATTACGATTATACGGACTCTAAGGTCTTGTTACACACGTGTATTATTGTTACATATTAGGCCTTTACAAATGAAAACCCCAGATATGTTTACTAATAGAGGCAAATGCATTTTGTATTAAATAATACAAAATATTTCGTAATAATATTATTAAATAAATTATAGATAAACAATAGAAAAACTCTAATGTTACAATAACCGCTTAGTGATGGATCAAATATTTTTAAAGCAGTTTAAAATATTTTCAATAACAAATGACATTGCAATTTAGTTTAAAGCCAGATCGAATAAATATTTACATGTAACAGTATATATAATGGTTGAGAGTTTTACGTAAAGTGCTAATGATACAAAGAAATGGTTTTGATATATACACGTAAGACACGAACTATTCGGACGGTCAGTGAGTTAGTTAGAGAGACAAGGTTGAATTCAAGCTACCGCAAAGATTAGCTCGGGATAAAGTCGCTGTTTCGTTCCGGGAGCTTTAATGGATGATGTAGAATTACGTGTAGACGTTGCATCTCTTAGTGATGTCACCTCAAATAGAAAAATGAAGTTGGATATTCAGCCAGAGTAGATGAATTCTTGTTCTGGAATCCAGTAAGATTAACAGACCAAAAAGAAAGTTACACATATTAAAAGGGTGAATTGGGAAGAAAAAAAACTATAGTCTAAACTTCTTTACTAAATCAGCGCCATTACTAAATAATTCAAATATCTATGTATCTCTATATGAGATACATATTGAAGTTCAAGTGTTAGCCCCAGATAAGGTGCCCTTGATTTCTGCGAGATTTTACTAAAGGAAAATGAAACACAAAAAGATACACCTGTTTTAGATACACGAGTTGTATATTGACCGCTATACAATAGTCTGACAATGAAAAAGTTACACTAACTTAGAATACGCGTAACAATGGAACAATACCTACATTTGGTGATGTCATTGTATCCATCATTTCCAAATCCATTCAGCAATCAAATATTTGATGAAAGCTCGAGATTTTAGAATTCTGAATTGAACATTTCGGATTCCAATTAAAATATGTAGCTTTTGCTTATTTAATTTTGTTCCATGTCATTGCCAGGGTATTGATTTTTACACTAAATGTATTGACTATAAGGCTAGTTTGGATCCCGATAGTTCGAATTTAGTTGTCTCCCTATTCACCATGGCTGATGAAAATTTTATGTCCCTTTTCCTCATAAAATTTGATTTTCTCAATTAAAAAGAGACTATTTTATCAATTTCCATGATTTTTGGAATATGACATGTTTGTGACAAGTGTGTACACCATAAATATTTTTTTATTTATTTTTGTTTTCTATTATGTAAAAATTCTGAATAAGCACCGACATTTGTTGCGGTTGAAGTTATAGCAAACTGATATTTAATTGTGGCCAACTTTACGCTAGTAGATACGGCACTATCACGTTGACTTATCGGTTCTTGCCAAATCAACGAAGTTAAGCAACGATGTACCTGGCCAGTAACAGATGGAGGACCATTTGGAATGCGAGGCGCTGTATGTACTGCGAGGTAAAATACCAGGTTGGGAAACTGGCATGGTCTATCCTTCTGTCGAGGGTAGATAGGCCTCTCTTAAGCCGTGGTAGGCAATCTATCTAGTGATGGCGTCACGATAAAAAATACCCTTGATAGCCCTGCGGAAGCATCAAGTATTTCCAGCAATTAGAAAAACCGTGAAAGATTCCGGGTGTCATAATTCTTAGTTCGCTGCACTTTATCATAACAAAGGCCTATAAAAAATTTCAGCCAGATCGGCTCAGTAGTTTCTGAGAAAATATTTAAAGTAAATGTGGTATTATGGTTACCAGTCTCTACTAGTCTCTATTGAACCGTCACCATAAATAATCCAATTTAAACCATTAATAATTACTACACTACTACCTTACATTCATTAACCTTTATCCTCGAGTGGTCTTCGGGCCTTGATAAGTAGTGACTTTCAAGTAAAGAAAACATGTCTTTCTCTTAAAGACGAATAATAAACAAGGCAGGATGGAATTATGGAAGACATTTTACCTTAATTTTTTCAGTTTTAAGTTAGGCTTCGAGGTGACGTAAAGGGTCTATCTATTCGCAAAGCAGGTGCTCAACTGTTAACCTACTATAAAATATTCACGGCAAACACTAAATTACTATTGATTATTTAACTCTATTCAACAGTGTCATCTATTGAAAGCTGAATGGGTGAACGATAATCGGAGTACAAAACTTTAGCATTGTGTTGCACAGGTAGTTCATAGAATTTTCGATAAGTATAAGGATCAGACAAAGAATAAGGATAATCGTCGACGGTGGATCGTAATAGATTAAGTAAAGAGCACGTCATATTTGCGGCAAATATTGTAATAGAAAACAAAATAGAGAGGCAATATGATAGGCAAGAAAGATTTAATATTAAAGAAAACTATTGAATTTCGTCATGAAATCGACAGTTTGCATTTCAACTTGCTTGCATATGACTGTACGCATTATTTATCAATTCAAACAAATATCGTATTCGCTATAAACTATTCTTAGTGGAGTATGATAACTATTTCTTCTTAATTTAAGTCTTATATAAAGTTCATTGGTTAATTATTTACACACATACACACACATGCATCTAGTGTTTCATTCATATATATATATATACTTAATTTACTCCCATAAAATTAATATACGAAAGTATAGATCTATGCGTAAACTTTAAGTATTTACTTCAAAAGTGCTCAATACGTAGGTAGAGCTAGTTAGTAATTTATAAAATATATATTGCGATTAAGCTACACTGAATATTCCGCGTTTCAACAACTCTAGGACTCTTCAGGCTTATGCGCATAAGCCTGAAGAGTCCTAGAATGGATGAAACGCGGAATATTCAGTGTAGCTTAAGCGCCATATATATTTTATAAATTACTATATATATATATATATATATATATATATATATATATATATATATATATATATATATATATATATATCTTTAGATTACTCCAATTTCGGTCCTGGATATGACCTTAAAATATATCTGATGGTGAGGCCCCAGCTTGCGGGTTTGGGGAGTGTGGAGCCACCATTTAATTGCCATTGCTCCCAGGTCCACTCTGACCCGGAGTGGTAGTACCTATTAAGGTCCCAACTATGGGGTAAATAGAAACTGACTTAAAAAAAACAAAGAAAAAACAAATATACTCTATTAAAAAAACTGTTCTTCAAAATCACTGGATTCAGCATTAAATAACCTGAAAAGGGTTGATATGCCATAAAACAAAAACAAACAAACAAACAATCCTCCAATTTCTGACTCATTTCTCCTTTGGGTCCTCTATTATGGTCTACACTCGTCATCTCGCTTTTCTTGTCAACTCGCATTGTTCCTCTACCTCCCCCTCCTTCCCGTTCTCCTCCTCTTCCTCCTCTAACTCGCTTTCTTGTCAACTCCCTGGTGCTACCAGGCCTTCCTGACACGAAATGCACCCAACATTGATGCTTTTTTTTGATTTTTCTACTTCCATTTGCAAAACTTAATTATGTTCTGAAAAATAAAAAATAAAAACACTTTTCCCGCCTTTTCCCGCCTTTTCCCGCCTTTTCCGTCTTCCCGTTTCCCCTTTCTCTTTCTATCTCTCTCGCTTTCTGACTGGTTTCTACTATTGCAGTACTCATTCATGTTCCGCATGGCAGGGAGCAAAAACAATAAAACCCGGTATAAAACCACCAAACCAAACACTACAAACGAGCGATTGAAAATACAAAGAGCTTGAAGAATAAAAACCGTCTACAAAATAACTGGATGCAACATGAATACTATACCGTCAAACATAACGATAAATATTTGAAGATATAAAGATCTTGAAGCATAAAAACTGTTTCCAAAATAATTGGATTAGGCATTAAATAACTCGAAAGGGATGATATGCCGTAAAACAAAACGACCAAACCAAACCTTGTCAACTCCCACTTTTCCTCCTCCTCCTCCTCCTCCTCCCCCTCCTCCTTTATCACACGACTTGAGTATCCTCCCCACACCCTTATTTCATTTATATCATCTTTTCAACAGATAATGTATACTACGGCGGTAAGTTAATCACTTTTAAGTCATCTACAGACCTGACTAGTTCGTATCGTCTGATGAGGCCCGCACTAGATTGAATTAAATTTATAATAAGATCGGACTGTTTATGTGGAATTGCTTTTCATTTACCCTTATATATATATATATATATATATATATATATAGAGAGAGAGAGAGAGAGAGAGAGAGAGAGAGAGAGAGAGAGAGAGAGAGAGAGTAGAGAGAGATAGGTAGATAGATAGATATAGATAGATAGATAGATAGATAGATAGATATAATTATATAAATGTAACTTCGTCTCTGTGTGTGAGACTTTGTTCCCTATAAACGCCGAAACGGCTGAACAGATTTCTTTAAAATTTACAAAACTTTAGTGTATAAGTCTGGGAGTGATCTTAGTTAAGTTTTGTCCCCGAATACCTCACATAATTACCGATAATCGATAATCGAAACAGTTGTTTTAATTTATCTATCATCGATAAAGCCATTTCTTCCATGTCGTCGCTTAGCAACAATGATAGAACAACGTCCGTGAAAATTCTACTGTGGGTGAGTTGATAGCGTGTTTTTGTTTGTTTGTTTGTTTGTTTGTTTGTTTGTTTTTTTCGGGTTTTTTTTTTCGTGACGTGGTCTGTAGGTTCAAACTCCGCAAGTAAATTTCTTTTCTTTTTCATTAACTAATTTATCAGACTTGAAAATTTACGTGTTTTGTTATTTAATTCATTGTTTATTTATTTACCAGCTGAAGTATCAACAATGATAGAACAACGGGTCGTAAAAATTGTACTGTGAGTGAGTTGATAACGTGTTTTTTTTGTTTCTTTTCTTTTTTTTCTTTTTGTTGTTTTTTGCACGACGTGGTCTGTAGGTTCAAACTCCGCAAGTAAATTTCTTTTCTTTTTTATTAACTGCAAAGATATTCATGAGACTTGAAAATTTTTTGTTATTTTTTTATTTATTTATTTATTTTTATTTATTTTTTTTTTGCATGACGTGGTCTGAAGATTGAAACTCTGCACGTAAATTTCTTAATGTTTTTTTTTCGTTGACTAGAAAGAAGTAAATAATTTTATAAAAGAAACAGTAGGTTCTCTAGAGTGCAATGTAGAATTACATATATTTTGAATTAAGTTACTTCCTGGAAGCATCTGAAGCTTCCTCCCAGGCGATTTCAGGATATATATATATATATATATATATATATATATATATATATATATATATATATATATATATATATATATATATATATATATATATATAAGTAAATTCTTGGTGCAGCAAAATGGAAGGAGAAATTTCAGAGGAAACATAATTTAATTTAAATACCAAAAAAAAAAAAAACGGGCAGGTGAAATATATATATATGTATGTATGTATGTATATATATATATATAGGCAGGTGAAATATATATATATGTATGTATATATATATATATATATATATATATATATATATATATATATATATATATATATATATATATATATGGATGACTATAATTCTCCCTATCTTGGGTTGAGCATATTGAGAAGTGATATACAAACTGCCATTAGCGTATCAAGCGACGCTCTTTGTGTAAACAAATTGAGCGGAGGCATTTGGACGGTGTCAAAACATCGTTTATTCATTACTCACTCAGCAGCAGCCGTATAGCGTAATGGCGAGAAGCCTTGACTGTCATTTGGGCGGTCGGGTTTCGATCCTTCTTTGAGGCAGTTGCCTGTCTAGCCGCACTGATGAGCTGTGAAACAGCGAAAAAGTACTGTATGTGGGTGACTATATATATATATATATGTATGTATATATATATATATATATATATATACTAGTAGGGAGACCCGACGTTATCAGCGACTGAATGTATCACACTGCTATATTTTTATTGTAATCAAAATCGGGAAAATCGCCCAATTTTCAATCATATCGATTGATCACCTGCTCTAGTTGGAGATCCATCGCGGTTCATCGGGAGGAAGCCTAATATTTGCTGTGACTTAGAAAAATACTCGAACTGAGATCGAAACCAAATTTAAAGTCAGCGACTCAACACCAATAGCCATTATACAAGCGCGACACGATCTTTAAAAGGTGTTTTCCAAACTATTATTCTTAACATAAGTAATCTGTAATCTGAACTATTCACGCATATGCATTTGTGAAACAGCAAACATATAAAAATCAGATCACTCCCACGTACCAATTTTTCCATTATTACCCCTTAGCAACCCTTTTTTCAGATGAAAACTAATTTAAAATTTTCAACATGTCTGAATATCCTATATGCCGAATTTCAAGTCTTTAGATCAAAAATTCGTTGAGTATATAGGTTGAGAAGTGTCTTCACACACAGATTCTCACTTATCATATTATCTAACACCTTCCCCACTCCTCTCATGAGAAGCATTAGGCTTCAAAATGCCATGGTATAAAGAGTCCATACTTACCTAGCACTTCTAAATAAACGTGCACCCTGTTGAATCTATATATCTATAAAAGTGAACGTGTCTATGTGTCTGGGTGTCTGTCTGCGTGTATGTACATTTCCCTACGCAATAACTCCGTCAACTTTTAATCTACAGACTCGAAATTTGATATACAGGGTACTGAGATTTGGGAAAATCTTCGTGATCGGTTTTCGGCCGGAAATTTGGCGATTAAGGGGTCAAAGTTCAACGATTTGACCTTTGAGAACTCTACCAAACTTCCCAAACAATTTTGGGTCTAAACGCTTGAAATTTTAAGAGGT
Organism: Euprymna scolopes; assembly: GCF_053919585.1. Lineage (NCBI taxonomy): Eukaryota > Metazoa > Mollusca > Cephalopoda > Sepiida > Sepiolidae > Euprymna > Euprymna scolopes. The sequence continues at coordinate 141,473,240 of NC_136500.1, read as the reverse complement.
CAAAAATAGGGGTAACATTTTTAAAAAATTGACCGTTTTTGTTTGTTTTTTTGTTTTTTGTTTTTTTCCTTGTTTGTTTTTTTTTTGCTCAGCATACACCTCCAAACACAAGGTCAACGCCGGGCTGAAATGTTATTATACCTATAAAAGTGGACGTGTCTGTGTATCTGTGTGTGTGTCTGTCTGTGTGTGTACATTTCCCTACGCAATAACTCCGTCAATTTTTAGTCTACATATTCGAAATTTGATATACAGGGTACTGAGATTTGGGAAAATCTTCGTGATCGTTTTTTGGCCAGAAATTTGGCGATTAAGTTCAACGATTTGACCTTTGAGAACTCTACCAAACTTCCCAAACAATTTTGGGTCTAAACACTTCAAATTTTAGATATAGGTTCCTTGGACATGGATCTAACTTAATAACTTGATTTGAGTCCAAAACAATAAATGTTAAGTGGTCAAAATACGAGTAAAGTTTTAAAAAAATACCGTTTATTTCTTTCTTCTTTTTTTTTGGGGGGGGGGGGCTCAGCATACACCTCCAAACACCCGGGAAAGGCCGAGCTGAAATACTAGTAAATTAATAAATCTATATATATATATATATCAATATTCATTTTCCTTTCTTGTTTACTGATATATATATATATGTGTGTGTGTGTGTGTGTGTGTGTGTGTGTGTGTGTGTGTGTGTGTGTGTGTGTGTGTTGGTGTGTGCAAACAGACAGAGAGAGGCACTTTACCAACTAATATATATATGTGCATCTAAGCGCTTAGGTTTCTGCGAATGCACAATATCAGATTAGTTTGAAGTTTGATTGTCAGCAGTAAAGAAACTCGATTTGACATGACCTGACCCTCAAATAAAGGAAATGACCTCCTATCACATATTCTCCATAAATATCGATTAATTTCTCTGACGTATTTTGAATAAACAAAGAATTCTCCACAAGATGATGTACGCAAAAACCATTTATGCGCGAGTATCTCTAGCAAGCGCTTTGAAGCTATCCTAAAACCAGTTTGTATTTGTCCAATACTATTGTGGTAAGACACAGCATTTAGATGTTAGATGGTGTATTCTGTCTAATATCGTTAAGGGTTTCGAGACTTGCGATATTATATTGCTTTCACACACACTCAATGCATTTCCGTGGCATAATGATAAAGAAACCATTTTTCGTGGTATTCAGCTCTCCGCATTTAAAACAAATAAAGTTGAAAAAAGTGTAAGTAAAAGATGTGTACAGTAAGACTTCGCTTAACTCCTATCTTTACATCATCAACGCTCTGATCCCCATCTGGCATCAATTGAAATAGATGGCTCTCGACTAGGGGAAGCTGCATGCTTCGATAAGCTTCTGGGCTTGACCTTTACTCGTGACCTGAAATGGAACACGTACATCAAGTCTATTGCCAAGGTCGCTGAAAAAATGGCAAGATTATTCTACCGCTCCAGAAGATATCTCACTGCTGATGCAATGCTCTATCTATATAAAAGCCAATTACGTCCAAGGATGGAGTACTGTTGCCACATCTGGGCAGGAGCTGTATAAAAACACTCTATCCTGCCTTGACGGAGTACAAAATAGACTTCGTGGCTTAGTGGGGGATGCCCTTTTCTCTTCGCTGCAACCTCTCTCCCACATCTTTCATTTATCGTTATTTCCATGGCAAGTGCTCGCCTGAGCTCCAATCCGTTGTTCCCCTTCCCGCCAATCTTTCATGATAAACACCCGTCTAGCTGAAACCACTGTCAAAAATGTTCCCCACTCTTTATCTGTGCCAAAACCAAAACTTAGATTCCATGAACAAAGCTTCTTTCTTAGAAATCCACGACTGTGGAACTCTGTTCCGTCTGCTTGTTTGCCACCTGACTACAATTTGGATATCTTCAAGTTGAACATAAACAAATTCCTGATGAACCGCCCCCTTAAGTAGACACTTTATCAAATCTCAACATTAACGTACTGTACACGCAATAACCCTTATCCCCGAGTGGCTTCCGGGCCTTGATAAGTGGTGACCACCTTGTAACTGGTGACCACCTTGTAACTGGTGACCACCTTGTAAAAAGAAAAAAAAAACTCAAACTGACAGTTTGTTGACGTTAAAACGATGACAGTCCAGGTGAAAAAGTCAGAAAAATGTTGATGATCCGGATTTCTTAAAAAGAAATTTAATTTAGAATGATCTGTTGTAATTTAATAACAAAATATATATTTATACATCTCTTTATCTTTCTCTATCTAATCTATCTATCTATCTGTCTGTATGTTTGTCTGTCTGTATGTATGTCTGTCTCTTTTTCTTTCCTATCTATTGCAATATTTTTAACTCTAATGGGGGTAGTTATTTAAATTGCTGCCCACATCAGCAATATTTGACACAAGGCAGGAAAGTTGGGATCTAAGCAGGCTCCGCTAAAGAAGGGACACTCCTGTAATTGCAAAAATTGCCTGAGTAACCCGGTCGGTATTCCCCGGTCGGGGCGTCTCAGGCGACAACCAATAAACTTGCCCCACCGGAAAGCTCGGTGGTAAGGCCTGGGAGAGGTGACCTCCTGGGAATTACCCAGGCGGTGTACCTCAGCCCGACAGTTGCTGGGCCGGATCCTTGACGTGTACTACTACCCTGTCTCCCTGCAGCTGAAGCCGCTGGAGACACATCACATCATAGGAGAACTATAATGGGATATGATCCCGCACAGTCGGGAGATTCTATTTATAAACGATGCTTCTAGGAACTGACAAATCAAATTAATTCACATTCTGCTACCAACCAATCAGAAACCAAAATTGGTCCATAAATATTAAACCTTTTCTGTAGCAACTCCGCATGTTTTCTTCGTGTCAACACGGGAAGAATCTTCTGCTCCGAGGCTTCCAACTCAAGAACTGTCTACTGAGAACCAGTCACCTCCAGGACTTGTATAAAACAACAAACCATCGGAAACTCCTTGACAAGGTTCAAAAGAGAGTCGCAAACCTGATAGGCCCTGCACTGGCATCTAAGCTTCAGCCTCTGTCCCATCGACGAAATGTTGCATCCCTCTGCCTTTTCTACAAGTATTTTAGTGGTGAATGCTCTGACGAACTTCAATCACTTGTGCCCCCACGACGTGTGCACCCTCGACAAACCCGACAGGCTACTAAATCCCACCCCCACACTGTAGAGATCCCTAGATGTAAAAGATCTTTTTACTCCAATAGTTTCTTCCCCAGAACCGCTAGACTCTGGAATTCCATCCCAGGTCCCTGCTTCCCCAACAGTACTGACGTGCAGAAGTTCAAGTGTAACGTGAACCGACACCTTGCTGCCCAAATTCCTACATAGTACCCCAGTAGTTGTTGCCCCTGATAGTAGCCCCCTACACCAAAGTGGCAATTTGCCTTGTTTGGGGTGAAAATGTAATTAAAAAAAAAAAAAAACTGTTCTGAAACTAAACATGGCTTACATCTCTAGACTATCTCTACCTCTCTCGTGTTTTGCAATCCACTTCAAGATCAATAACATATTAAGAAAAGATGAACAAAAAACAAAACGAATTAAAGAAAAAAGAAAAAAAAATGTCGGAAATTTTTAAATTAAAGAATAAAAAGATAAAGCCAATTATCGTGCTTCAATTGTGCTCTAAACAGAAATGTCCATGTCGAATGCGCTTATGTCATATCAAATAACCTACTGTTGATTTTATATGCTTGACTGTACTGCTTGTGCAGTGATAATGGCTTGAGTTTAAGTTTACAACGAAAAAGTCAAGTATCATGCTTCAATTGTGCTTTAAACAGAAACATCCATTGCGAATGCACCCCTGTCATATCAAAGAACCTATCGTTGTTTTTTTTATATCGGGCATATATATTCATACATCTTTCTCTCTCTTTCTTTCTCTCTCTCTCTCTCTCTCTATATATATATATATATATATATATATATATATATATATATATATATATATGTCCGTCTGGCTGTCTGTCTGTCTGTCTCAATAACACGTGCCAGTAACATATTAAGAAAAGATGCAAAAGACAAGCTCAGTGGATATCGAATCAGGAAATTTTTTTCTTAACTAACGGGAAACTTTTTAAATGTAGGTACCCTTGACGGAACGAAACGATCATATTCCGAAAATCATGTAATTAATCAAGTAGTTTTATTTTATAAAGAAAATCGTTTTGAACCGATTTAAACTGAATAATAGGGAATCATAGGCATCATTAAGCTGATCTTGCAAGTTTGAATTATTGTTAAGTTATCTTTTTTGTTTGTGTGAATGTGTGTGTGTGTTTTTGTTTTTTTTTCAAAATGGCAATACATACTCATAAATTTGATATTCTGAGTAAAATAAATAAATAAATAAAACTACTTTATCAATTTACGTGATTTTTGGAATATGATATCTTTATTTTAGTGTTTTTTTGTTGTTGTTGTTTTTTAGCCTTATTGCGGAATTGTAATAAGCAAAACATTTTCTATAGAGTTTTAGAATATTTTGAAAGAAAGTAAATTTAAGTTTTTGTTATATTTTTCGCCCCTTTCACATAAAACATTCAGACTTGGCTTACTTCTGGGAAGAAAGAGAAATCATGGCAAATGCTAACAGTTGCAAGAACTTAAATGTTAGAAACCGTTCAGTTCGAACCCCAACGCAGTTCAACGTTCAAATTCTAAGAAACTGTCCCTTCGTAAATGTTTAAATAAATTTCTATTTTTCATCAGAAAATCTGTCTGTCGCTCATTTTATATAGCGAACAATTTTCAGCTAATGGACCCTGTCAGTAATGAAGCCGATAGAGAACTTGAAGACAAGACCCAACAGAAGACGTAGCCGGCGACATAACAACTCTTTGATCTGAAAGGTGTTTATCGTTTTATCGTGGACCCATTCTAGAAATGTTTCCACAATACGTACACATCAGGTCACACTCCCAAACAAACAAATGGATTTATATAAAAAAGAAGAGAAAAGTGCACTATTATGAATTAATAAGGTTTGGTAACCACAAGACCATATTTACTCTAGAAGTTTTTGTTCAGAAACAACTGGCTCAATCTAGCTAAAATGTTGTATGATCCTTTGCTATGATAAGAGACAGCAAACTAAGTATTATGGTATCCGTTCGATGCACACTTTGGGATAAAAGGAGATTAATAAGGATTAGTCACTAGAATACCACATTTACTGTAGAATTTTCTTGGAAACTATTAGGCTGATATGCCTAACATTTTGTATAAATGCTATGATAAGACGCAGCGAACCAAGTATTATGGTATTCATTCGATGCACAGTTGGGGATTTAGAGGGATTCATAGGTATTAGTTACTACAATAACATATTTGGTACCCCGACAAAAGGAGTGTGGACCTGTAAATTCACCCTTGTCCGTTCGTTCGTTCGTCCGTTCGTCCGCACTTTCTCAATAACTACGCCTTGGAAGTTTTTGAAATTTTGCACAAACATTAAACATGATATGAGTAAAAAAAGTAACTGAACGGATTTTTCGGGAAAACTCCGGTTGTCCCCTCCCCCAGTGGGGCCTTTCGGGTTAAAATGGCTAAAATTGACACTTTTGTGTTTATTAAAAAAAAATAATGTCTTGGATTTTAATAAAACTTTCTGAAAAGTTGTATCTGATTTTTATATAATTTTGTTTGTCTATACTTCGCGATAACTCTTGGGTGTGCCCCAGGGGCTCTTTTAGGGCTAATAAAAACACTCCATTTTTGCAACTATGTTACCATATTTGTCCAAATTTTTCTGTGTATGTCTATTTAACAGTTTTGCATGGTGCTGAACTCAAATTTAAATATGTAAAGGCCTTGGGGACTTCTGGGCTAAATGCGGGGTGCAAATAATGGACCTAGACATTTCTTTTTATGCCTGATGAAGAACTTTAATTTACATATGTTAAGGCATAAAACTGCCTCATTTGTTCATTTTCACCAGGATTTGACGTCCCCTGGAGACGTTTGGGGCTAAATGGGGGGGGGGCAATGCTGAACTTAGTCATTTTTTATGCCTTGTTAACTGTGCACTGATGGGGGGCATGCATGGTTCACTTCTTACTCTAGAAGTTAACTCGGAAACTATTGGACCCATTTGGCTGCTTTTTGTATGGACCTTTCTTATGACAAGGTCTAGCGAACTAAGTGTTATGGTATTCGTTGTATTGATCAAGATTGATTAGCGATTAGTATTTAATGCAAGAATGAATAAATATTTAACTATACGCAATCATCAATTTAGCATAAAGTACTAAATCCAAGTCAACGGACCATAACTTTTGCACGTTTTAATTGGCAAAATGTATAGTTGTATGTAATTCGTGTAAAAAAAGGCGTTAAACAAACACACATATACAGACACACGAGATGTTGTTGCGCAATTTTATTGGTATAGAGCTTATGTAAATCATGAAAGTCGGGTTTATGTGAAAATGTCTGGTATGGACGTCTCGTCTCTCTGTCATTGGACGGCTTACAGGTGAAGGCAATCGAGTTGTTAAAGTAGGCAGACATCTTTGATAAGCACTCTAAATTCATGACAAACTTAGACAAAATTGAATACGAAGAGAGAATCGTGAGGGACAATGGCGTGTGTATGTGCATCTGTGTGTAGGGTGGTCGGAACAATATGGCTAGAGAAAGACGATTATAAGCACATCGTTGTAATTACCATAATTGCGTATTTGCATAAACAAAATTAGAAACGTAAAGTAGGAAATGCTTGACATTACTTACCACTAGTATCGAAACACTTAGAAACAATGGCGTAATAGGATAAAGTAGATATACTAACTTAAACGGCACGATCACAAAGTTAAGCAACGATGAACCTGTCCACTACCAGATGGGTGGCCATTTGGGAAGACTAGGTGCTGTATGTACAGCGCCGAGTCGTAAGAAATTTTCAGATTGGTATCAGGAAGCGCATTAATTCACTGGAAGAAATGCACCCTTAGTCTTAGTTAAAACATGCATCTAGGAAAAGGTAACTCTGATGACGTCGGCAGTAGGACGTTTGATGGCCATGGAGGAGAATTAATCTCTAACAGATCAACGGTTCTATGGTATTAAGAGTTGTGTTATTTGGTTGCAGCTATGCGGATTATCTAAGGACAACACTGGGAAAGGTAATGGCAACCCACCCCATGTATTCTGCTAAGTTCAAATCACGTGATGTCTTCAGAGGACTCGGAGCAAAAATGGACCGAAGCCTATGGAGAATACTAATCATGATTACATATACCTGCCGCGATATGAAAAGAAAAAGATTAATAACTTATCGGAGACATTTCAACAGTATTACTAATGAACTTGAAAAAGTTGTCTTTCCATATTTTCTGTTTCTGATTTTGTTTAAATGACGAGTAATAATTTGGATTAATCGTGCTACTGTTCTCAATTTGAGCGGTATTTTCACGTCTCTGTGTGGACGATATTCCAAATACACTTTTATGTATTACTTATGATTTCTACCTAATCATGGCTGAAGGAGGGATGTGACGGTGGTTCAGTGCTTCAATGCTTAACGATACGGACTGATAGCCTAGGTGTTTCAAATTCGAATCCAGTTCGTTCCGCAAATATCAGTTTGTCTTAGGATGTTGACAACTTCACATGATCCCTCTCGATATTTTTCTAGAAAAAATTCTGGATAGGAAAACATTTGTGAACAAAACATTCTTTGGATTAAATGTCAATCTCTTGAGTAAACCTATGCAAGGAGGCTTCAATAAGTTTCCAGACTTTTTTCATACGGGCATTTTTTTTTTATTTACACATATGAAACTCTAATCCTCCGGCTGCAATGCACTTGTATTTTTCCAACAACATCTGGAAGGTCACATCGAAGTCTTCCTGTGTTACTGTGTCGAGGACTTTCGTGACAACTTCTTTCATCCCATCAATTGTTTCATTACGACAGCTTCTTAGGTTTTCCTTGAGGTTAGGGGATAACCAAAGCTCACAGGGAGCAACGTTTGTACTACAGGGAGATTAAGGAACTATTTTGATGTCCATGACAAAGTGTTACATGAAAGAGCTGTCCCCTTCTCATGAAAGTAAGAAGACATACTAGATAAGTGAAAATGATATTAGGATAAGGTTAGAATCGAACCCTGTAGGCAAGTGTTAAAGATAATAAATAATGGAATGTTAGAAATTAAGCTGTTAGAAATAGTTAAATATTGTTAATTCTGTTAGAAATAGTTAAATATTGTTAATTCTGTTAGAAATAGTTAAATATTGTTAATTCTGTTAGAAATAGTTAAATATTGTTAATTCTGTTAGAAATAGTTAAATATTGTTAATTCTGTTAGAAATAGTTAAATATTGTTAATTCTGTTAGAAATAGTTAAATATTGTTAATTCTGTTAGAAATAGTTAAATATTGTTAATTCTGTTAGAAATAGTTAAATATTGTTAATTCTGTTAGAAATAGTTAAATATTGTTAATTCTGTTAGAAATAGTTAAATATTGTTAATTCTGTTAGAAATAGTTAAATATTGTTAATTCTGTTAGAAATAGTTAAATATTGTTAATTCTGTTAGAAATAGTTAAATATTGTTAATTCTGTTAGAAATAGTTAAATATTGTTAATTCTGTTAGAAATAGTTAAATATTGTTAATTCTGTTAGAAATAGTTAAATATTGTTAATTCTGTTAGAAATAGTTAAATATTGTTAATTCTGTTAGAAATAGTTAAATATTGTTAATTCTGTTAGAAATAGTTAAATATTGTTAATTCTGTTAGAAATAGTTAAATATTGTTAATTCTGTTAGAAATAGATAAATATTGTTAATTCTATTAGAAATAGTTAAATATTGTTAATTCTGTTAGAAATAGTTAAATATTGTTAATTCTGTTAGAAATAGTTAAATATTGTTAATTCTATTAGAAATAGTTAAATATTGTTAATTCTGTTAGAAATAGTTAAATATTGTTAATTCTGTTAGAAATAGTTAAATATTGTTAATTCTGTTAGAAATAGTTAAATATTGTTAATTCTGTTAGAAATAGTTAAATATTGTTAATTCTGTTAGAAATAGTTAAATATTGTTAATTCTGTTAGAAATAGTTAAATGTTGTTAATTCTGTTAGAAATAGTTAAATATTGTTAATTCTGTTAGAAATAGTTAAATATTGTTTATGTCAGAAAAAGGGTCGATTGTCCATTCTTTTGGAAATCTGGATATTAAATATGTCAGTTAAATGAATGCACAATGCGAGTTAAAAAATATTGTTTAAAAATAGGTTAGAATTAGAATTGAGGATTATTGTTTGCCGTAAGTGTGTTAGACCTATATGTGTTCAAAACGTGATATAGTCACGTTGGAAAACACACTTCTGACGTCATAAAAAGCAGGTTTCTCAATATAGGAATCTGAGGGTTCGAAGTTAGTTAGTTGATGGTTTGATGAGTATAAGATATTCAGAGTATATCACACACGGTGCTCGTCAATTAGAGAGGAAAGCCCCTTAGAAGCGAAGGGAGGAAAAATAGACCATGTAAATCAAAGTGTGAATTCCGGACATCACCGATCGGTCGATTGAAGAATAAAGAAACCAACTATGTTTGTAACTGTTTTTCTCGTGTCGTTGTTCCTTACAACAAAAAAAGATAAATGAGTTTTTATCATCCTGTAGCGAACTCTTATTTGACCCTTATAAGTAATATGCCTCCTCCATCATAAGTTAAGTATCTCCTCCCCTTTATATGTGTTGTAAAGTATATAAATGTCTTTCCCTCAAGAAAAGACTTGTCCTGCCTTGATAGAGTTCAAAATAGGCTTCGTAGCCTCGTAGCAGATGTCCTTTTCTCTTCGATGCAACCTCTTTTTTTTTTTACACAGTGATCACCACTTATCAAGGCCCGGAAGCCACTCAGGGATAAGGGTTATTGCAAGTAAATTACGTTAGTGAGGAGATTTGCTGAAATGTTTACTTAAGGGGGCGGTTCATTAGGAATTTGTTAACATTGTACTTGAAGACAACCAAGTTGTAGTCCGGAGGGAAGCAGGCAGACGGAACAGAGTTCCACAGGCGTGCAGTTCTAAGAAAGAAGCTTTGTTCATGGAATCCGCGTTTTGATTTTGGCACAGATATAGAGTGGGGGAAATTTTTCACAGTGGATTCAGCTAGACGGGTGTTTTTCGTGAAAGATTGGCGAGGGGGGACCAGAGATTGGAGTTCAGACGAGCATCTGCCATGGAAATAACGATAAAACAAGGACAGGCTCGCAACGTCTCTTCTGTGGGAGAGAGGTTGCAGGGTAGAGAAAAGGGCATCCCCACTAAGCCACGAAGTCTATTTTGTACTCTGTCAAGGCAGGATAGGCTGTTTTTAGCAGCTCCTGCCCAGATATGGAAACAGTATTCCATCCTTGGACGTACTTGGCTTTTATATAGATAGAGAATTGCATAAGTAGTGAGATATCTTCTATTCCACAGAAGAGATGCTGCGAGTTTGTTGTCGCTTTATCGTTACTTTCATTGTAAGTGCTCGACTGAGCTTCAATCGATGCCCCCCTCGCCAAACTTTTATGAGGAACACTCGTCTAGCTGAAAACACTATCAATAAATCCCCCACTCTTTATCTGTGCCTAAACCTAAACGTAGATTCCATGAAAAAAGCTTCTTTTCTTAGAACTGCACGCCTGTGGAATTGTCTTCCGTTTTCCTGCTTTCCAACTGACTACAATATGGTTGTCTTCAAGTCCAACGTAAATAAGTTCCTGATGAGCAGTTCCACTTAAGTTAACAAATTTACCGCATTTCCATTACTAACGATTACTATATTGTCCAATTGAATACTATACACTCTTTGGCCTTATCATCGAGTGGTCTCTGGCCTTGATAAGTTGTTATGCGTATGCAAAAAAAAAAGAATTATCGTCACAGTCGTCGTCGTGATGCAATATATAATAAATAAATAAATATATATATATATATATATATATATATATGTACGTCATGATCATTTCTTATGTGCTATAAGAACTGTTACAAATGCTCCTAAGAATTGTCATTATCATCGTAATTCGTGTATTATGACCTCTGTATTACATGTACTTCGTTAATTTGTCCCCAATATGCAACAAAAGTCTTTATTTCTGATCTTCGTGAATGATTGTGTGTACAGTTCTCACACTGGCATCAAACTGTGGACTTAATGTCTCTATAGAAACACAATAGTCTTTATCCATGAAATTATTAAATTGCTCTGTTGTTCTGACTCGCATCTCTCACAGGCTCCCTGCCTTCCTTGACTCTCTTTTGCAACTCAAAAGCAGATGGTCGATTTATTTAACTTACATAAATTATTTTAAGCATTCCATACATTTCTGTAGCATTTTTCTAAGTTTAAAACAGAATGTTATTGCATATCGTTCTTCTAACATGTTCTCACGTTCAGCTTTTGAAATTCACCAACTGTGACACTCACATTTTATTAGGGTGTATTCCAATTTCTGCTGTGGCTTATTATTTGAACCTGAAATCATAAAACTTCGCCAGTACTCTCATAGTATGTACAGTCATAACATTGAATTTTCAAGAGTCTACAACGATTTTAAATGCCTGTACTTATCACTAATATTGAAACACTTAGAAACAATGACGTAATAGGATAAAGTACATATACTAACTCAAACGTATGGAAAATAATTTCAGGCATCTAGTATGGTTGGTTGGTTGTTTTTATTTTATGGCATATCGATCTTTTTCAGTTTATTTACTGCCGAATCTAGTGATTTTTAGGAACGATTTTTTAATGGAGTATATTTGTTTTTTAAGTCGTATTCTATTTAACCCATAGTTGGGGTCCTAACAGATACTACCACTCCGGGTCAGAGTGGACCTGGGAGCAATGGCAATTAAAGGGTGGCTCCACACTCCCCAAGGCCCGCAAGCTGGGGCTTCACCATTGGATATAGTTTAATGTCAGTTCAAGGACCAGGCATCTAGTATGGTGGTTGAAGGAACAAGAGCATGCTAGTCCATGGATTAAATAAAGGGTTTCGTTTGACATTCCGTACAGATTTTCGAGTTCGACAGAATGTATCTGAAGAATAACACTCACGATGAAAACAGTAGTTACAATAATACGAATTATACGAGTTGTCAATCCTCATCTAAAAAAAAATCCAAAGCAGAAATACATGTTTTTCATACCTCGTACATCGATCAAATGTTTAGTAAAAATTTTAACTTTTACCTTCGTCTGTCATCTGTGTGCAGTCAGCATCAACCCTATTCAGGGTTTAACCGGCTTCCTCCGAGAGAGGAAGTTTCATGGGAGTATGGAATTCGCAAGCGGTCCCAAGTCGCATGTATATCCCCGCTAGGAGAGATGACGACGTTAGATTTTTGCAACTTTTTGCAGGGAGGTGTCGACGTCCTCCTACATACAGCACCTGAACAGCCCAAATTGGTCACCCATTTTAGTAATGACCATGATCAACGTTGCTTACTTCGGTGATCTGACGGGAACCGGTGTGTCAAGGTTATTATGCCGTCTGTCATACTTAGCTTTGAAATCGAAGTTTTGGATGCACATCTCTGTAACGGTTTTCTCTGTCCTTTTTAGTTAGATTTCCTTTCTATATTATATTTTTAAAATGCCCAATGCAAACATCGTCATCAATAACAGATAATTTCAACTATAGATGTGGCACAATGAAAAGGGACCCCTTTTGGTGGAGCTGGGGTTTATACATTAATAAACCTTATTCTGTACTTGAGTGGAGACAAACATATACACAATTCAGGGGGTACACATTTTTAAAGGTTGATATTGTCGGCACACGAAGATTGGCAAATGTTTATGAATTCAGTGCGCCGAATAAGTTAAACTAAATAAAACATCCGCGATGAAATATATATTTCTCTCTCTGACTCCCTCTCTCTCCCTCTCTCTCTATCGATCTATCTCTATCTTTATCTCTCTTTCGCTCTCTTTCTCTCTCTTTCTTTATCGAATATGATTGTATCGTTTTAAAAACAGTTGAATTTTTGGCTGCACGCGTGGGGTTTCAACGGGTTCTTTTTTAAATATGCATCGCCAAGAAATTATATATTTTTAATTAAAAAATGCATTTGTTCGCTATTCTTTACAGGCATTAAATTTCAGCATGCGGTCCCTGCCATTTAATGTCGACGATAGTAATATTGGCTCTAACGACGCAACGAAGGCTCCAGAAGCGACCCATGCCAGCCTATTATAGCCGACGACCGTTGATGTTTCCATGTGCCTATCGTTTGATATCGTGTCTAACATTTAGGCAGCTGGTTGCGTTCCCAGGACGTTCCTCAACCAAGTTCCTCTCCCCGGAAACGATAGTGTCATATGGATACGTTCTATTTGCGAATTAAAAGTCTGGTTCCATTATAAAGATCCAGCCTGATGACGCTGCATTTCAAAATAATACGCAGCAGAAACACGCACGCACGCACACACACACACACACACACACACATATATATATATATATATATATATATATATTACATAGAAAAATGCGTGCATGAAAACTAATATGATTAAAAGTAAGCTTAGAAAAGTAATAAGGACTAGTTGTAAAAACTGGAAAATAACAAGATATTCTAATAAGAATATAATCTATATATCTATAAAAGCAAATATGTATGTGGACACTAGGAACAGTTTTGATTGGCTAATCTAATAATCAAAACTCCTCATAAACAATGGTTCCAATCGTCTTAATTAATTCAGCATCAAATGAAAGACTAATTTATTGTTAATCTTGGGGGGAGGGGTAAATTTTTTTCTGAGTGAACATTTACAAAAATAAAATTATACGAAACTACCCCCAAAAGACATTGTATATACGAAAATTGCCATTTACATCCAAATGTTACGTCTGGTTTCATTAGCAACACACCCGCACGCACATATACGCGCATACCTGAAATCACCATGTTGCTATGGCAACACGCACAAATGCACACAATAAATATTATTTTTAATTTTGAACTTCTCTTGTATTTAATATTTTTTTACATTTTTGAATTTTTTTTAAACTGACTTTTTTAATTAAGCAGTTACCGTAAAATTTCAAGCAATAACAAATTATTTTTTTTTATTTTCACATCTCTGTTTCCTATTTAAAAAACAAAAATTGTTTGGTAAAATTTTACATTAAGACTCGTCTCACGTTCGTATATGACAAAATATTCTTTTGTAGATTTCCGTGTGCTAAAAACGAATCTGAAAACCGTTTCCGTCACAAAAAAATGGTTTTCATGATATGAAGAAATTACATTTTAGAAAGGTGGGTGATCACTTTTCCATGTAGATTTGGGCAGGAGCTGATAGAATGGACTTAACCTGCCTTGATATAGTTCAATATAGACTTCGTAGCCTCGTAGGGGATGTCCTTTTCTCTTCCATGCAACCTCTTTCTCACAGAAGAAATGTTGCGAGTTTGTCTTTGCTTTATCGTTATTTTGATTGCAAGTGCTCGGCTGAGCTCCAATACATGGTACCCCCTCGCCAAACATTCACAAGTATCAATCGTCTAGCAGAAAACACTATCACTAATTTCACCCACTCTTTATCTGTTCCTAAACCTAAACGTAGATTCCATGATCAAAGATTCTATGGAATTGTCTACCGTTTTCCTGCTTTCCAGCTGACTACAATATGGTTTTTGATGAGCCGTTCCATTACTATATTGTCCATTTCTACTGTACACTCATTAACCCTTATCTTTCTTTGACCTTGATAAATGGCTATGCCTATATAAAAACAGTATGTATATATATATATATATATATATATATATATATATATATAGTAATTTATAAAGGCTTTTGCCTGAAGAATCCTAGAGTGGATGAGACGCGGAATATTCAGTGTAGCTTAATCGCCATATGTATTTTATAAATTACTAACTAGCTCTACCTACGTATTGAACACTTTTGGAGTAAATACTTAAAGTTTACGCATAAATTTATACTTTTGTATATTAATTTTATGTGAGTAAATGAAGTAGTTATATATATATATATATATATATATATATATATATATATATATAATAAAAATTACAATTAAATTTACCAAAATGATCCAAGATGGTAAAATTAAAGTATATTATAAATATTAAAGAATTAATATTTATAAAGTTATCTCAGCCAGATGTAAAAGCTCGATAAAACCAGATAGGAAATAGAGCTTATAATACGAGCAAACAGTTAATAAAACATGTTAAAAACACTTTGAAATGAGTTAAAAAAAATATTTAATCTAAAAAGGAAACACTAGATAAGTGGATAGTCCTTAATCTGCGGAGTTTCGAAGAAATAGTTTCCTTCTCATCAGAGGGTAGGAATTAGCAAAATGCGGGATCGGATTTTGCATGCAAAAGTATTTGATGAAATAACAAGTAAGTCAAAGATCTTACTTGAAAACAAAAAAAAAGTGAAGCAGAGGGAATATAGTGAAGAAAAAGGTGATTACACATGAATCGATAGTCTGGTGGAAGATAAATAATCCATTGACGGTAAAATCCAAGTATATAACTTCAAAAAAGTTAATTGAATATTGAATATTGAATATTTATATCTCGGCAGTAGAATGAAAAGCATATCCTATTTTTCTTTTATTAATATTATTGGAATTTTTTTCCTTTTTTCCTTGTACACATGTTTGTGAATTTTTCCATGGATTATTATGGATTATTATGGACCATCTTCTTCGGGATTTTTGGATTTTACTTGTGCAAATGGAAATTCAATTAATTTTATTAACTATTTGCTCGTATATATATATATATATATATATATATATATATATATATATATATATATATATATATGAAATATATATATATATCCACTATATATATATACATATACATATATATATATATCCACTATATATATATATCCACTATATATATACATATCCACTATATATATACATATCCATATATATATATATATATATATATATATATATATATATATATATATATATATATATATATATATATGCAAATGAATGCAATTCTGTGACCTCTCTGTAACAAAGTTGTACTTTCTTTTTAAATAAATAGAAAAAAGAATTTTTAATATGAATATCAATACAAAAAAAAAATTCATAGCATATACAGGGTGTCCGTAAAGTTACTATACAGTCTTATTGTTTTATTGTATTATATTTGTATTAATAGTTAATATTTATTTTTGTGTAGCTATAGGGTGTCTGTATAGTAACTTGTAAGGCTGTATAGTAACTTTACGGACACCCTATATATATATATATATATATATATATATATATATATATATATATATATAATATATATATATATATATATATATATATATATATATATATATATATATATACCGATTTAAAGAGTTAAAGGTATTCAGGAGATAAAACCCATAAATTAAAACGAGGTTATTAAGAGTGATCAATAAAAAAGAGCAGAGTATAATATTTTTATAAGGCTTTAAGGATCAGCTATGATGAATACGGGATAAACTTTATTTCCGTTACTTTACGAAGAGCCTTTTGTTTTTTAATAAACCAATAATTCCGAAACATTAACATGTTCAGTGTAGCATCTATGTAATATTATTTTATATAAATATAAATATAAATATCATATATATATATATATATATATATATTTAAAGGAGATTAGAATAATAGTCTAAAGAGCTAAGTGTATTTTAATGTAATAGTGAAATTACTAGTTTAATTAAAATACAGGAAATGCTCGTTGTAATTTAGATATATAATAAGCTCGATAGTTAAATGTCCTAGAGCTAATTCAATATTTTAAAACTTTTAAAAATTTTAAAACTTTTAAATTATAAATCACATTACTTAATATATATATATATATATATATATATATATATATATATATATATATATATATATATATATATATATGTAATTTGTTTATTTCATCGTGGATGAAAGCCCGTTTAATTTGGAGGCTAGGTGTTACCTTAGAAGAGATAATTCTTTTGCGAATATAAAATGGAGAGACGTTTTCTTTAAGGCATGAGCGAAGAAAACGAATGGATAGTTTTATAGATCTTATTTTGCTTTTGTAACGAGATAGTTTATTCATTTCTTTGATTTGTTCATTGTTGTACCGACTCCGAAATAATTTAAAGTGTTTTACGGTACAAAAATTATAAAGCGCTTTAAATAAGGTTAGGAAGACTCTAGGGGCCCCTTTCACCAACAAGCTATAAGGAGTCAATCGTTGGATTTCTATTAAGTGTAAAACAAATGTCACGCAAGAGCGAAGACTTGTGGGATTACTTATAAAATTATAACGAATGAATGAAATAAAAAAAATGAGGAAAGGGGCCCCTAGAGTCTTCCCGAGCTTATTTAAAGCGATATATATATATATATATATATATATATATATATATATATATATATATATATGAGAATTTGTTTATGAGAGTTAAGTTTACCAAAATGATCCAAGATGGCAAACTAAAGCATATAAAGTAATCTCAACCAGATGTAAAAGCTCGATAAAACCAGATAGGAGATAGAGCTTATAATAAAAACAAGTAGTTAATAAAACATGTTAAAAAACACTTTGCAAAAAGAGTTAAAACATATTTAATTTTAAAAAGGAGACAAGAAATAAATGGATAGTCCTTAATCCGCGGAGTTTCGAATAAATACTTTCCTTCTCATCATAGGGTAGGATTTAGCAAAATGCGGGATCGGATTTTGCTTACAAAATTATTAAATGAATAAATACAAGTAAGTCATACTTGATAACAAAAAGTGAAGCAGAGGGAATAGGGTGATTTCACGTGAAATCACTTTTTTTTTATTCACCGTTAAAGTACTTGTAGAACATGACAGTTCAGGACCTATGAGGCATCCGGTTTGATGCCGTATTCCCAGCTAGAGGAACATGATAAGAAAATTGAAAAGAAAAAAGTGTTATTGTATTACCATACTTATATACAAATGCGTGTGTGTATGTATGTGTGTGTGTGTGTGTGTGTGTGTGTGTGTGTGTGTGTGTGTGTGTGTGTGTGTGTGTGTGTCAAATAGAATCAACAAAGGAAAAGTTATCGAAGGAAAAGATAATCGAAGTCGCACCTGCGCTGATCGACTAATCGCATCATGAAAGTAAGGAAACGCATAAAATTTGAAATCGATTGAAGCTGTGAAATGATTGCGCGGATGCAGTTTCAGCCAATTTTCAAACCACGTGCCGACGTCGTTCGACATAAAACGATAGAAAAAGTCGATTTCCGCAAAATATAAAATAAACAGACACATTTTTATTCGCAATATAAATTAGTCGATTTCAAGTTATTTCAGAAAGTGTCGGTCACAGTTCTGTATTCATGCCTCAAGTGAGAAGGGTAATTAATTTCATGTTTGCCAATGGCAGACAAAAACTAAGAATTAGAGAGAAAGAGAGAGGGGGTAAGAGAGAGGGTAAGAGAGAATTAGAGAGAAAAGGGAGAGCAAGATAGTGCGTGTACGTGTCCGTGTGTGCGTATAAAGAAAAGCGATCAAGAAAAAGAAACGTTGCAATTTTCCATCGACACTCCCTGGTGTATTAACGCGATTGATTAATTTCCAATATCGAACTCACTAGGGATACAGCATATATAGATATAAATATATCGACCGATAAAGTTCCATAACTTTGATAAAGTTTACAATAAAGTCATATTTATTTAAAACGTTACTCTCTAAAATGTTATTTCTCTACTTATATAAAGTAAGGTATGCGCCAAGTCGTATATACTTACACATACAAGGTTTTACTGCTAAACTAATCAACCGAACATTATGATTACTTTAGCGCACTACTACATCTACGGGTTCGTAATATACCCTATTATTCTATATAGAGGCGTGGCGACGCCGATGAAGGTTCTTCAGATCTAGACCCGGCATTAATACCTTTGTTGGATACAGAGACGTAATGATGCACATCTAAAGCAGAGATGTGAGTACACGCACATTCCAGATGGATTCTGATCTACATTCTTGTGTCCCATAAAAATGACCAGAATTGTAATTATCACGAAAACAATAAAATGTTAACTTTCCAGGTCGGGAGTTATGAATTTCGCAATTAAAAATAGAAAAGAAGAATTAATATCTTAATATTTGTTTTTATTAACCAGGACACGTCCCTATTATTCATGGCAATCCAGCGTTGCATTTTTAGGGTGCTGGCAATTGTCCTATTGTCATAATTTGGACCGATAGGGAATTGTACAGCGGCGCATCTCCGATCTCGCTAGTTGAACATTGTATTCCTTTCACACATGATAGAAGGCTTCTATCGCTCTTGGGATTTGTACACAACTGGCTAACTAGAATATGGTCTGCAACAAAAAAAAAATGGAAACCGGTTTTCATCAAAAGAAAATGGAATGATGCCGTCCTTTGAACGTCTGTGTGTGTGTGTCTGGTCACGAATAGGCTCCTATATGGTTGACTATTATAGAAAACTGATCACATATAATGATAGATGTATCGAGACACAGGAATGGGTATGTTTGATCTGGCATAATGAAGATTCGTTAAAATTATGGGGTCTGCGTACGCGCCTGATCCACAAAGTATGGAAATAAAAAATTTTAAAATTAAAAAAAAACCTTTACAGGTGTTTTTGATATAGATGTACATAATAATACTTTGATAAGTATGTTTTAACTTAAAAAGGGATGGTATAATAAAATTGTGGGGTATGTGTTCGCGCCTGGCCTCCATAGAATGGAAATAGGCACAAAATTTAATAAAGACTTTTCATATCTATCTGCGTAAGTATACTGTGATAATTATGTTTCAGTTTGAAGAAATATGGTATGATAAAATTATTGGGTGTTCGTTCGCGCCTGACCTCCATAGAATGGAAATATGTCACAAAGTTTAACAAGGTTTTTTAATATAAATCCACAGAATATTGTGATAAGTGTTTCAGTGTGAGCCGGTATGGTATAATAAATTATGGGGCTTGTCTATTTTATTTTTACTTTCGTCATATTTTGCTTTGGTTTTGATACCCTCAAATTCGAAGCTATCTCTTTACAACCCTTCCTTTTCATAACCTATCATGCTTTCATAAATCAGTCCATTTTCTGTGGGCTGTTTTTGAACCTAGTCAACGACGGGTACTTTTGCTAATGTGTGTATATATATATATATATATATATATATATATATATATATATATATATATATATACTAGCAGTTCTAGTAGGTCTATTACCTAACACAGCAAAACCCGACTATGCAATGGGTCGATGATATTTTAATCTCATCAAACTGTGACATAATGTTAACCGATGTTAAGAACAAATTAAGTCAAAGATTCAAAATGACCGATCCTGGCAAAATATCCTAGTTTTGGGGGATAGAATTTACTCAAAGCAAAGGACTTATTACGATGAATCAATTGAGATACATTTACAAAATACTATTGAAATTCGGAATGGGAGAGTGCAAGAAATGCTCTACACTGGTCGAAAATGATATTAATAAAAAATATACACACACAATCTGAAATAAGAGATGATAAATTATACCGAGAAATCATAGGCAGTCTTGTATATTTAATGATTGCGACCAGACCCGACATATGTTATACAGTTTTGTTACTATATAGCATATGTTTGGTCGCAGTCATTCAGTATGCAAGACTGCCAATGATTTCTAGGTATAATTTATCATCTATTATTTCGCTCGTTGAACATTGTGTCATTGTCAGACATTTTGAGCTGCGAAGTTGTTTGACTATCCAAATAATTATATCATCTTTCACATTCTGAAAATTCTATTACTAATTGTTCGCTAGCTTTGCATATTAGATGGCATTGTCCTAGCGAGTGTAAAATTCTTACATGTAAGACATCGGCTTGGGTTCTCATTAGTTAGATGGTCACACCCCTAACTCTAGACGAAACAAGTTAATTCCATTAAGTTTTTAACGTATAGTTTATATGCATAATTGTTTATTAGTTTACATATAACATATCTGTTCTCATTGGATCATAGCGGTTAAGAGACATTATGACTGGCCAATATTATATGAGTGACTATTTCAGAAGATAGTGGTGGCAAAACGAATTTATAATTCAAAATGGCTTACTGATTGCGTTGATTTTCTTCTGTGAACGTTTTATATATTTTTATATACATATATGCAGAGCGTTAGATTATATGACCACTAAAACGATTCAAAATCTTTCAAGATGCCATTTTCTAGTGACACGTGGAGCAGAAAATCGATGATTAACTGGTTAAGAATTCAAATTTCGTTGCGGCTAAATCAGATTAAGAATGTCTTGTGGACATTAATTGAAGACGAAATCGCAATTATATCCGGTCAAGTGTGAAAATCCTTAACAAAGTAAAACGTATTTCCTGTTTTTATCGGAATTTCTTAAGATTACTTCGCCAATTGGCAAGACTCGCATATAATATCATGCAAAATATAATTGCAAATTTGTTTTTACCTAGGAAAAACGAATTTGAGCAAATTTGTATTCAACGTATGGCGTAGATTGAAATTATTAATGAAGATTATGAATTTAAAAAGTGTTTTCCTTTTTAGTTTGTTGCATTGTGAGAGACGGAAGTTGCTCCATCTTAATTTTGTTTCCAGATTTAGTGTTGCCAGATTCACCAGGATTCCTTCATTGTGTAATTATATGTGATATTTTGTAAACATTACCAGATACATACAAACTATAACATACGTACACCACTTATACACTAACAAATGCATAAATGCAAACGCATACACATATACACTAACATATACACAAAGAGAACAACATACACATATACAGTAACAGATACATAAAGAGAATCACATAGATACATACAGATAAAGACATACACATATATATATACAAATACTTACAAACAATGATATCCACAAATACACTCACAAATGCATTAAGACAACACATACACTGACGTGCAGTCATAGAGAGTTGCAACCTTGGTTGAAGTGAGAGTCTCTAATGATGGAGGTATGAACAGCGCTGAAAGAGAGAAACAGACCAAATACCAAGGTCTCATGTATGATATGAAAAGAAACTGGAATCTTAGGGAGATATCAATCATACCAGTTATTATAGGTGCTACAGGGCTGTTTAAGAAGAACCTGTAGCCCTACTTAACTAATATTCCTGGTGAACCAATTGCCAAAAAGATCTAGACAATGGCACTTAAAGGGACAACGAGGATACTAAAAAGAGCTCCCGGTTGGTTTCAGTAAAAAGCAGGACAATGTTGGCAGCTGATTTGGCTGCCCCATACCCAGCATTACAATATTCAAAGGACGAAAATATAAAAACAGATATATGAAGACAGTTTCATACACAAATACACTAACAGATAATATAGAAAATGACATCTACACATACACTATAAGATATATAGATATAAAGAAATGCGGATATATACTGACAGATACAAAAGAATTGAAAATTTGTTTTCACCTACGTAAAAAGAATTCAGCGAAATTTGTATTCAAAATATGACGTAGATTGAAATTTTCCATTTTAGTTTATTATATTGTGAGATACGGAATTTTCTCCATCTTGTTTGATTCCAGATTTGGTGTTGCCAAATTCATCAATATCCTTCATTGCGTAATTATATGAGACTAGATGGCAGCCCGCTTAAATATGATATTTTAATTTATGCAAATTGTGTATGTACACGGTGGGCTACTTAGAATTAGCCCAGTCTCTCTAATCTTTCGGGTCCTGGATATGACCTAAAACTATATCCGATGGTGATGCCCCAGCTTGTGGGACTTGGGCAGTGTGGAGTCACTCTTTAATTGCTATTGCTCCCAGGTCCACTCTGACCTGGAGTGGTAGTACCTGTTAGGGTCCCAACTATGGGTTAAATAGAATCCGACTTAAAAAACAACTATATTAAAAATAGTTCCTCAAAATAACTAGATTCGGCATTAAATAACCTGAAAAATGTTGATATGCCGTAAAACAAAAACAACCAACTCTAATCTTTCTCTAATCATTTTTCCCAGATTAAGCGGCCCACTTACAAGTAGCCGAATCACTAATCTTTTTCTATTTTTTTTTTCAGATTAAGCGGCCCACCTAAAAGTAGCCCAATCACTTTTTCTAATGTTTTTTCAGATTAAACGATTAAAATTAGCCCAATCACTCTAATCTTTCTCTAATGATCTTCTTCTTTTTTTTTCAGATTAAGTGTCCCACTTAAAATCAACATTAAAATATTTTTTTAAGTTTGGTGTTTTCGCTGCAGCAGAGAATAATTTTTTTGGAAGCATCAGACAAAGCCAAACTCTTTGTCAAGAACTTTGCAGCTAATTCTACCCTTTGCGACCAAGACTGCCAACCCCCAATATTTCCTCCTGTATCAGAAAACACGCTATGTGATATACGTATATCTGTACGTGATGTTGCCAAGCTAATCAAAAACCTTGATTCGAGTAAAGCAACTGGCCCTGATGGTATTCCAATTATAGTACTCAAAAAACTTCAACCTGAATTAGCGCCCATACTTACAAAACTGTTTAAACGTTGTCTTAAGGAGAATAGTTTCCCATCTCCCTGGAAAATCTCATCAGTATGCCCTGTATTTAAGAATTCAGGTGATCGCTCATCCTCCTCTCAGTACAGGCCAATAAGTCTCCTGTGCGTCATGAGTAAGTTGCTAGAATCTGTGTTAAATACAGAAGTAATCAAACATCTCAACAAAAATAACCTTCTTAGTGACACTCAATATGGTTTCCGTTCTGCTAGATCTACAGCAGATGTCCTTACAGTTATATCGCATAGGATTAGCAAATCTCTCGACGGTGGCAATTTTTCTAGGGCAATTGCTCTTGACATATCTAAAGCCTTTGATAGGGTATGGCATAAAGGTTTACTTCACAAGATCGCTAGCTATGGTATAGCTGGAAAAGTCTTCTCAATTATTAAATCATTTCTTTCTGATAGGTTCATAAGAGTAGTAATTGAGGGGCAAAAATCAGAAGCTCACAGTATTAATGCCGGTGTCCCTCAGGGATCCATCCTGGGCCCAACTCTTTTCCTGATCTACATTAATGATCTTCCAAATCATATCCTTACATCATTTGTAAACATTTATGCTGACGACACTACCATTTATGGTACCACATCTAAGACAGTAAACGACCAAGTTCTCTCCAATTCTCTCTCCTCTGATCTTGAGCACGTAGTACAATGGGGAAAGGAGTGGCTGGTTACTTTTAATGCATCTAAAACCAAGCTTCTCTCTTTACATCATCAACATTCTAATTCACATTTGTCATCAATTGAAATGAATGGCTCTCGTCTTCAGGAGGCCTCAAGTTTTGACAAGCTTCTGGGCTTGACCATTACTCCTGATCTTAAATGGAACACGTATATCAAATCTGTTGCCAAGGCCGCTGGAAAAATGGTGGGATCTTTCTATCGATCCAGTAGATATCTCACTGCTGATGCTATTCTCTACCTATATAAGAGCCAGGTACGTCCAAGGATGGAATACTGTTGCCACATCTGGGCAGGAGCTGCTAGAAAGGACTTGTCCTGCCTTGATAGAGTTCAAAATAGACTTCGTAGCCTCGTAGGAGATGTCCTTTTCTCCTCCTTGCAACCTCTATCTCACAGAAGAGATGTTGCGAGTTTGTCTCTGATGTATCGTTATTTTCATGGAAAGTGTTCAACTGAGCTTCAATCTATGGCCCCCCCCCTCGCCAAACTTTCACAAGAAACACTCGTCTAGCTGTAAACATTATCAATAATTCCCCCCACTCTTTATCTGTGCCTAAACCTAAACGTAGATTCCATGAACAAAGCTTCTTTCTTAGAACTGCACGCCTGTGGAATTGTCTTCCGTTTTCCTGCTTTCCGGCTGACTACAATATGGTTGTGTTCAAGTCTAAAGTAAATAAGTTCTTGATGAGCCGTTCCATATAAGTTATTAAATTTACCAAATTTTCATTACTAATGATTACTATATTGACCAATTTCTACTGTACACTCTTTAACCCTTATTCTTGAGTGGCCTCTGGGCCTTGATAATGTGGTGATGCCTTTGTAACAAAAAAAAAAAAAAAAAAAAAAAAAAAGCCTATCAGAAAAATAAGCAAAGTGTTATGGCCACTACTTTCTCCGGATTTGTCATCATGTGATTTTTATATTTGGGGGACTTTAAAACGAAAAGTTTATGCAAATAACCTTCACAATCCAGACCAACTTAAGGAGAACATAAAGAGAATCACCAGAGAAATCTACAGGCGTTATCTGCAAACGTTGTTAAACGTGCCCAGAAATGCATAGATGTCAACGGAGAGCACTTCCAGCATTTTTTATAACACTAAATGTAATGTAAACAATGTTACAATTAATTTAAAGAATAAAAGAATTTCCTTCTTTCTACTACATTTTATGGGCTACTTTTTAGTAGACCATCCTGTATTATTATAGAATCAATCCTCCATTGATTATTATGCATATCATATTCTGTCTGTGTTTGTTTACAATATCACGTCAGCTGATATGTGGGATTGACGACGAATTCCCTGGAAAAGTCAGTTCTGATTAATGTTTAGTTTTAAAATATGCAAAGAAATGATTTGCGGCGGTTTTAAATGGTACCTCTTTTTCATCGTGAATTGAACTTATTAATACGTAAAAATTAAAATAATATCGTGAGGTACATCCGGGCTAGAACAGAGGATCTTTCAATCTGCAGTCGAATGCGTTACCATTAAGTTATATCTCCAGATTATAATAATTCTATGTTTTAAGAAGAAATGATTTGCGGATATTTTATTACTTCCCTTGGTTGGTGTAACGTAAAATATTCCCTTGTAAAATTTATTCTTTTCTTGTTTCTAAGAGAGAGAATCTATTTTAAGATCTAATTTTTTCGATTTTCGATATCTATCAGATGAATTTTTGTACAATATATATCTAAGAATACTGCTAGACACATAAATTAGCTTTGTGTGAAATTTGTAAAATATAGGCTCAGCCGTTTCGGAACCTATAAGGAAGAAACTCACACACACAAAGTGACTTTTATGTAATAGTAAAGATAGAAATAGTGATATTTCGTAAACACTATCAGATACATACAGACTTTAGAAGTGTAAGCCATGTTTAGTTTTAGAACAGTTTCCGATGGTTCGTAAATCTTGAGAGGTGACTGGTTTGCAGTAGACAGAACAGTTTCCGATGGTTCGTTGTTCTAAACAAGTCTTGAGAGGTGGCTGGTTTGCAGTAGACAGAACAGTTTCCGATGGTTCGTTGTCCTAAACAAGTCTTGAGAGGTGACTGGTTTGCAGTAGACAGTTCCACAGAGCAAAAGATTCTTACCGTGTCGAGACGGAAAAAACATGCGAAATTGCAACAGAAAAGGAGCAATTCTGGTTTCTGATTGGTTGCTAGCAGAACGTGAATTAATTCGATTCGTCAGTTCCTAGCAGCATCGTTTATAAATAGAATCGCCAGACTGTGTGGGATCATACCCCATTATGAATCAAAAATATTGCAACACAGACTATAACATACACATAGCAACATATACACTAACATATACAGGCAGACAACAGCATACACATATAAAGTATCAAATAGATACAAACATATACATGTATACACAGACACATACAGACAATATATACACACATACGCTAACAAATATATGATAACAAAGACATAAATATGTACACATACGCATATACACTAACAGATACATGAAGATAATTTCCTACGCAGATACACTAACAGGTAATACAAGCAATGACATCCACACATAAATTATAAGATAAATATAGACAAAAATACTCACACGTACACAAAAACAATCCCATACACATAAACAAATCCATATAGACAATTGCATCCACATATACACTGAAAAATACATAAAGACAAAAAACATACACATATGGAAAATAACTTACACAGATACACTTATGGGTCTTTAAAACAAATATGTACACATATATAATTACAGATACACATAGACAATGACATTCTCACATGGACTAACACATACAGAAAGAAAAAGGCATCAACACATATGCTAACATATACGTACAGAAATCAAATTTGAATATATATATATATATATATATATATATATATATACACATATATAGATATCTATACACATATAGAGTGTAAAATAGATACAAACATATACATGTATACACAAACACATGCATACAATATAAACACACATACGCTAACAAATACATTAAGGCAAAGACAAACATTACACTAACATATGCAAAGAGAACATTATATCCACAAATTAACAAATGCATAGAGACAGACACATACACATATACACTAACAGATACATTAAGCAAAGACAAATATATACACTAACGTATGCAAAGAGAACATTATATCCACACATACACTAACAAATGCATAGAGACAGACACATACACATATACACTAACTGATACATAAAGCAAAGACAAATATATACACTAACATATGCAAAGAGAACATTATATCCACACATACACTAACAAATGCATAAAGACAGACACATACACACATATGCTAACAAATACATTAAGCAAAGACAAATATGTACACTAATATATGCAAAGAGAACATTATATCTACACATACACTAACAAATGCATAAAGACAGACACATACACACATATGCTAACAAATACATTAAGGAAAGACAAATATGTACACTAACATATGCAAAGAGAACATTATATCTACACATACACTAACAAATGCATAAAGACAGACACATACACACATACGCTAACAAATACATTAAGCAAAGACAAATATGTACACTAATATATGCAAAGAGAACATTATATGCACGCATACACTAACAAATGCATAAAGACGGACGCATACACACATACGCTAACAAATACATTAAGCAAAGACAAATATGTACACTAATATATGCAAAGAGAACATTATATCCACACATACACTAACAAATGCATAAAGACGGACGCATACACACATATGCTAACAAATACATTAAGCAAAGACAAATATGTACACTAACATATGCAAAGAGAACATTATCTCTACACATACACTAACAAATGCATAAAGACAGACACATACACATATACACTAACAGATACATGAAGATAATTTCATACACAGATACACTAACAGGTAATACAAACAATGACATCCACACATACACTATGAGATACATATAGACAAAAAATACTCACACGTACACAAAAACAATCCCATACACATATACAAAACAAATACATGACATCCGCATACGCTAACAGATAAATAAAGACAAATATATACATATATACACTAAGATATACATACAACAATGTTATCAACTCATACACTAATAGAGAAATAAAGATGAAGACATAGACATATACATTGATAAATACATAAAGACAAACACATAAATACATATACTAGCAAATACATAAAAACAACCACATGCGCATATACACCAACAGATACGTAAAAACAAAGACACATTAACAAATATATCAATACAATAACATCCACACATATACTCACAAATACATAAACACAACTTTATGCACATATACATTAACAGATACATATAGACATTAACTTCATCACATATACTAACATATACATAGAAACAACGACATTCACATATACATTAACAGGTGTATTTCGACAATAACTGTTAAGTTTTGTAGACATTGTAATGAACAAAGATTGCGGCGTAGTTCAGATCAGTAACCAAGATGGCGGCGAAGAATCAAATGCGGTCCGTGGCGTAGTTAACCTGTTAAGTGCTGAGATATTGTGTTGAACAAAGATGGCGGCGTAGTTCAGATGTATACTAACAACTACATGATACGCACACATACACTAACAAATACATAAAAGCACAGATATACATAGATACATTAAGAGATGCATACAGACAATGATACCCATACATACACTGATAGAGATATAATGGCACACACACACACACACGTATATATATATATATATATATATATATATATATATATATACAACAAATACATAAAGGCACATATATACACATATGATGGCAGCAAATTTGTTCTCAAATATTACCATTACTTAATATAGGAAAATAGCCCAGCGGTGAGCCGCACGAAAGTGGCTTTTAAGCCCAGTCAAACTCAGGCATTCTTTGGCAAAGTAGACATAGACGCCACTACCGGCACGTGCTGGACGGTCACTTCTAAACCGCCTACGTCTTACACGTTTGCGCGCCATTGACACAAGCTAGTTCTGGCAACATAGAATTGTTTTATTGACGCTCATATCTGTATTAATCTTCATTGAATGTTTGTTTGCTGTTTTAGGCTATAGCTAGCCTTTTTTTTTATCGAGATGCACACTGATGGTAAAATGTGTATTCCATTACATATCAAGTAATGCCTGTGCTTGAAGCTTTTTATAGCTAAAAAAAGACATGGCACGGAGACAATCCCACTCTCTGAACAACTGCCACATTGAACCAAAAAAAAGAGCAAGTCAACATCATTGGATGCAGCAGTTGCCGCAGGTTTTATATCAAGGTGTTCCTTCTCCTAGAGAGGTTGCCTTTACCACGGCTCACGGGAGCCCTCTCCACTTCTCATGCCATTTGATCCATGCCTGAGACTTAGTTCGCTGGGAACCAGAACATACTTCACATGTCATGTATACCGCAGCTGACAGAGCCTAAGCTCCTCTGGAGGTTTCTATTAGGGTTATCACACCATTAGCCTTTGGTTAATAGAACCTTACCCCATAAGACAGTGTAGGTTAATTTATACAGCGCCGGACACGTGCCGTTCATCTGAGCCTCGTCTGAGTCGCAGTGGTCCTGACGTGCACATGGAGTTTATTTGTCTGGGAGAGAAGCTCAGTATGCCGCTAGGACACCAGTGTGATTTTAACACACGTCCACACCGAACATTGACCACTATATAACTGTTACACATAAAACCTAACAGATACATACAAATAATGACACCGACACATATACACTAACAGATACATAATAACACAGATATACACATATACGTTAAAACATACATAAAAACGATCACATATATATGCACTAAAAGAAACATAAAGACTAAGATATACATATATACACTAACATATACATATGGACAATAGTACCACACGTACAGTAGCAGATAGATAAAGACAAAAGACATACGCATACACACTAACGAATACATATAGGCAATTGCATTTACACATACACTGGCAGATACATAAACATAAGGACAAAAATATACCCATACATAATAACATGTACATATAGCCAATGACATCTGCACATACACTAACAGATACTCAAAGGCATACACATATGATGATGATTGCAACGTCTTGTCAGACGAGTGCCACTCCTTCAGACATTTAAAATCCATGATCCCAAATGCCTGAGGGAGTATCTATACAAATATGATGTTACAGGGTCTTAGCTTTGTACGACAGCTAAGTCTCTCTCTCGGTTCAAAATGTTCAGATCCAGCAACAAGCAAGAGCAAGATAGCCAGCAACAAATTAAACTGCAGACCAGCTTAATGCGGGTAATGTTCTTCCGCTTTATGTTTTTTTTTAAATCAGAGATTTGTTTCTCCTAGAAAGGTTGCCTTCACCACGGCTTACGGGAGCCCTCTCCGCCCCAATACACATACACACACACACACACAAATATACACGGTGCTAGTTGGCCGTTGACCCAGAATAAGAGTTCATTCGCCCTTTGGAAGGTCTTGTTTTTAATCCTTCAGGGAGACTAGCCGCCCTCCTCACCAAACAAGTCTGGTGGGGGAACCAGTTTAGTCGCCGGTGACCCGACCATGAGGCAGGTAGTACTGGGTTACATGTTACCAGTAGCACATGACATGACCTGACATAAACATACACATATAGACTAACAGATACATACAGAAAATTCCATCCACACATACACTCACATATACATAAAGGCATAGACATATACATATACACTAACAAATACATATAGACAATTACATCCACAGATACACTGACAGATACATAAAGACAAAAACATACACATGTACACTAACATACACATATTGACAATACGACACAGATACACTTATGGGTATAGAAAAACACATATGTATACATATATACGTATAGATACGTATAGAAAATGACACCCCCATAGACTAACACATACAGCTAACAGATACTTCCAGACATTAACATTTAGATATATATAAACTAAGAGATCAATACGGGGCTTCATTGGGTTAATTACATTAAACGCCTAAAAAGCAGAAACAATACAACTTCCCTCGATTAGAAGATAACGATTTCATTTAGCATGCAACCATGTGAGAAAATTAGCAGAGCTGTGTACGGAACAATCACGTTGACACGCCGATTCTCGCCAGATCACCGAAGTTAAGCAATGTTGAGCCTGGCCAGAACCAGATGGGTGAGCATTTGGGAAGGTTAGGCGCTGTATATAACTTCTGGAAAGTTTTGGGCGTTGGGCTCAGCATCCTCACCCCGAAGAAAAAGAACACCTCGCTACAAAAGCATATACAAAGTTGTGGATGGCCTAGCCCCCTCCAGGGGCTCAAGGCTATGGATAGATATGTACGTCTGTTATATATTAGCTCTCCCGAGTATCATCATTAGTAGTAGTAGTATTGTTGTTGTTGTTGATATTATTATTATTATTACTATTATTATTATTATTATTATTATTATTGTTTTTATTATTATTATTATTATTATTGTTGTTTTTATTATTATTATTATAATTATTATTATTATTGTTTTTATTATTATTGTTGTTGTTGTTGTTGTTGTTTTTATTATTATTATTATTATTATTATTATTATTATTATTATTATTATTGGATTGCTCTTTGAGAAAAACTTGTAGTATTCCCTGGAGTCTGAGTGACAACAAGTCTCCCCAGACTTATAGCACTCTTCACCTCTTTCGATAACCTTTGCAAAAGTATTTGCGTTATCGCACCAGCCGCTTACCATTGATTTCTCGTTGGCGGCGACCATTGGTCTTCACTGGAATTTGAGTGGCAATAAGCTTCCCCAAGGTCCCAGTCCTCTTTGCCCTCAGCCAGCGGAGATCTGGCTAGTGCTTTCTCTCGTCAGTCTTTCCACCCTCCCTGACCCTCCTCATTATTTGTTTATTTGGTGTGGTGCCCGTTTATGGTGACATTCACAAAAACGGTGGGGGGGGGGCTGTATCTTACACTTATACAATTGCAGTTTTCCTGATTCCTTTTTATTTTACATCTGTAGCTGTTTCTGTGCCCAGTTTGTGTGTGTAGTTCATGTGTGGTGTTAGTCAACATATCTAAGGGTTTTCCTTAATATTTCTGCAGTTTTCATTATTGAAATCCGTTTTATTTTCTCAGCCATCCCTCCGATGCCAATCTCTCCCATTCTTTTTTTAAAGTATTTCGGTATTGTTCCTAGTGCTTCTATTATTAGTCGTGTTATCTTGACTTTCTTCTTTTTCCATATCCCTTTGGGCTCTCTGGCCAGTTCTGTGCATTTGTTCCGCTTCTCAGCTTCCTTGATCTTCACTCTGTGGTCTGCTGGAACGGCAAAATCTACAACCTGGCAGGACTTTTCCCTCTTATTCATAATTATGACATCTGGTCTTCTTTCTTGGATAGGTTTATCCGTTTGTATATCTATGTCCCTTAGGATCTTGTGACTTTCAGTTTCCAGTGCTGCTGCCGGTTTGTGCTGGTATCATTTGTCTGCGTTCCATCAACATGGCAGGACTTTTTCTTTTTGTAAACAAGTATGACATCCTGTCTCCTTGATTATTATTATTATTATTATTATTATTATTATTATTATTGTTGTTGTTGTTGTTGTTTGTTGTTGCTTGTTGTTGTTGTTTGTTGTTTTTGTTGTTTGTTGTTGGTGGTGATGGTTATTGTTGTTTGTTTGTTGTTGTTTGTTGTTGTTTGTTGTTGTATGTGGTGTTTGCTGTTGTTGTTGTTTGTTGTTGTTTGTTGTTGTTGTTTGTTGTTCTTGTTTGTTGTTGTTGTTTGTTCTTGTTTGTTGTTGTTGTTTGTGGTTGTTTGTGATGTTTGTTGTTGTTGTTTTTTGTTGTTGTTGTTTGTTGTTTTTTGTTGTTTGTTGTTGCTGTTTGTTGTTGTTGTTGGTGGTGGTGGTGGTGGTGGTGGTGGTGGTAATGTATAAAAGAGTTGATGTTATGGGAAACATTCAGAGAAAATATCTCGATAACAACGGGGAAAATAAAACG
Organism: Euprymna scolopes; assembly: GCF_053919585.1. Taxonomy (NCBI): domain Eukaryota; kingdom Metazoa; phylum Mollusca; class Cephalopoda; order Sepiida; family Sepiolidae; genus Euprymna; species Euprymna scolopes. The sequence goes on along the minus strand of NC_136500.1, from coordinate 141,439,944 downwards.
ATTAGTCTGACTCGTAATAAAATTTAGGATCACGGATGATAGGTAAGTTTGAAATTTAGGTGGGTAAACAAAGCTTTAGAATAACAATAAGATTGGCCTCTGACGTCAGAGAGTTGAACAAACAAAGGGATAGTTTTTATATGTACACGTCAGTGAGATAGAGAACGTTTTGGCTAGCGGACAAAGGATTCAGTCGCTGAGGTTCACTAGCGGTGAAAAATATTACAAAATGTAGAGACCAAAGCTGCGTACAACACTAAGCAGGGAAACATTCAGGAAATAAATTTCACATAAAATATTATCTGGTGTTTGGTGTACTTTGGAGGA
>NC_136500.1:141359617-141434617 GCF_053919585.1 Euprymna scolopes | reverse complement strand
ACACAAATACACACACACAGACAGACACTTTCACTTTATATATATATATATATATATATATATATATATATATATATATATATATATATATATATATATATATATATGAGAGGCGTTCCAAATGTATGCCTCTTATTCTTCATTCCGTGCGAATGGATTAGATGAGTGCAAATATTTATTCATTCACGACCTGTTGCAGATTTGACGACGTAAGATTCTAATAACGGCAACACCTGTCATTGTGTGCATCAGAAGCAGAGATTCATCATTGAATTCCTGGCATAAATGTATTGAGAATATTGGTGGTTAATAAATTCTAACTATAAGGGTTTCTCGTTTGATTGGTACCACTCATGTTTTCGTAGCTCTTGAACTTTTTCGTTAATACAAAATAGAAAGCTCTTCTTTTGAAACTACCTTTGTACAAAGATGTATTTTTTTAAAAAGTTTACTCTGGTTTTACCTTAGATATGTTTAATACTTTTTTTTTATTCTTTGTATTATTATTTTCGTGGTTGCCGCCTTAACCTCTTCTTTGCAGCTCCTAAAATGGTCTTTATTTTTCCGCGCTTTCATTCGTCCATCCCCGGTTTTTGCGTCTCTAAATGTTTCCTCTGTTCGTCACTTAGATACTTATCGGATTTTTATTAAACGGCTATCTTGTCGATCGCGAGAACATCGTTTCCTCCATTGTGTTTCAGGTTTACTATTCTTCCCAAGGATTGGATTAGAGCGCTAACAATCGTGAATCTGTGGAAAGCGGGATTACCGACCTGTAGAGAGCGTGTTCAATATTTCGTAAAGGCTGTTACGTTGAAGGTCGAAGTTCGAAGGTCGCCACTTGCCGAGTCACGCACTCTGCGTGTTCCAGAAAACCATTAACAATAAAGACCGAGTTTATCGTGTAAATTTGAAGAACATTAAAAGGAAGGACGTTGAAACAAAGGGAGGGGAACCTGAGGCAAAATGAGATAGCGGGGTAAAACGAGACACCATAGATAACTGAAACAGAGAGAGAGAGAGAGCTCTTTCGTGAGGAGTCTGATCAAGATATCACGTGGTAACGCCTTGCCGCCAACGTCTACCATTTTTTTATTCAGCCCCGTACATTAAAAAGGGGTAAGTATTCAAAATGTATCTATTTTGATCTGTGACGAACTGTACTCTGAGAGTGCAGAAAGCTGGGTGGCCTGTCAAGGGGACTGTAGGAAATGGGCACACTACGGCTGTACAGGTCTAGACGAATGCAACAAGACCCCAATCTTCATTTGTGAGCTCTGTGAAGACTGACTTATTCAGACAAAGATGAGGCAAAACGGGACAATACAGTTAGCTGAATAAATCATCTGTATTTCTTTTGAAAATAATTTCTCATCTTTTTTTTTTTTGTGGCATTGTTTTCCAATGCTTTGAATGTTCAGTACACAGACTCGACAGTTCTTTGTCCCTTAAGTATCTCGTTTTGCCCCAGGTTCCCCTACAATATATTCAAAAGATATGCTTGTTTAACGATAAAGGTAAGATGAAACAATAAGAGAGAATCTTGTGTACAAGTGTATGTGTACACGCGCATGTGTACACGTGTAAACGTGCCTTTATATTTGTAATGTTGTTGGTATGTTTGTTTTCTATATATGTTCATCGTATTTGCGTTTGTGGGTGTACACGAGAGTTCGTTCTGCGTAATAGTTCGTTGTGTATGCGTAATATCGCCTTGCCTCGAAACGATAACGGCCTGTCTTGGCGTGTGGAAAAAAAGCGTGCGTTTACCTCCACGATTCGAATGAAAGAGAGAGAGATAGAGAACATAATAAGAAGTAGAGAATGTCACCTGTCGGGCAAATCGGAATTAACAACAAGAGCAGATAACCGGTGCGTACTTGAGATACATTTGTGCGCGTGTGTGGTGTCGTATTTCGGATATTATTATTATTAAATATAAATAAAAATAAAAATATTAAAAAAATATATAATAATTAACCTTTTTTCTGATTGGTCTAAAACTTTTGGTTATTTGAAGCCGCCATAAAAAATAAAAGAACTGTCATCTGTTAGCATAACTAGAAAGTAATCGTTCGTTTTGGAAATTAGAAGAACATCATCACACCACACACCCCCGGCAGCTATACTCTGGTAAGTTGGCCCGTTATATCCTACATTTTTTTTTGGGGGGGGGAGGATTTAATTTTTCAAGTTGGATCCAATTTTTGCGGTGCGTTAGTTTATTAACGATGAAGATACAGAACAGTAAAGAATGGTTGGTTGGTTGGTTTATTGGTTGTTTTTGTTTTACGGCATATCAACACTTTTCCGGTTATTTAATGCCGAATCCAAAGATTTTGAAGAAAAATTTTTTAATAGAATATATTTGTTGTTTTCAAATCAGTTTCTATTTAACCCATAGTTGGGACCCTAACAGGCACTACCAGTCCGGGTCAGAGTGGACCTGGGAGCAATGGTAATTAAAGGGTGGCTCCACACTCCCCAAAGCCCACAAGCTGGGGCCCTCACCACTGGATATAGTTTAAGGTCATATCCAGGACCCCTATTGAGGGACTTTTACCCTCTGCAGGGGGGGGGGGGGCAGTCGGCGTATTCTAATGCCCCACGGACAGGGCCGAGTAAAGAATGGATTTCTACATAAGACCGTTGTTCTAGCGCGGTTCGTGTTCTGCATAAGTGCCGAAGCTTGTTAAGGTTCTTTCTTATCCTGGTGAACTTGAAGAAAGAATCTAATCAACTTTAATCATCCTTCTAGTATAAGAGAGTACATGAACAGGTAAAAAGCAAGTGTATTAAGTTTTGTATGCCTATCTAATCTCTTGAAAGTATTCACAAAACCTATACGTGTTTGTACGACCTATGTAATAGCATATCAGTTCGGAAAGCATCCGCCCATAAATTTAAACCGCGTCTTAAAAGAGTTGTCTCTTTAATGTGAAAAATTCTATTACGATCTTCTTTAGATTTTACCCAATATTATTAACTTAGATATATTGTACTAGAGAAAACCATAGACTAATTTTGTAACATAGCGCAGACACGCGTATGCAAATGCATGCGAATTACGTCACCGGTAGGGAAAAGTAAAGACTTTAAAAAGGAGATCACGTTAGAGACGGGAATAACATCTGAGATCACATAAGAGGCGTGGTTAACGTCCAAGAGCACGTTTGAGAAGACGATCACGTGAATGACGCCACAGCGGTAACGAGAGAACGGGGAAATACACGTTGTATAACAAAAAAAAATGAGTGTAATTTCTTTTCTATTTTTGTCTATTTTGCGACTGACGCCACAACGTGTTGGTTCCCGAACAAAGTTACAATTTGACTGTCACTAGTTTATTTGCATCTATTTATTTCGCAGTAACACTCTTATTTGCAACTTTCTAAAGAACACTGAGAATTATGGAAAAGAAAAATCCTTTGGTAGGCCCCACCAGATTTCTCCTGCATTGAGTAGGAGAATCAGACGGGTTGTTATGAATGGCAGAAGACTTTCTTCTAATCCAATGAAGGCGGTTACAGATGCTGATGTTATATTTTAACGTTTCGTTAAAGGGTCTTATCATAAGTGATGCTGTATCTTAGTGAGAGAGTTTTATTACATATGATGTTGTAAGACTCACAGAGAGATAGATGTTGTTGTAAGAGATTTAGAGAGATTGTTCATGTTATTACGATTCCAATATTTTAAATGTTCATTCCTTAGACGTGTAGAAGAAGAAAGCTCTTAGAATAATGAGATAGTGTTCACTGTTCAGACATTGTGTAGACATGAGATGTCGAGACGTGTATGTAAAGACATTTTATAACACAGATATATAATACAATTTCACTTAACCTTTTTGTAAGATTCATAAGACAAGACGACGTTTTATAAAAACACAGATGAGTTTATTCTTCACACGACCGGCCGTGGTTTCCTCATCAAGAATTCAAAGCTTCACATTTTAGTTTCAAAGTGACGTCTCGCTTCCTAGACGTTCGAATTCCAAAACTCCAGACTCTCTCTGAGTTTCTCACTGACTGTCTCCCTAACTAACTAACTCTCACTTCCTATATGTAGAAATCCATGCATCCCGGCCACGTGAGCAAAATTCACGTGTTTCAACATGCGCGACTTTGCACGTTTTTCCGACATTATGATTTCCCAATAACCTATTTTTTCTTTGATGTTTTTACAAAAGAATTCAACCTACATATCTAATTTATTTAACCTATATTTTATTATCCACATTCTTTTAACAATTGAATAGTTTATTTATTATTTATTTCATCAGAATTAACAATTTACTGGACATTCTATTTAAACCTATTGTTCTTTAAAACTTATGTCCAGGGTTCGATTTCTGTTTTCTCTTATTTTATTTTCATTTTAACTAATCTCTCTATTTTTATATTTACATGAAAAGGGGACAGCCCTTATCATGTAACACTGATTGCAGTCCAACAACCATCAGACGACACTTAAAACAAAAAGACATGGTAAATAAAAAGCGTAAATAAATTCTTCAATTGCTTCCATGTCACAAAGTGAACCGCTTGAGATTTGGTTATGAATACCAAACCTGAAACGTTAAGGAATGGAAGAAAGTCCTGTTGTCATAGCCCTAATCATCACTTTGCATACTAATAAACTCTTTCCTTGATGAACAGTGATAATGTTCTGTTGGTTAGGAATGACAAAATTTTCGCAGACCTTAATCCATCCACTCCTTACTCTTAAAATCCCATAAGCACCAGCTTCGGCCGGTGGTTCAATGGTGTTACCAAAGTAACAAAACTTTCAAACAATTTCAATAGCTTCGCCATCACAAAATTATTTTTCCCCATATGAGTTCTAAACTCTTGGAAACTGGGTAGGGTACTCGTCAAGGATTCGTTTTTGACACTCAGCTCGACAGGTGCGGGGCCGGAAACTGGCCCAGTACCTTCAATGTGCACGTCAACATTCCACGATGCTTCCTACTCTAATAGAAAAGACATCTCGCTGCCCAACTCCCAACTTAAAATTTCCTTGTAGATGTAGCCTTTATTTACAGTAGCCTCTTATGCCTTAGTGGGAATTTGTCGTTTACGGCAAATCAAAATGAAAAATAGTAACAATTTAGATACAATTAATATCTCTCTGTAATATTATAAGAACTGAAGATTTGTGAAACTATTCTGCTGACTGTTTTCCTCCTTCCTAAATATCCAATACCATTCATTCTACTTGTATATTATGATTATTTAGTTTTGGTCCTAGTGACATATATTTCAACTCCCTCCAGTATAATTACATATACTTATTTATATATGTTATTGATATTTTTATTGATTTTCCATTGTTGTTGTAAAAAAGAAATCTTAAGTCTAATTCGATGTGAGCTATTATATATTTATAACAGTATTATTTTTATATTATTTTATTTTATTAATTACTAGCAGGGGTGCCCGGCGTTGCTCGGGTGTTTGGAGGTGTATGCTGTGCAAACAAAGCAAAAAAACAAAAAAATGGTTAATTTTTTAAAACTTTGACCCCTATTATGACCCCTTAAAATTTATTGTTTCGGGCTCAAATCACTTTATTAAGTTAGATCCAGGTTCAAGGAACCTATATCTAAAATCTCAAGTGTCTAGACCCAAAATTGTCGGAGGAGTTTGGTAGAGTTCTTAAAGGTCAAATCGTTGAAATTTGACCCCTTAACAGCCAAATTTCTGGCTGACACCCGTCACATCGATTTTCCCAAATCTCAGTACCCGGTATTTCAAATTTCGAGTCTATAGACCAAAAATTGACAGAGTTATTGCGTAGGGAAATGTACACAGACAGACACACACACAGACACACAGACACACAGACAGACACGTTCACTTTTATAGATATATAGATTTATTAAAGTCTATAATATAAAAAGTGCATGAATGATGTAGAATATTTAGTTATAACTATATACATTCGTGAAACAAATTTAAATAAATAAATTTATCGGAGATGCTTTTAAGATATTAAAATACATATAAAGGCAAAACATAATTGGTTTATAGTCAAGTTCAATAAATTACATTAGTGAAAATATATTTATTTGAAGTAAATCGAATAGATGTATCAGGTAATCATTGAATTGAATATTATAAATTGTTAAGGTTATAATAGAAATGTATAAAAACTCGGATATAATATGGATTACTTTGTATTGAAATTGTGTAAATATAAAAGTTAAAAAAAATAATATAATCACAATAAATAAAATAAATAAGTACATACAATGAATAAAATAAAACTACCAAATTAGAAAATAATGAAATTTAATTAGTACACTTTAAACTCAAACAAATGTAAAGAATAAAAATAGAATATAAAAGGGAGACAATTCAGCATGCTTCTGGCAGTAAGTGGCTTCCCATGACCGGAGGAAATAAACAGATGTATCGGAAAAGAATAAGAAATCTCTCATATATTATAAATCAAATATAAATTGTTAATTAATCCTAACTAAATGTTAATAATAGAAGTCGGTTTAAACCTAGAAATATACGTAATAGACACATTTATTCATGTAATAAATAAAGTTATAGTTGAGCAAAGTTGAAAACTAATTAAACGACATCTATATATCTATAAAAGCGAAGTGTCTGTGTGTGTACATTTCCCTACGCAATAACTCTGTCAATTTTTAGTGTACAAACTCGAAATTTGATATACAGGGTACTGAGATTTGGAAAAATCGATGTGATCGGTTTTTGGCAAGAAATTTGGCGATTAAGGGGTCAAAGTTCAACGATTTGACCTTTGAGAACTCTACCAAACTCCTCCGACAATTTTGGGTGTACACACTTGAAATTTTAGATATAGGTATCTTGGACATGGATCAAACTTAATAACTTGATTTGAGCCCAAAACAATAAATTTTAAGGGGCCATACATAATAGGGGTCAAAGTTTTAAGAAATTGACCAGGTTTTCTTTGTTTTTTTTTTTTGCTCAACATACACCTCCAAATACCCGGGCAACGCCGGGTAATCATGCTAGTATTCAATAAATTTACAAATTAATCAACAATCGAACGAAAATGATTAGGTTCTATAAGTATTTTGTTTCCATTTTTTTTTTTTTTTTAGCGATTAGACACACTAAAAACTGAGAATTGGTCTGAAATTATTATCATTTTACGTTAAGGTCATGTGCGAAATTTGTTTTCGTACTCGATATTCTAAAATAATATTTTCTCCACTTCGTAATCATCTACAAACAAAAGAATTTATTTTTTAGCTAATGATGCTGATATATTCGTCATTTTTATTATTTACTCACTAAGAGTAGTCACAAAGGCCTTCATTAAAGATGGCGCTTTGAGAACAACTTGGGTTTTATCTAGAGTCTGAGTGACAACAAGTTTCCCAAGATGTCCAGTACCCTCCACCTCTTTCATCACTCCCTTACAGATGGGGTTGCATTATCGCAACAGCCGCGTACCATTAATTTCTCGTTGGCTGGCACCATTGGTCTTCACTTGAATATGGGTGGCGATAAGACTTTGCACTGATCAAGCGGAGGTCTGGCTAATCCTTCTCTCCTCGATCCTTCTATCCTTCTTGACCATACTCACTAATTTAGTTATTATTATTGGTTCACAAGGAGCTTTCACACAGGTTATCAATGATGTCTCTTTGAAAACAACCAGTGGTGTTCCTTGGAAACTGAATGACAACAAGTCTCCCCAGATTTCAAATCCTCTCCACTTATTTCGAAAGTCCTTGCAGATGGATTTGCATTATAACAACAGCTGCTTACCATTGATTTCTCGTTGGAAGCTACCATTAGTCTTCACTTCAATTTGGGTGGCAGTAAGACTCCACAAGTTCCCAGTCCGCCTTACACATCCAGCGGAGGTCTGGGTAGTACTTCTCTCTTCTGTTTTTCAATTCTCCTTGACCTTACTCACATATTTGCTTATTATTGACTCACAAGGAGCTTTCACACAAGTCATCAAAGATCTCTCGTTGAAAACAACCTGTGGTGTTCCCTGGAAGATGAGTGACAACAAGTCTCCCCAGATTTCCAGTACTCGCCACCTCTTTCGATAACATTTGCAAATGAATTACGTTATCGCAACAGCCGTTTACCATTGATTTCTCGCTGGCGGCGACCATTGGCCTCAAGTAGAATTTGAGTGGCAATAAGCCTCCCCGAGTTCCCAGTTCTCTTCGCATTTGTCAAGCGGGGGTCTGGTCAGTGCTCTCTCCTTGGTCTTTCCATCCTCCTTGACCCTACTTGGCTATTTTGCATCACTCTTTGGGGGTGTAATGAGGGGATAGTTGAGGTGGATAGAGAACTTGTATACATGCAGCTTCAATTTCTTAATTCCATGTAACGCTTCTTCATGGTTTGCCTCTGCAGCAGTTTGTCTGGCCCGCTCATGTTATTCATGAGTATTAGTTTCCGCATTCAAGGATTTTCCAAAATATTTCAGTTTATTATTATTATTATTATTATTATTATTATTATTATTATTATTATTATTATTATATCTTCTTGTTTTTTTTTCTTTTTACAGTAAGGCAAATCAACTGAAGAACCGACCAAATGTTTATAATTGTGAGAAAAAAAAACATGAACAGTTCTTCATTGAGTGAATGCAGAAAATAGTTAACAGAAACCCCTCACAAGGTTAAGAATGGCTTTCTAAATTGTAATATAAGTATGCCAAAACTTATTGGCATGGCACGGGCTTTGTTAACTATTCTGTTCCTAAACCGTTTTATTATTTTGCATACAAATCGTCGATTGTTTTAATCGTTTATGAAATTTTAAATGACATTAACGACGACCATATGAAAATGAGGTAAATATATATATATATATATATATATATATATATATATATATGTTCACACACACACATATATATATATATATATATATATATATATATATATGTTCACACACACACACACACATATATAATATATATATATATATATATATATATATATATATATAAGCGAGATAAATCCTGATAGATATTACTAGAGAATATTCCTAGCCAAAAACGAAAAGCTCAATATTTAAGAATACAGCAATATATAAGTTTAGTGGTTAAATAATTAATATAACCCCTTCTATATATTCCTTTTGTCAAACGATAAATTCTTAACTCGAATATGTATCTATATTTTGATTTTCAGATTTTAAATTAAACCACTAAACTTATATATATATATATATATATATATATATATATATATATATATATATATATATGTGTGTGTATGTATAGTAATTTATAAAATATATATGGCGATTAACCTACACTGAATATTCGGCGTTTCATCCACTCTAGGATTCGTCAGGCTTATGCAACTAGCTCTACCTACGTATGGAGCACTTTTGAAGTAAATACTTAAAGTTTACGCATAAATCTATACTTTCGTATATTAATTTTATGTGAGTAAATGAAGTAGTTATATATATATATATATATATATATATATATATATATCAATCGATTTGATTGATATATATATATATATATATACATATATATATATATCAATCGATTTGTATTGATATATATAGGCAATCAATCGATTTGATTGAATAATTAGCGATTGTGATTTCTCTTATCGTAGCAGCTGCAAAAATGGCTGGAGTTTATAAGTGACGACTATCGTTTAACCACACTGCGGGGTTTTGATGAAGCGAAGCAACCTGTCTGTGGATGACTACACATGCATATCACATGCATATACATATGCATATACATATGCATATACATATGCATATACATATATGAGCATATACATATGCATATACATATGCATATACATATATGAGCAAACAGTCAATAAAATATGTTAAAAAACACTTTGAAATGAGTTAAAAACATATTTAATCTGAAAAGGAAACACTTGATAAGTGGATAGTCCTTAATCTTTTCGTCTCATCAAAGGGTAGGAATTAGCAAAATGCGGGATCGGATTTTGCATGCAGAAGTATTTGATGAAACAACAAGTAAGTCAAAGATCTGCTTCACTTTTTTTTGTTTTCAAGTAAGTAAGTAAAATATTTCTTCGAAACTCCGCGGATTAAGGACTATCTATTTATCTAGTGTTTCCTTTTCAGATTAAATATGTTTTTAACTCATTTCAAAGTGTTTTTAACATATTTTATTAACGGTTTGCTCATATTATAAGCTCTATTTCCTATTTGGTTTTATCGAGGTTTTACATCTGGCTGAGATAATATTATAAATATTAATTCTTTAATATTTATAATATACTTTAATTTTACCATCTTGGATCATTTTGGTAAATTTAATTGTAATTTTTATTTTACATATACATATACGTACATAAATAAGAATGTAAAACATATGTCTGTTCGTAATCGAGAGTCTAAAAAATCACTGAAGCAATTGCCATCGATATTTTGCGACAGCGTTTTTATCTAATCCAAGCGTGTTTTTATATATTTAAAATGAAAAATACTACAATATTCAAAAAGTAATTTTTTTTCAACATCGTTTCTTTTCGGCAACAGTCGACTATTGTTACATAAATAAAATAGTTGTTTCTTTTTAATTTTATTTTTTTCTAGTGATTTTATTATATTTAAATATTTTCTTCGGTATTTTCCTTGGGTAGTGTTGTTACGCTTTGATTATCGGCGATAGGCAGCGGTTGATGTCATTTTTTTTACATGGCGGATCACCACTTATCAAGGCCCGTAAGCAACTCGGGGATAAGGATTATTTAGTGTACAATAATCAATGGGATAATATCGTAGTAATATCGTAGTAATAGTTTTTATTCGAGATTTCATAAAGCGTCTTACTTAAGGGGGTGATTAATCAGGAATTTGTTTATGTTGGACTTGAAGACGTCCAAGTTGTAGTAAGGTGGAAAACAGGCAAACGGAAGAGAATTCCACAGGCGTGCACTTCTCAGAAAAAAAAAACTTTGTTCATGGAATCTACGTTTTGATTTAGGCACAGATAAAGAGTGGGGGGAATTACTGACAGTGGTTTTAGCTAGACGGGTGTTTATCATGAAGGATTGGCGAGGGGGGACCAGAGATTGGAGCTCGGACGAGCACTTGCCATGGAAATAACGATAAAACAAAGACAGACTCGCAACGTCTCTTCTGTGGGAGAGAGGTTGCAGGGAAGAGAAGAGAGCATATTTCTTAGCAAAGCCGAGCGGTCATTTAGCTACGTCTAGTTCAAATTCTACACAAGTACCGGTCGATCTTTAATGTGTGGAAAATTCAGCTCCTTGGATAGTAACAAAAAAAAAATTGCCTCAGTCTAGAAGTATTCCTCCTCTACTAAGAAAAAACAGTGAAATATAGTTCATCCTCTGTTTCTTTTCCTCTTTCTCTCTAACTTTATATATCTATTTCTATCCATTTCTCCCCCTTTTCTCTCTCTCGCTATCTATCTATCTATCACTCTCGCCATCTATCCTTGAGCCCCTTTCTCTCTCTCACTCCCTCTAAATCTCTTCACTCTCTCTCTCTCTCTCTCTCTCTCTCTCTCTGTTCTCTCTCTTCCTCGGCTTCTCTTCCTCTCGGTCTCTAACTCTCCCTCCCCTCTCTTTCTGTCTCAATCTCTCAATCCCTCTATCTCTCTCTATCCCCCCTCTCTTCCTCTAGTTCCCTTTCTTTTTCTATCTCTATCTCTTTATCTTTCTCTCTATCTATCCATCTATAATCCCTAATCCTATTTTAGTCTCCTAAATTAATTACAGCAAATAAGGTATTGTCAAAACATGAAATAATCCTATTTTAGTCGGTTAAATTAATTACATTGCCACATGTATGAATCACGTTTTAGTCACCTAATTTGCATACTGTTAGAATAAAAGTTATTTGGAAATTACTGCTACTTTAAATAGCAGCAAGAGGTACTGGTAAAACCTTTCTAATTAAATTGATTCTGGCAGCCATTTTTAGATCTTGCTGTATGCGGAATAGATGCGACCTTATATCCAGGTAGAAAAACTGCTGATTCTGCTTTGAAATTACAATTAAACATTCAATTTAAAAAAAAAACTCTCTCATGTTCAATATCTTTAAAACATCCAGTTATTGGGAAAATAGTGCAGAAATGCAAACTTATTGTTTGGAATGAATGCACAATGGCACATAAAAGATCACGTGCGGCTTTTGATCGATCTTCGCAAGATTTGCTTGGCAATGTCAGACCATTTGAGAGTGAAGTAATGTGGTTTGCAGGAGATTTCTCTGACTGGTACTAATAATTTATGTTGCGTGTTCAAGAGTCAGCAAACCAGAAAGTCTCTATATCAGCTTAGAAAATGGAACAACAAAAACTTGTGTACCCACAATACTGGGAAATTAAGCAGATATGAGGCATACATTTTCTCATTTTGGAATTGTTTCTCATTGCGCCAAATTGAGCCATAGCTATGCGCGGCAGATACAGCTAGCATGTATATATATATATATATATATATATATATATATATATATATATATATATATATATATAAGAATAAAGCATGTATAAATACATTTTAAGCCAAAACTGCAACGCGAAATTTTTTAATAAATAAACTGGTGTTTATTTTTAAAGAAATATATTTCGGAGTAAGACTCCTTTGTTAATCTTTGTTCTTTTTCCTTTCTTCCTCAACATAATGTAGTGGAAGGTAGTTTGATGAACAGTCCACGTGATGTTGTTAACTGCGGGGTTTAAAAAGAAACACCCGTTTATTTATTAAAAAAAAAATTCGCGTTGCAGTTTTGGCTTCAAATGTATTTATACGTTTTATTCTTCGAATTTCACTAAGCGCTTCTAACGGATATAAACAAAAAATATCCAGATTTTAAAAATGCGCGACCACGCGTCACCTATCCGGCTTCATAAAAAGTGGCTTCCTCGAAAGGAGGAAGTTCCATTGTGTGTATGAAATTCACAAGCGGTCCCCAGTCGCTTGTATATCTCCGTTAGGGAAGATGACGACGTTAGGTTTTTGCAACTCTTGCAGGAGGTGTCGACGTCCTCCTACAATTAGCGACTAGAATTCCTAAATTGATCACCCATTTGGTACAGGCTCAACGTAGCTTAACTTCGATGATATAACGAGAACCGGTGTGCCAGCATGATTATGATATATATATATATATATATATATATATATATATATATATATATATATATATATATATATATATATATATATATAGGTGGTTTATTTTTTATTACCGTATCTGTCTGTTAAGTTACATTATCGTTTCGGCTACTTGGCCGTTTTTTGTTTTTTTTGGGGGGCCGTCTGTAGCGTCCTCAAACTTGTACAGAAATGTTCGCTATTTGGGGATGAAAGAGTGAAAGAGTGAGTGAGGTCGGGGGTGCGAGGAGGGCGGAAGAAAGAAAGAGAGGAAGTGAACAAGGGGGAAGGTGGGGGCGCTTGATATGTCGATAATGTTTTAGTTTTGGGTTTTAAGGAACTTGTGGGGGCGGGTCTGGGAAGTTCGTTACTGGTGTGGCTTAGGGCATAGGGATACATGAGGGGAAGGGGAATGTGTGGGGGTGAGAGGAGGGAGGTTACTTTAAAATTCGAGTCTTAGTGTTAAAGTTTTTATATATATATATATATATATATATATATATATATATATATATATATATATATATATATATATACTCAGGGTTTTTTTTTTTGGAAAAGGGGAGGTATGTCTCCCGAAATTAATCAAAGTTACATACCACCAACGGACTTTGTATACACCGGACATTGCAAATTAATTATGTAACGAGGGGAAGATAAATGAATAAAAAGTGAGACATTTCATCTGTTTGTTTGTTTGTTTGTTTGTTTGTTTGTTTGCTTTTCTTTTCTTTGTGATTCCTGTGGTTTCCGCATTGCTTTTGGCTTTTCAAACTTATCAGCGATTCTTCAAGCAAATTACCATTTACTACTTTCACATATATATATATATATATATATATATATATATATATATATATATATGAAAGCCTGAAGAGTCCTAGAGTGGATGAAACGCGGAATATTCAGTGTAGCTTAATCGCCATATATATTTTATAACTTACTAAATAGCTCTACCTACGTATTGAGCACTTTTGAAGTAAATACTTAAAGTTTACGCATAAATTTATACTGTCGTATATTAATTTTATGTGAGTAAATGAAGTAGTTATGTATATATATATATATATATATATATATATATATATATATATATATATAAAATTTTAGTCATTCAATAAATTTAAAAATTTATGACGTGAAATGTTTGAGTCTCAGATCAAAGATTTTTATTATTCTATATAAGATAAAGAATACAATGCATTAGCAAACAAGGTGTAAGCCATTATAACTATTTGCTAATACTTTCTCTCCTGAAGAGATGGTAGACATCAAAATCTTATAGGAGTTAAAATATTTCAAATGTATTCTTTGTCTTACATAGAATAATAAAAATCTTTGATTTGAAACTCAAACATTTCATATCATAAATTTTTAAATTCATTGAATGACTAAAAATTTGATTCATTTGCTCCACCTTCTATATTGAGCAATTGTTATTTAGGTGGGATAATACTTATAGAATATTACTGCCAGTAATATCTTGTAAATCTTATAATCACAGGTTTCCGTGCCAGCTGATTGTTGGCTAATTTTATTCTGAAGAGTATATATATATATATATATATATATATATATATATATATATATATATATATATATATATATATAAAGCTCAACTATTGTTTTTCGTCGATTCGTACGGTGAGTTATTTGGAAAATTATGTGTGAATTTGCCATCATCATCATCATCATCATCATCATCATGCGCTGCATAAGTGTGAGTCTAAAACAAACTTTTATTTTAAAAAAAAACAAAGGAAGGAGGAAAAAGATCAGGAAGGAAAAGGGACAAAAAAGGTCCAGCCGCTGATCACTTACTATGTATGACTTTTGGAATGTTCCTTCATGTGTATTTTACATATATATGTGTGTGTGTAACTATGTATAGGCATATGTATGTATGTGCGTATTTGTGTGACTCTACGTGATTATGGTTGCATGTGTGTGCACATGCATACGTATGTTGGTGTACATATGTATGTACGCATGTGTTTATTGTCATGTGTATGTGGGGTGGAGAGGGCTACCGTAAGCCGTGGTAAAGGTAACTCCTCTAGGAGAAGCAAATCTTAGATTAAAAAAAAACATGAAGCGGGAGACCAGTACCCGCATTAAGCTGGTCTGTAGTTTGACTTGTTGCTGGCTATCTTGCTCTTGCTTGTTGCTGGATGTCAACATTTTTAACCGAGAGAGAGATTTAGCTGTCGTACAAAGCTAAAAATATGTATCATCTGTGTATAGATACTCTCTCAGCCATGGAAAACTTGTGACGCGTGTAGGCTTGAAATGCTGGAAGCATGCAATAATTGACCTGCCATCATTATATGTATGCATGTATAGGTGCATGTATGTTCATGTACAGGTGTATGTATATGTGTGTATATCTATGTGTATATGTATGTATATGTGTATATGTATGTATATATGTATGTGTGTATGTATATACGTATATATATTGTTTGTATGTATGTGTATATATGCATGTGTGTATGTGTATATATGCATGTGTGTATGTATATGTATGCATGTATATGTGTATGTGTGCATGTTTGTGTATGAGTGCATATTAATGTATGTGTATGTATATGTAGGTAAGTGTATGTATATATATGTGCATGTGTGTACATATGTGTATATGTATATGCGTGTGTGTATATATATTTATATATGTGTATTATTCATTCTGTATGTATATATGTATATATGTGTGTATGTTTACAGATATGTATGTGTGTATGTGTATATATGTATATCTGCATTTATATATATATATGTATATGTATGCCATTGACCGCCTGGTGTATGTTTATGTATGTATATGTATTTGTATTATGTATTGTGTATCTATGTATGCATATATGTGTGTTATATGTATCTGTTTATGTGTAAGTATGTGTGTATATATGTATGTATGCGTGCATGTATATATATATATATGTATGTATACTAGTGACCGTCTTCAGTGTCATGTCTGTTGGAGCGTGTGAATTTTGCCAGCAGGACTAAAGTCATTTTCGGCTCATGGACTTTCAGTGCCTGAGGGAGTGGCACTCGTTTGACAAGAATAAAGCACAATACTGTGCATTTTCATGTATATATATATATATATATATATAGAATAAAGCACAATACTGTGCATTTTCATGTATATATATATATATATATATATATATATATATATATATATATATATATATACATGAAAATGCACAGTATTGTGCTTTATTCTAGTGTGGGTATGTAGAGGTTTTATGAATGCGTATAGATAAATGTATTTACGAGTTTGTACACACTTATGGATGTATGCGTGCGTCCGAGAGAGGTAGGATAAAACTATAAAAACAGTATAAAATTGTATATCATTTATTTTTAGGTGTTTATTCATTTACAACAATGGCCAGCATAAAACGCTTTGATCTTTGGTTTTTGTAACAATATCGGTTGAAATCGATTTGAGGCAATCAAACTGATCACTTCAACTCATCGTGCAGAGATACGATCGATTTCCCGTAAACCGAAAGGGATAGATTTCCATAGAAGAATTGCCGTATTAGCAGGATATCAAAGGCGTCGTCGGTAGTAAGTCCGTTATTGACGGCTAGCTGATAATCTAAGTGACCATAAAAGAATAGCAGAAAGAATTGAATCATGAAAAGAAAGAGGTGCTCAGTGACATGAATGGAATACTTCTGACTTAATTCCACCGAATTATCACTGAAAAGTCATTCAAAGAATCTCTAATCGGAAACGGTTTCAATGTTAACGCGTTTTTGGAGTCACACGTTTCGTCGAAGCCAATATACAAACGGAAATGCTATCAATAGAAGGAACGACACTGAAAGACATGGTGAAGCTTGTCAATGAGATAACACCATATTACAAACATCCATGGGTACGTGTTGTGTTGATTCGAGAAGTTGCCAATAAACAGAACAAATATAAACACAAAACACGAAAGAGTAATACAATCTCGTTCAAACAGGAACTAGTCCATAGGCCAGCAGGGTCCACCGTGCACCCGTCCCGTAACCCGTAATAAGTGGTATTGTTGGAAAGCTTGGAATGTTTACATTTAGGAAAAATTATGTTAACATTAAAAAGTTTTGGATACAATGTTAGTTTTTTGCATGTAATCTACCTTACCGTCAAATTTGCCTTCGACACTTGAAAAATGAAGTGTTTTCCCTTTGCCTTAATATCTATACTCATTCGAAATGATTCTGGAATAACATTTTTATATATCAAATGAAATCTGATTTCATGCTCTTGTATTTGCATAAACCATTTTAGAGTGTCACTTATATTGCTAATAAGTGCTGAAAAATATGCTATCAGAAAAAGAATTTCAAAAGTAACACATCAATCATCTTTTTTTTACATGGAGGTATTGCATTAAATAATCTTACATGATTGATGTGCCGTTTCAAGAAAGAAAACTAACCAACTGACATATTTCATTAGAAACTGACCTTGGCGAGAGTTAGTAAATAGTTCCTGTTTTTGGCCATACGACATACACTGGATTCTATTGATTCTCAGCAAAAAATAGCGAACCTCAGGATTCCATTCATTTTTCTTTTTCATTCTTTCTTTCTTGTTTGTATATTGCGGTTATTTTGAGACAACGGTAATGTTTCTTATTTTTATTCCTTCTGAATGGATCAGAGGAGATTGCAAATTGTATCGTGATGCCTTCCTGAGCTGAAAGTTTCATCGCTCTGTTGCGTAGCGTCTTTACTCCGGTCCCCCAAGAACTTTTAGCTAAAGTCGCAAACAGGCTGCTACGCAACGATGATTTCCTGAGGAGCTTCTTGGAATGGGTGCTGTATCTCGGCGAAACAGCTCATTTTCTCCCACCAAATTACTATACGAGGTGACTTTAAAAAGTTTCTGACTTTTTGTATGGGCACCTTTATTGATAGTAAACACATGAAAACTTATTCCCCATCGAAGTAATCTCCTCCGGATGCAATGCACTTGTTGTATCGTTCCAACAACTTCTGGAAGGCCCTATGGGAGTCCCCTTGTGTGAGCGTGTCAACGACTCTCGTCACAGCCTTTTTCCTCTCCTCAATTTTATCATAACTACAGCATCTAAAGTTTCCTTTGTGCTTAGGGAACAAGATCTAGACTATAGGGTAGGTGAGAAACTGTCTTGATGCCCAATTTTGCTCAAATAGTCTGTGATAAGAACGGAGTTGTCGACTGGTGCATTGTCTTGGTGGAAATGCCACTGACCTGATTTAAAAAGTGCCGGCCTCTTCCGACTGAATCTCTTCCTGAACTCCCTTTAAATCTCAACATAGTATTCCTTGTCGACTGTCTGTCCAGTGGGAAGCCAGTGCATGTAGATCCTACCTTTATAATATCATGAGTTTCTGTGTGGATTTGCCCTGTCTGATCTTCTTGGGTCTTTGAGAGCCAGCATGCTTCCAGTAGAACTTTATCTCTTGATTTCTGGGTCAGTAGATCCAGCTTTCATCGCAGGTCACAAGAGCATCAAGAACTGCGGGATCTGAATTGATTAGCTTGACCATCTTCCTGTTGTCATGACAACGTTTTTCTTTCTGGTCTTCTCTGAGCACCCTTGGGACAAACTTCGTGCAAATCTTCGGTATCTTCAGTTCCTCGCGAATAATTGTGTGTACAATTTGCACCTGGCATCAAATTCTGCACTCCTTATCTCTAGACACACGACGGTCCTTATCCATGAAATTCTTTATTTGGCTAATCAGTTCTAGTGTTCGGATTTACTTACTCCTCCCACACTTCTCATTATCCCTCACGGATTCTCTGCCTTCCTTGAATCCCTTATGCCAATCAAAAACTGATGCTCGATTCATGCAAAATGATCCATTATTGCGTGTTGTTTTTCTAGAGTGTCCTTATGTCTAGATTGCATTTTTGAAATTCATCAACTGTGATAATCAGGATTTAGTAACATCTATTCCAATTTCTGTTGTAGCTGTTCATTTCGACCTGAAATCATAAAAATTGGTCAGTCATCTCATAAGATGTATAGAAATGACATACTGAATTTTCAAGAGTCTATGACAATTTTAAATACCTGTACAAAAAGAGTCTGGAAAATTATTGAAGGCATTCCGTTAATATGCCGATTTTTGATGCAAGGATGTTTCTGTAATAAATGTTGTATTCCAATTGATACTTACGAGGGGCGTCTATTTTTTTTATTGCGCTCAATTGGATCAGAGGGGATTACAAATTGCAATGTTATGATGACGCATTCACGACCTGAAAGTTTCATCTTTCTGTTGCAGATGTATTGACGGTGTTGGGCTCTAAGAAAGCAGAGATGTTTTATTGAATTCCTAGCAAAAGTGCATGCTGATCGCCTGGGGTGCTCTTACTGGCCAATACCGAATGAGAATGGTAGTTACTATGGAAAAGGATCCTGGAGTACAAAAGCACCACACCCGTTTTTGTAGCTCTTCAATGTTTTTAGTTTAAAAAAAAGGAGGCTTTACTTTTTAGAAATGTCATTAATTATTTAGAAATCCTCAACTAAATCAACTGTCATTCTCTTGTCTAGGCAGTTGGCAAATCTCTCTTTCAAACTGCTACTCATTTACTCTTGCAGTCATATTTCAATTAAACGCTAAAAATAACAGCATACAATATATAGAATACAAGAATAAAAATGACAGGTTGGGTCATTCAGCCAGTCTGGGTTAAGGAAAAGTGAATTTACAAAAGTAGTTAGATATAAAAATAATTTGTCCAAATCAAGCATTGTTAGTGCCTACCCACATAGGTGGTAGACTACATGACGAGCTCCGCTCGCATTAAGCAAACTCCAATGTAGCGCACACAAACAAACAGAATACAGAACACACACACACACACACAACTCGCACACACGTACTTCCTTCCCGTCATAGACACGCACATAAAAAGAAAAGAATCATAAAACTAAAAACTACAAAATAAAAATACTCTCATAAATCTTATCTGACTTAATTTGACCTTGGTTTGACCTAACAGCCTACAGAAAGTTGAACTTGAATTGGATCGGGACTATTTTCTCTAGAATAACATTCTATTTTCTCAGTGAAGCATGGGCTATATCACAAATTCTTCAAAACATACATTTTTCACAAAAAAAGAACATTTTTCACAAAATAATATATGAAAGAAAGTAAAACATGTTTTAAACGCTATATAAACACTTATATATCAGATTTCTAACAATAATTGTAAAATATATTAAACTAGCAGGACTCGTTAACTGGCGTTGCCCGGTGGTAGCATACCCCACCACCACGTAAAAAAATTACAATACGGTTGTTGTTGTTGTTGTTGTTGTTGTTGTTCTTCTTCTTCTTCTTCTTCTTCTTCTTCTTCTTCTTCAACCCTAACCCCCTCATGTTAAGAATGAGGGTAATTTCTGCAATCAAAATATTATATATGGAGATAATAAAGAAAACAAATAATTAAATAAAGAAAATATACAAATGTTGGTGGATCCACCCGTTTGCACGCACACACACACACAGACACACACACACACACACACATATATATATATATATATATAGAGAGAGAGAGAGAGGGAGAGAGAGAGAGAGATAGATGGATAGATAGATATAGATATATGCATATATATATATATATATATATATATATATATAAGAGCAAATAGTTAATAAAACAGGTTAAAAAACACTCTGAAAAAGAGTTAAAAAGATATTTAATTTGAAAAGGAAACACTTGATAAGTGGATAGTCCCTAATCCGCGGAGTTTCGAAGAAATACTTTCCTTCTCATCAGAGGTTAGGAATTAGCAAAATCAGGGATCGGATTTTGCATGCAAAAGTATTCAATAAAACTGCAAGTAAGTCAAAGATCTTACTTAATAACAAAAAGTGAAGCAGAGGGTGAAGAAAACGGTGATTTCACGTGAATGGATAGTCTGGTGGAAGATAAAGTACCCAATTATATATATATATATATATATATATATATATATATATATATATATATATATATATATATATAGTTATCCACATACAGTACTCTTTCGCTGTTTCACAGCTCATCAGTGCGGCTAGACAGGCAACAATCTCAAGCAAGGATTGAAACCCGACCGACTGTATATATATATATATATATATATATATATATATATATATATATATATATATATATATATATATATATATATATATATATAATAAATTAAGTTATGCAAATCAACATTTACGAATTCTATGGCTCAAAAATATGAGACACAACATAGAAACAGTTTTTTTTCCTTATTCCATGGAGTTTCAAGACAGGATTTCTCCAAGGGAAAATTGTTACGAAAAATATTATATATATATATATATATATATATATATATATATATATATATATATATATATATATATATATATATATATATATATATATGTATGACATGGATTAGCGCAAAAATTGAAACCAGAAATTTTCTAAAGATAGCTATGCTCGAAAAAGTGTAAAAACGAAATCTGATGTTCATAAATGAAAATGGAGTCGCATAAAAAAAATCCAATCAATGTATATAAGAAGTATGTAATGTCAATCCGATAGTATTTCATGGTTTTCTTGAAGCGTTATTTAACGGATAAAAGGTGTTATTGAAGGCTTACAATGCAGAAATGTACAGTCGTTGTGAGCAAATAAATACAAATAAACAAATAATACATAATTCAATAATATGTTTTATTTATCTGATTGGTTTGTTTTTTCCAACTAACATTGAACGCTTATATGACTAAGCCTTTTTCCTTAATATCAAGTAACCTTGCCGTTGCCGTGACTAATAACACTTTACCTGAGAGCTCATCGTTCAACTGCTGAATAGAGTTAACGTTCTATCGATTTTTATAAAGTTGCGATAAAAAAATCATCCTCTAGTTGTTGTATCACAATGTTTCGTCCAACTATTTCTCTGGTCTTCCTCAGGTGGTAAACAGCGACGGGATGGAAATGCCGAGTCTCTTAACTGTATCCTCTTCTATAATTGTTGTAATCTCACCATGCTTTGATCAACTAAGCCTCTGACCTGCTTTGGGTAGGATTAAAACTGCTATCTTTATATTTACCACCTGATGAAAACCAGAGGAATAGTTGGCTGAAATGTTGTCAAACAACAACTAGAATATGAGAATAATAGTTCGCAAATTTACTTTTATAGGTTAAACGATGAGTACAAATAATAATAATAATAATAATAATAATAATAATAATAATAATAATAATAATAATAATAATAATGTGTAGCAGGGGATCATATTAAAAGATGACGGGGAGTTCATCTTGGGGCACATATATAACGGGACTCATGTAATACAGACACAACGATAGTGATGATGAGGAAGAGAAGACATTTATATTACAGTTCTTTTAACTCGTATTAGAGGAGAGGGAGATACTTCATTTATGATGATGGTGGGGAGGACACGTAATACTTGGAAGGGGAGATTTATACAAAGTTCGTTACAAGATGGTGATAAAACACATTTACCTTTTTTGTTGTAAAGAATGACGAGACGAACAGTTACAAACATAAATGATGATTTCTTTATTCGTCTGATCGGCCGGTCGATGACGTCAGGAATTCAAACTTGAATCTACATGGTCTAATCTTCTACCATTCGCTTCTAAGGGGCTCTCCTCTCCCACTGACTATCTCTCATCAACTGTCGACTTTCAACTCTATCTGATCAACTCTTGGCTGACCAACTCCTTCTAACTCCGAACCGTTCCATATAAGTTAACAAATTTACCGAATTTGCATTACTAACGATTACTATATTGTCCAACTTCTACTATACACTCTTTAACCCTTATCCTCGAGTGGCCTCTTGGAGTGGTGATGTATATGTAAAAAAATAACCCTCAGATTCCTATATTGAGAAATCTCCTTTGTTTATGACGTCAGAAGTGTGATATGATGCACAGTTCTTAACACAGAAGAGGGGAGATACATAATCTTCGAAGGATTACACAATGTTCATTATAAGATGATAAACACGTTACATTTTTTGTTCATGAAAGATAACACAAGGCAACAGTTACAACAAAACACAATGATGATTGCTTTATTCATCTAATCGACCGGTCGATGACGTCAGAAATTCAAATTTGGATCTACATAGTCTAAATGTTCTCCCTTCGCTTCCAAGAGATCAACTGATCAAATGACTGACTCTCAACTCTCCGACTCTCAACTCTCAACTCAACTGCTCGACTGGCTCTCTTGCTGACTGATAAAATCCGAACCCATAATATGAAGAAACGTCCTTTGTCTATGACGTCAGAAGTGTGTTTTTCAAACGCGACCAATTTCACGTGGCTTTACATATCTTTGTCCAACACACTTTTAACAAACAAAGTAATCCTCAATTCTAATCTAACCTATTTTAAACAATATAATTTAATTTGCATTGTTCATACTTTTACTGGCATATTTAATCTTCAGATTTCTAAAAGAATTAACAATAGACTTAATTTCTAACATTCTATTTCTTAACTTTGCCTACAGGGTTCGATTCTAGGCTTATCCTAATCTCATTTTTACTTATGTAATATTCTTCTTATTTACATGGAAAAGGGGCAGCCCTTTCCCACGAGACACAACCTCCTCGGCTTAACATTCATCAGCAACATGAATTCGAGCAAATGCATTGAAGACATTGACAAGGCTGCTGAAAATACCGTGCTAGAAAACTACTCACACCTAATAGTATACTGCACCTCTACAAATCTACAATTCACCCATACACTGGGTATTGTTGTTACATCTGGGCTGGTGCATTTACCGATAGTCTCTCCCTAATATGATTGCGTATTATCAACCAAGTCCGAACCCTGTCCATCGCCACAGTATTGCAACTCTGTGGCTTAAAGTGGTTTAATGAAATATCCTCTGGCCTAGACCTAAACACCCTAGACATAAATACCCCGAATAACCATAAAAGCAGCAAAATTCACCTCTTCAATTCTAATAGTTTCGTCCCTCAAACTAACAAACTTTTTTTTTACAAGGTGATCACCACTTATCAAGGCCCGGAAGCCACTCAGGGATAAGGGTTATTGTAAGTACAGTATGTTAGTGTGGATATTTAAAGTGTCTACTTAAGGGGGAGGTTCATCAGGAATTTGTTACGTTGCACTTGAAGACATCCAAGTTGTAGTCAGGAGGGAAGCAGGCAGACAGAACAGAGTTCCACAGGCGTGGAATTTCCTTATTTTTCTGGGCGGTTTTTACTCGCGTTCAACCCTAACAAGGCATATCACCACTTGATCGTAAGGAGCTACCATTTTTTTTTTACAAAGCGATCACTACTTTCCAAGGCCCAGAGGCCACTCTAGAATAAAGGTTAAAGAGTGCCCGGTGGTCAAAAGGTACAATATCATAATAATCGTTAGAAGTGTAAATTTGGTAAAATGGATTACTTAAAGGGAACGGTTAATCAAAAACTTGTTTACATTGCACTTGAAGACGACCATATTGTAGTCAGCTGGAAAGCAGATAAACGGAAGAGAGTTCCACAGGCGTACAGTTCTAAGAAAGAAACTTTGTTCATGGAATCTACGTTTAGGTTTAGGCACAGATAAAAAGTGTGGGAAATTATTGATAGTGTTTTCAGCTAGGCGAGTGTTTCTCGTGAATGTTTTGTGAGGGGAGAGGGCCATAGATTGGAGCTCAGTCGAGTACTTGCCATGAAAATAACGATAAAACAGAGACAGGCTCGCAAGGAAAAATTAACAAGATGTTGGTTTACGTTAAATTTGAACTTCTGCATATCAGTACAATCAGGGAAGCAGGTAATAGGTAAAGAATTGCAAAGTCCAGCTGTTCGAGAGAAGAAACTATTAGAGTAGAAAGCTTTCTGGCATGTAGGTACCTCAACAATGAAGGGGTGTGATTTTGTTGATAAGTGAGTTTGTTGGGGATAGGCACAAGTGCAACGAGTTAATCAGAGCTCATTCCATTAAAATATTTTCCAGTGTTTCTAACTGTACGCATATGAAGAAATTTAAATGCAACGTGTCACCACTCATCCATCTACATCGTGCTTCTGTATCTTTTATTTAATTAATGGCGGTGGCATGCTCTCGTTCCGTCAACCATGACTATGTATTTTTCGTATCGCTTGAATTGAGAATAGAGTCTTCAATCTCCAGAATAGTATCTCTTAGATTTGACTTGTGCGTAGTAACTCCGGAATTAGAGCACACTATCCTGTGGATTAAATAAAGGGTCTTGTTCGGCATAAAAAGTCACGAGTTCGACAAGATTCACCGGAAGCAGAACAACGATGATGTCACTTGATCCGAGAAAAAAAAACTCATACAGAACAAAAATAAATTTAAGAAGTAAAAATCAAACTGATTTTTTTTCAGACAGTATTTAACCCTACGTTTGTTACATGGGGTGTTTTGTCACACCAGTTTTGCCTAAGTGCTCATAATTCTTACTTGGCGACTTATTTTCCTCCCCCGCCAAGTACTCTCCTGACTCAGTGAGGGCATAGCATATGTGATATGGAGCAGTTGTATCTCAGTTTTTTTTTTGTTTTGTTTTGCTTTTGATATGAATCAAATTGAAAGCTAATGTGTATGCAATTAACGAATATACATTTTACTTGCTGTTTCAATTTATGGGAACATTTTGTGTTTACATTTGAAGCACACATTCATTTGTCTTGTTATTTTAGTTTAAGGAAAGATGTGGTGCTTACATTTGAAAACACACATTCAGTTTCCTTAATGAAACATTTTGTGTTTACATTCGAAAGCACACATTCATTTTTCTCGTTATTTCAATTAATGGAAATACCTTGTGTTTACATTTGAAAATACAATTTAATTTTTTTTTTTATTTTGCTTTTCAGTTGAACAAAAAAGTTTGTATTCACATTTAAAAGCACACATTCATTTTTCTTGCTATTTAAATTTAACGAAACATTTTGTGTTTACATTTGAAAACACACATTCATTGTTGTTGTTATTTCAATTAATGGAAATATCTTGTGTTTACATTCAAAACACATACATTCATTTTTCTTGATATTTCAATTTATGGGAACATCTTGTGTTTAAATTTGAAAGCACACATTCATTTTTGTTGTTATTTCAATTAATGGAAACATTTTGTGTTTAAATTTGAAAGCACATATTCATTTTTGTTGTTATTTCAATTTATGGGAACATCTTTTGTTTAAATTTGAGAGCACATATTCATTTTGGTTATTTTAATTTATAGAAACATTTTGTGTTTATATTTAAAAGCACACATTCATTTTTGTTGTTATTTCAATTTATGGAAACATTTTGTGTTTACATTTGAAAGCACACATTTATTTTTCTTGCTTTTTCAGTTTAAGAAAATATCTGTGTTTACATTTGGAAACACACATTCATTTTTCTTTTATTTAAATTAATGGACAAAAATGTTTAATTACAGAAAATATCTTGTGCTTACATTTGAAATTACGTATTCATTTTTCTAGCTATTCCGATTTAACGAAACAGAGAGCCATTTATTTCAATTGATGCCAGATGGAGATCAGAGCGTTGATGATGTAAAGATAAAAGCTTGGTTTTAGATTCATTAAAAGTAACAAGCCACTCGTTTCCCCATTGTACCACGTGCTCAAGATCAGAGGAGAGAGATTCAGAGAGAACTTGGTCGTTTACGGTCTTAGATGTGCTACCATAGATAGTAGTGTCATCAGCATAAATGTCTACAAATGATGTAAGGATGTGATTTGGAAGATCATTGATGTAGATCAGGAAGAGAGTTGGACCCAGGATGGACCCCTGAGGGACTCCAGCATTAATACTCAGAGCTTCTGATTTCTGTCCACCAACCACTACTCTTATGAACTTATCAGAGAGAAATGATTTAATAATTGATAAGACATTTCCAGCTATACCGTAGCTGGAGATCTTGTGAAGTAAACTTTTATGCCATACTCTATCAAAGGCTTGTTATATGTCAAGAGCAATTGTCCTAGAAAGGTAGCCTCCGTCGAGAGATTCGCTAATTCTATGAGATATAACTATACGCACATCTGGTGTAGATCTAGCAGAACGGAAACCATATTGCGTGTCACTAAGAATGTTATTTTTGCGAAGATGATTGATTACTTCTCAATTTAACACAGATTCCAGCAACTTAGTCATGAAGCACAGGAGACTTATTGGCCTGTACCGAGAGGGAGATGGCCGATCACCTGAATTCTTTAATACGAGTTATCATTTAATATAAAGAAAAATATCATTATAGGCTAGACTATAAATATTTCCAATTTCAGAATTTCGAGCAATATTCACGTATTACTTGAAAAAAAAAAGAAAATAAAAAAGAAACGCAAGAGCCTGACATTAGCCCAAATTAGTTTTTCTATCAAAACTGTAGTTAGAATTTGTCCCCTTCCGTGGAAGATTTACTTAAGAAAAGTATGATTTTTTTCATTGAATTTTGTCTTCGTTCGTGAGGTATTTCCGGCAAAAAAAAAATTATTTATCAAAAAATATTTATCGTCTTAAGAAATGAAAAAGAAAATTGTTATTTTTCAAGTCTGTAAGCAAATATTTTGATTCCGCTTACCGTAAAATACGTTTAAATATATTTAAAATAATGCTGATTATTGTATTGTATTGATTGATACAAATACATGATGGCAAAAGCGTTTTTTAAAAAAATGATTTGATGCTATCAACTAAAATCGAAAGCAAATTATTCAGCATTCCAGTTACCGTCTCTACCGATGTATTAACACACTTGAAGAAATGAGTTGTACGTGAACATGCGCAGAAAGAAGTAAAAATATGCCGGCCAGTTGAAATGAACATTTTGCATTTAAACTTGCCGACATATGTCTGTACGCGTTATTCATACAGTCGATAATAAATTAAAGATTTTTACAAAAAAAAACACACACATTAGAAAACTTAAATATACATTAAAAAAGAGAAAAATAAAGAGAATCAATTATACTAAAACTTAATTTATTCAAAATATTTTTTTAAATTTTTTTAAATCAAAAGGAAAGGTTGAGTGTTTATGCCTTAAAGTTAATAAACATTTAATGGATTTAAAGACTCAAATTCATCCATTATTTACTAAAAAAAAACTTGCAGTTAAAATAAGTAAAAAGAAGGAACACGATTCAAATTATATTGAAACTTTATCCAATATATATATATATATATATATTTTTATATATATAAATATACATATATATTCAAACACACAAATATATATATACACACACATATATATATATAAATATATATATATGAATATATATGTATACACACACATATATATACACACATATATATATAAATATATATAAATATACATATATATGTATACACACACACGTATATATATATATATATATATATATATATATATATATATATATATATATATATATATATATATAAAGAATTATGCATATTAAATTACGTATGTCTGATGCCAAAAAGAATTAAATATTGAAAAATGAATAAAGTACGACACAGTGACGTTGACAAACCGGTTCTCGCCAGATCACCAAAGTTGAGCCTGGTCATTACCAGATGGGTGACCATTTGGAAAGGCTAGGCGCTGTAAGTACCTTCTGAGAAGGTTGAGCGGGGGGCCAGCTCCCTCACCCCGAAACAGAACTCCCCGGTACAAAGTTGTAAACTAAAATCTAACTACAATATTATAAAATCAAAACGAACGATAAATAATGGAATAATAAACTCATTATTTTTATTTGTTTGCATGAATTCATTTGTTGCATGGACTAAAAATCAAAATCACAAGGTTATTTTTGTAATGCAGAAATTATATTTTTGCTATGTTTTCCATTAAAATCTCTAAAGTACGCGATTCTTACTGAAACTGCACTTATTCCATATTAATCTTCTATAATATAAATCTCTCCTGCCTGTTTAAAGTTATGTATGTATGTTTGTATGTATGTATGTATGTACGTACGTATGTATGCATGTATGTATGTATGTAGGTATGTATGTCTCTTTACAAGATTGGTATCATTTTGAAGCTCGATCCTTCGGATGACAAATATATTGATTCATTCACCTTCAACCGAGCACTTTTCTACAGGGAGTGGTCGCTTTTCTCGCCGATATTTTCGAAAGCCATCCTCTCTTTTTGATTATCTAGCCTTAATTTAAACATCGTCACTTCCGGTTTGTCGAGGAGAGCAACAGCTAAAACGTCACTTTTTTCACGTTCTTTTCTTCCTTCGAAGTTTAGGTTCGCCTGCCTACTACAACTTTTTTTTTTTTGCTCAACACAAACCTTCAAACACCCGGAAAACGCCGGGTACCCAGGCTAGTTAAAAAGAAAAGAAAAAAAAACAAGAATTTATTCAAAAGGAAAAAATTGTGTGTTGTTTCTGCCAAACAACATTCTGTAAATAAACATAATGTTGTTTCATTAATTTATAAGACTGAACTTTGTTTATTATTTATTTTTAAAATTGCTTAGTAGCGGTGAAGACGAATGTAAAATGTCGTGAATGTGCTGCCTATGTTTGTTTTCTCTAATGAGATTAGAGCCGAAATATAAAGTTGAGGCGATCGATGCAAAAGTGAGGTTTCGTAAAAGGTCGTCGTAAAATGGAGCGATTAAAATACGAGTCGGTTTGAACTTGATGAAAAACATGGTCGTCGTGAAACAGACAGATTAAAATACGATTCGGATCGGACTTTTGAGACGTGCGTCGTTAAGTTATGAGGGGGGCTAACTTACAATTCGAGCAAGATATTTTTAGAATTGGCCTCGTTATGTAGTGTTGGCTAGCTGTGTCTCGCTGTACAGTGTGAGTTAGTTGTGTCTAGTCTACAGTGTGAGCTAGTTGTGTCCAGACGTGTAGTGTGAGCTAGTTGTGTCTAGCCATATAGTCTGGTGGCTAGTTGTGTCTAGTCGTGTAGTGTTGGCTAGCTGTGTCTAGCAGTATAGTGTGAGCTAGTTCTGTCTAGTCGTGTTTGAAGTGCTATCTTTGTCTGGCCGTTTAGTGTTGACAAGCTGTGTCTAGCCGTGTCGTGTGAGCTAGTTGTGACTATCCGTGTTTGAAGGACTAGTAGTGTTTAGCTGTGTAGTGTGACTAATTGTGTCTAGTCTATAGTATGAGCTAGTTGTGTCTAGTCTATAGTATGAGCTAGTTGTGTCTAGTCTACAGTGTAAGCTAGTTGTGTCTAGTCTACAGTGTGAGCTAGTTGTGTCCAGCCGAGTAGTGTGAGCTAGCTGTGTCTAGCCGTACAGTCTGGTTGCTAATTGTGTCTAGTCGTGTAGTGTTGGCTAGCTGTGTCTAGCCGTGTTTGAGGGTTAGCTATGTCTAGTTGTGTAGTGGATGCTAGCTGTGTTTGTTTGTGTTTAAAGGCTAGATGTTCCTAGAAACCTATCTAACCGATTTGAGTGCCGATCTTTGTACGGGCTGATGTGAGATGATCTTTAATGGCATGTAGTTTGATATGTATTCATTTGCATTTCAATGGCTCCCCTAAAAAGACGTTATAAAATGACTGTGGGAAATGATTGGTAACAAATAGCAGAAGCTAATGAGTTTACTGTCTATTATTTTCTTTCCAATGAGATTAGATACTGTAAAAACTGAAATGCGAATGTGTAGAATAAACTAGCAATAATTAAACAGACCAATTAAATCTATCGATAAATGCTTTTTAAAAAAACGTAAGCGAAAGAGAAATAGTTTATAAAATAAAAACAATTCAACTCGAAGAAATAATGTAAATACAAAATTACTAGTACGAAAATGTTTTATTTTACATCATTATGGTGGTGCAAAAATAATTTCGTTTTTTACGTAAATATATGAAAACAACATTATTTTTGCATCAACCTAATAAATTTGTTGGATAATTTTACGAATGAGGTTCTAAATAATAACATTATTATATATATATATATATATATATATATATATATATATATATATATATATATCTGTATTCTACATAAATACAAAAGTTCGAATCATTTATGAATTTTGTAAAAAGACCATAACTGTTTGGGATTTAATATATAGACAGTTTTAGTTTACAGAGTTTTCTATTCGAATGCGTTAATGTTTCTTTGCTTATACGTTTAAGCTAAACATTATTTTTACAAATATATTTTACAAATAAAAAACTTCCTAGTAGCAATTATAAACTTCAAACATACTCAATTCGACTGCCGATATCTTTTGTGTTCAAAATAATTAAAACTTTTTGTTTCCCTAACAATCGTAAATTTTTATTTTCTTAGTTAAAAACTATTTGATCAATTTACGTGATTTTTGGAATATGACATCTTAATTCTTTGATGACTTCATCTATCTTAAAGATTTTTCTGTATATTTGTTTTTATTTATAAAGTCGAATTCTAAATAAGAACCGGATATTGTTAATGCACAACAAAAAACTATTTTGGAATATGCACAGTTTCATTTTACACGTTTTTTTTTTTAAATAAAAATATATTTTTGGACTAGTACTTTAGGTTTTAAAAATGTTATTATAAAAAAAATCCCACAGAAATAATAAACTTGAAACATTCTTATCGTAAAAAAAAAAAAAATTGAATTTAATACAAAAAAAATGAATACTTTCGTATTCATTTTTTTTGTATTAAATTCAATTATTTAACAACTTACGATTGAGACTAAAATTTACTTTTTTATCTTCTCATAAGAAAATATATAGTTAATTGTGCGCTTCTACACTATTAGGACGAAATTTCGGAAATCGTAATACTAAATTTCACATGAAAACAATGGTATCTACGTATTCCTCGTATTTTTAAGATGATTATATCCAAACATTATGAAAATCGATAAGGTAGAAAATAATTTATTAAAGAAAATAGAATTTGAAAAAAAAATCGATTGTAAGACACGGAAGAGTTCAGAAGGGGGCTAATTTTCAGTTTTGATTCAAACAAGATGCATACACAATCAAAGTTGTTTATTTTAATAATTCAGTAGTATTTGGAAGCTATCATTGTAATTTATTAGAATTGGCAAAAAAATCAGTAGAAACCAATTTTTTTTTAATCTGAAAACTCGATCTATCGACTACAAAATTACGTCACAATCATGTAGACAAGTCGTTAATTCAAACATTCTTGCTGTATTATCAAGAAAAAAAATTGTAAAAAAGTGTTATCTAAAATTATTTGAAAACTGGTGCATTTTAAACTTAAAATTAAAGTCATATTTAAATTAATAATTAAATAAATTAATAATTAAATAGGAACATGCCTTTTCAAGTCTAACATGCGTTTATCAAACAGCACACACAACTAAACATACACTTTTAAATAACGCATCGTTTACCGCCCTTGCGGTAATCTGCGTTTTGCCCAACAAGTGGTATTCTCTATTCCCGCTTCTGTTTTCTCTTCCTCTTCGTCCTCTTTCTTCTAGAAACGTCGAGGTGACAACACGTCTCCCTTTTTTTACTTGAACCTCCAATGTGAGTGTCACGCGAATTACGGCCACGCCTCGACAGGGCGTTTACCTTCTTTAGGAAAGGAACTCGTGTAACCTAACAAACTCTTACACACACACAAGGTACTCACATCGTCTTCTTCAACGAACATTCTGAATTCACATGCGTATCAAGAGCTCGTACTTACAACATCAATTTCATGAATGACATATATTCACATGCATGTGTGTACACGAATCGCTCTCTTAATGTTCTCGCCCACTTTAGTTAAATAAAACATCTTGTATGTATATGTGTAACTCTATTCTTACATTATCTTTTTTAACGTTATATTTTGAATGTCTTCTTAAATTGATTGAGATTGTCGGACTGACTTCCTCATCTTGTTTGTTATAGTCACAACGTTTCGGCCGTTTTGTTATCTAGTGACATGTGGCCGAGTGGTCCTAGACGTTGTATCAAAGTTTACAGTTACCCAAACGTGCTGAGTTCAATCCTGAACGAAGGCAGTGAAAAGTAATATTCAAAACAGAGAATCAGAAACTATGTCACAGAGCCTAGCTGGAGTCCTAACACGGTACCCCCGTAATAATAATAATAATAATAAAGGGTTTGGTTCGAGACTTCTAAAAAACGGTTCCCCAGTTCGATACAAAACACCTGATGAAGACCGGAGGGCAAAACGGCCGAAACGTTGTGACTATAACAACCAAGATGAGGAAGTCAGTCCGACAATCTCAATCAATGAAAACACCTCATCTCAAAAATACAGACAATTACTATCTTCTTAAATGTACTGTAAAACATGCTTTTCATTGTTGATAGTTTTTATCACGCTGCCCTAACCAACGACGACCTCACACTATCCTGGTAATTGAACACACAATCAATACTTACTCATCCTCTACAAACGGTTCCTTAACACGCAGCCTAGAAAGCGGGGACTCCATTTACATAACCGGTATATAGAAACTGCACACGGGGTCCTCTACAAACTGGTGACCCCGACGTGATCCTATCCGACGCTTAGAAGTCATATTCGTCGTTCCCTAAAATCGTAACCTTCTAAGGCGCCTTCGTTTGCACACCAACAATCGGCAAAAATGGACAAATTGACCATTTATATACAATGATTATACTTCATCCGACCGAGTACAACCAACAAAATAATAATAATAAAGAAAATCAAAAAGAATTATTATTTTCTCCGACAAGTCGACAACTAGTCAATAACCGACGCACGCATGTAACAAAAATGGCGTCAACCTCACGCACACATCTTTTCGACACATGTGCGCTAAAAAAAAGTAAAAAATTGATAAATCAATACAAACTACTTTTTTACCTAGAACATTTTCTTCGCTGTCTATATAAATAATTATTTGTCCGCCATGTGTGCATATATATATATATATATATATATATATATATACATATATATAGGAGCAAATATTTAATAAAACATGTTAAAAAACACTTTGAAAAAGAGTTAAAAACATATTTAATCTGAAAAGGAAACACTTAATAAGTGGATAGTCCTTAATCTGAGGAGTTTCGAAAAAAATACTTTCCTTCTCATCAGAGGGTAGGAAATTAGCAAAAGGCGGTATCGGATTTTGTATACAAAAGTATTTGATGAAACTGCAAGTAAATCAACGATCTTACTTGATAACAAAAAGTGAAGCGGAGGGAATATGGTGAAGAATAAGGTGATTTCACATGAATGGATAGTCAGGTGAAAGGTAAAGTATCCAATGACGGTAAAATTCAAAAATCTAAGTCCAAGAAAGTGTATTTAATTTTCCATTCGCACAAGTAAAATCCAAAGAAATCGCGTAATTGGAAGATGGTCCAAAATAATCCAAAAGGCCGAAATCCGTGGAATGATTCACAAATATGTACAAGGAAAATGGGAGAAAAAATTCCAATAGTAATAAAAGAAAAATAAGATATGCATTTAACACGGCTGCCGAGAACAAAGTGTAATTTTTAAAAAAAATCAGTAAAGAAGAAGAGAGAGAGAAAAAAGATTAAATGTTGATAGAATTAAATATAAATTAGAAAAGCAAATGTCAAAATGACCCAGACAGGATAAAGTTAAAACGCGCGAATAATATATGGCTAAAAAAGAGGTCAACTGAAATTTACAGGTTGTTACTTAAGAAAATGTCAGAAAGAGTTATTAAAGGACACTAAATGGAAAAAATAAAGAAAGAAAGAAAAATAAAAGATAAAAATAAATATAAAATATAAAATAAAATATAACTTTAACGGGAGAGGATGGCCGCTATATGCAAATTCCGGATAAAGCAAGTAAATGTGTACGTAAATGCATATAGTAAAATATAAGTAAATATACATACAGGATATGAATGTCTAAGTAGATTGATATAATTGATAGATAGGAATATTTAAAGACTAAAACGAAAATTGCAGATAATTTTTTATTTCATATATATATATATATATATATATATATATATATATATATATTCAGTTTTCAATGCCATAATCGAGAATGTGTGGCAAGAAGCCCACAAAAATGCCTCGAATAGCGATCCTCCCGCTATTTCAACTCCAGTTTTCGACATAAATGAAAGGGACAAGCGACAACAAGCCACCGCGCGACTTAAGAAAAAAAACAGTAACTCAATCGTTGTGCGTTTGCACAAAGTGAACAAGAATTGCCGTGTAGTACATACATTGGATTCGCGTTGTCTTGTCAACAAATCATCAACACAGAGTTTTTTTAGTTAAGTCAAACTTAACATGTTACGGCACATCGACCCTTTATAACGACATGTTACGGCATATCAACCTTCAACAACATGTTACGGCATATCAGCCTTCAACATGTTACGGCGTATCAACCTTCAACAACATGTTACGGCATATCAACCTTCAACAACATGTTACGGCATATCAACCTTCAATAACATGTTACGGCATATCAACCCTTTCCAGCAACACCTTACGGTATATCAACTTTTTCTGATTAGCAACTCTCAAGATGCTCACCGGGCTCTGTAACTCCTGGATCTCACAACGACCTCACCTCACCGAAGTTCCCTAGCTTCTTCCTCGGACGGCGACCGGAAGCGTGTAGTCAACACATTGGCGACCAACGTGAACTAACTTCAACCCACTGTGCTGACACTTGCCAACGCTTCATAGACCTAGCGGCAATACAGCCTATGACCGCAACACTCGCACTCAAAACTCGCAACGTCGTCCTGTGACCGTTCCACAGTGACACGAGCTTTGAACTCTCTTTGTCATAGCGGGGACTCCAGTCATATAACCGGTAAAGGCACTGCACACGGGGTACCCCACACACTTAAAAAAAAAATTAACTTTACAGCAAAAATACTATCTTTTAATTGCTCGATTCCAAATGCAAAATAATTTATCCTTTGGAAAATAAAATAGTTACTTTTAGACCAGATTTCTTTTTTCATTCTGCGGCATTTTCTTTGAGAACTGTAATCGAAAATACTGATTCTTCGTAATAGTCAGTTCTGTTAAGTTCGTAATCGTAGAGCTACACCTGTGAGGTTGGAAAGTCACGTGACTTTTAGCGAAAAGGCCAGCTATATTTAAGTCGGTCGTGACATATTGTCACATGTGTCGGTCATCCCGTGTTTTGCAAACCTTCACTCGGGTCCAATTGAGTGTTACCCATTCTTTCCGGTTCAGAGTCTGCCGAGGAATCTTCTTTCGCTTACGGAAAGACAACGTTGTTGTCGTCTTCGACAGACTTATTTCACCGACGCAGGCGAAAGGACGTTGGTGTTGTTCGCTCTGTAACGGTGGCGAAGATCTTGCGCGACGACAGTTGCTGCTACACATCTTGATCTCCATGTACGGAATTGCAATTATCGCCGTTCTATCACGCTTTGCCTCATGACGGATTTGCGGCGGAACATTTCGGACAGCCTGTAAATACATAACTATTTCAGGTTGCCGTTAATCATCCTGCATGCCTTGTTGAGCTCGACATTTACCTTTGTGGCATAAACAGAACGATCCCATGCTGCTGTGCAGTATTCTGTGGCCGAGTAGTACAGCGCTTAAACTGACAGCCTTAGCGTCTGTGTATCGCCTCCTAAAGAGCTGTTAGTCTAAGCTGTGAGTATACTGTTACGTGTCGATAGCTTATTGTAGGACTTCTCAACCTGGGTCCTATATCTCGGCGAAACAGCGCAATAAATGGGTCCCGCCGCACAAATATATATATATATATATATATATATATATATATCATGCAAGGGTTTTTATGTATATAATGGTGTATTTCAATCGACAATTACGAGGATATTTCAATAGTAATACCTCCTATTTATTATTCCACCCGAATGGACCAGAGGAATTGCAAATAGCATTGTTATGATAACTGAAGGGACATTCATGACCTAAAAGTGTCATGTCCCTGTTGCAGATGTTGACGGTGTAAAACTCTAAGAACGCTACCTCTGTCATGGACGTGCATTTTTGAAAATGGTGGTGACTATGTAGAAAAATAAATTCTGGAGCACAAAGGGCGGCTCGTTTTACTGGTATCACTCTCGTCTTCGTAGACCTTTAACTTTTTTATTATTTTTTATTTGTTTATTATCATGTGATATTGAATGCACAATGAAGCTCATATCTCTATCTATGCTTTGATATTAAAGGAGCTTTGTCTGTGTGTGTCTGTGTGTGAATTTGTTCCCTATGAACTCAAAAACGACTGGTTCAATTTTATGAAATTTCACACGAAGGTACTGTATGTATCTGTGCGTGTTCTTAGGTTTCATTGGAAATTGGAATTTCTTCGATAATCGAAATAATCCAATGAAAAAAAAAGCAGGCGATTTTGACCAAAGTTAACACCTTACACAGCCTAACATCACAGATGCGTTTTAGAATTTTTATTACAAAACAAGCCGAAAGGCTCAACATATAAAATCAACAGTAGGTTCTGTGATATGACAGGGGCGCGTTTGCAATGAATGTTTCTGTTTAGAGCACAATTGAAGAATGATACTTGATGTTTGGATTTTAAACTTTGAAGCAAGCCATTTTACATAAAGATTTTATAAAATCAATAGTAGGTTCTCTACAGTGCAATGTAAACAAAGACTTAGTCACTGCGAGAGACATGTGAAGCTTCCTCCATTTGCACTGCGATGTGTCCTCAATTAGATCAGGCAATCGATTGATTTGATTGAAAAATGGCCGATTTCACCGATTTCGAGTGTGAAACATGATGGTTAATTATTAAAGTTAAGAATCAAGTAAAACATGCCTTGTTAGTTTTAAATAGGATTTACACTTGTTCAAGGGAAACAACTCTTACAATTTTTCACACTATTAAAGCATGATCACAGGCAAAACAACTTATATTTACATTAATAATTTCCAACAAAACATTCATTGCTGGGCAATGCTGGGCAATGTCAGGCCACTTTGCTAGTTTATAATACATGCTCGATGGACGAAAATGCAACAGAGAATAATAATTGGACTTTCTTCCTTTTTTTATACTGGTTTTGCTATTTTATTTGACTTTTCTTTTCTTCTTTTTTTTTTCAAACCACCTTGTAAGATTCGCTTATTTCTACCTTGCATAGAATTTGAGCTTTCACTTTTCATTATATCTAAAAAAAGAAAAACACACAGCTTATACAACAGGAATTGAACAGTCGCCCTTGGTTTTCAATCGTGTGACAGCAAGAGAGTTAACCCAGAGAACAACACACATGTCTACTTAAGGGGGCGGTTGATCAGGAATTTGTTTACGTTGGATGTGAAGACATCTAGGTTGTAGTCAGGTGGGAAGCAGGCGGACGGAACAGAGTTCCACAGGCGTGCAGTTCTAAGAAAGAAGATTTGTTCATGAAATCTACGTTTTGATTTAGGCACAGATAAAGAGTGGAGAAAATGTTTGACAGTGGTTTCAGCTAGACGAGTGTTTTTCGTAAAAGATTGGCGAGGGGGGACTAGAGATTGAAGCTTAGGCGAGCACCTGCCATGGAAATAACGATAAAACAAAGATAGGCTCGCAACGTCTCTTCTGTAAGAGAGAGGTTGCAGGGAAGAGAAAAGGACATCCTCCACTAAGCCACGAAATCTATTTTGTACTCTGTCAAGGCAGGATATGCTGTTTTTAGCAGCTCCTGCTCAGATATGGCAGCAGTGTTCCATTCTTAGGCGTACTTGGTTTTTATATAGATAGAGAATTGCATCAGTGGTGATATATCTTCTGGAGCAGTAGAAGGATCCCACCATCTTTTCAGCGACCTTGGCAACAGACTTGATGTACGTGTTCCATTTTAGATCAGTACTTTTCAATGAATTAAAATGATATCGGATAAAACGAGAATCGAACCCTGTGAATAAGTTTTAAAGAACAATAGGTTTTAAATGGAATGTCCAGTTAAATTGTTAATTCTTTTAAAATATTTTATAAATAAGATTTGGCTGGAAAATCTATTCACATTCTTAGAAAGAATGCATAATAAAAAATATCGGTCAGAGAATTAACAAGTAGGTTAAATTCCTTTGTAAAACAAAGAAAATGGGAAATTTCCTGGTCGTCAGAAATGGTTTAAAAACATGCAAATCGCGCATGTTTGAAACACGTGATTAACAATGCATGCTTAAACATGAAGAATGTCATGTCATGTGTCTGATATGCACGTGTTGGTCATGCAATGACGTCATGGTCTCAATATAGTCAGTCAAAAAACTCAGTCAGTGGGACTCAGTCAGTCAGGGGAGAAGAGAGGAGTCAGAGTCAGAGCTGATATAGAACCTTGGAAGCGGGGTTAGAAGAAGAATCATGTAAGACTTGAATTCCTTGATGCAAAGCCCTTTACCGGTCACATCATATGGTAGAATAAACAAACAACTTCATCTTTTTGTATCTGCGTCTTCGTGTTATGTTATTCAACAGAAAAGGTATTGTCAATATATATTATAAGAACTTTGTGAAAATCACCATCTCAAAAATAGGTAAAGAAATATGAGTGTCAATGTTATAGAAACGCTTCCATTCACGGAACTGTCAAACATAAATGTCAAACAAACTATATCTCGGTCTATCTATCGATATATCAAATCTCCTCTCATTGTGTATTGCATGCCGTCGGCTCTCCTGTATTAACATGTACCCTGTCTCTTTATATATACAAAACTGTCTCTCTCTTGATATATACGCGATATATCTGCACACAACATGAACAAGCTAAGACTCTCTACTTAGACGAACAACAAAAAATACATAACATCAGTCCTCTTTAATGCACTCAACAATATCATCGAGATACAAGGTGTCAGTATATATAAATTGAGGTTATTTTGTGAGTAATTTGATATTTTCAAACAAAAAAAAAACGAGGTAATATTATTTGTATTTTTGTTTGTCTTTGCAATGAATCATACGCTAATATATCATAAATACAAAATACATATATTAAAACACACATATCTACGATTTCGCTATTTATCTGCGATACAATGAGGCACGAAAAATGCGCGATAAATGGATGATTCTTATTCTTTTTTCGTGTGATATTTAGGCACATCATGTGAGCAACCTGGAATTAATAGGACAAGAAGCAATATTTTAACTCAAACCTCAGAGTGGTTGAAAACATTATATTTTAAATCAAACAAAAAATAAAACTTTTAATGAAACATCATTCTGAATTTAAAAGAAGACTTTCTATTAAATAAAATATCATTAAACTAACATTAAATGTTTTTTTTTAATATAAAAAAAAAATCCCAATTCATTTTATCGTTGAGGAAAATTGTGTTTAAAAAATAGTTCATAAATATGTTTGATTAAAATAACAGTTCATAATAATAATAATAATAATAATAATAATAATAATAATAATAATAATAATAATAAAAGAAGCGCAGAAACTCCCTTCTGGACCAAAATACCGTAGATTTACAACAGGTGACACATACAAATTTATTAGGTTTACACTATTAGCCATTACCTTATTTAATTATTGAACGACATTTAAAACATATTAATTCGCGATATTAAAACATTACATTTAGTCCTATGAGTGTCATCATCACAATCGTACAAGTATACAATGGAAGTAATTGTTGTTTCCTCCTTTTAGAAACTTCTACTACCATTCGACACCGGGATGTTTTCTGCATTGGGGTCAAATATAAGGTTTCGCCCTAATTTTCTTGATCATATTATTATACAATCACTATAATGTTTCAATTCCTCTAACCCAAAAATTTAGAATTTCTTCCTCCTCACATTTTTCAGTCTCTCATTGGCTGAAATGTTTATGTTCTGTCTGGATTGCACGAAACATCATTAAAAAAAGAACGCTACATAGATTACAAAAAAACATGGTTTCCCGGAAACTTGAAATTACAAAACTGTTTTATTAGCATTATATGTTCTTACACAGACTTATAAAGACGTCTTTTGTGTGTGTGTGTGTGTGTGTGTGTGTGTGTGTGTGTGTGTGTGTGTGTGTGTGTGTGTGTGTGTGTGTGTGTGTGTGTGTGTTTTATACGTTTCGTTTGTTTTATTAAAATTAAACTTTCTTTGGCAGCCTTTAAAATGTCTGTTTATACAATTATATACTTTGGTATAAAATAACTGTTTTCGTTTACAAATACCTTCCGCTGGAAAAAAATAATGTCTTATTACTTATTTGTCGGAGATTTGTGCTATTTATTTATTTATTCCATTTTCTTATTTATTTACTTCAATTACAGTAAATAATTATATTTTATTTTCGTAAGAAATATAATAATATATATTTTTACTAAAATATTATTACGGACACAGAAGATAAAACAATCGTTTTCATTTGTTTTTTTTTGGGGGGGGGTTTAATGTTTTACTGACATTACACATAATTTAATCACGTTATTATTACACATGTAAGGATGTGCTTTTCTTTGTTTTGTTTGTGTATGAAAAGTTATTTTTGAATTTTTCTTACGCCCTGCTCAAGCGTTGTATAAACACAACCAACCTCCCTATGTAAAGAAAAGCCTACGGAATAAACACCCAACCTACCCGTATTAAGAACGGCTTTCAAGGTTGGGGTTGTTTATTCCGAAAGCCATTCCTCACATGGGAGGTTGGGGGTGTTTATAATACGTTGGCACAATGATACTCTGCCCTTTCTTTTATTTTTCCTTATAAAATCTTTCCTTTACTTTTTTTTTCACTATTTTTAACGTCTGTTCGCTCGCGTTTCTTTTTGCTCCATCGGCATAATCCGGCGGTTGCTATCGTTCGCCGGGTGTTACCCACCGAAACTCATGGAAAAACCGGCACCGAAGTTTGACAATGAGTACATACTTTTTTTTTAATTTATAATTAAAAGCGTTGAACAATACAAAGTACAATTTTTGGTACTTATGCATTTTTGATACCGTGCTGAAATAATATTGTTTTTATTTACAAAGCCAGATTAATTTTTGGGAGGGTAGAGTGTTTTGTCTCTATTAAAAAAAAAAGCGTGAAAGTTGAATTTAACTTGAAAACACTATTCACAAATAGCGCGGTACCAATAATGCATAACTGTTATGGCTTGCAATAAACCACAAAGAAAACAGAACAGCAGAATAGAGTTTAAACAATGTATTACTGGAACAATAACGTAAAAAGGTTACAACTGAAAAGAGTAGTAAACGTCACCGCGTAGGCGAGGGTCGCTCTGGAGTTTAATCCACACCTGGGA
Source organism: Euprymna scolopes (assembly GCF_053919585.1). NCBI lineage: Eukaryota > Metazoa > Mollusca > Cephalopoda > Sepiida > Sepiolidae > Euprymna > Euprymna scolopes. The sequence goes on along the minus strand of NC_136500.1, from coordinate 141,392,290 downwards.
TCAAAAGGTCTATGGTTTATATAATGGATAGAACAGTCCATTTGGAGGGTGATTCCACCACAACACCCCCAAGCTGATTTCCGCGGTTGTGAAAATCAGTATTTCTTCCTTTTGGGGCAGACCATCAACGGGTCTGTGCGCTTCTTTTTTCCGGAGCGTCTCGGTTCTGACATCCCTTTTGGAGGGTATATGTCAAAACAGTCATACACAGTTTCAATCGCCTCACTGCCATCCTGCAGTGGTTCTTCTTGATCCTCGTAAAAGCGTTTCTGATTTGGTTCAGGTGCCTCTAATGTTGGATCTTTGGGTCCTGAATAATGTATGCAACATGGCTGATTCTTCGTAAGATCCTGCCCTGTTCCCAAAGAAGAAACGTTATTTCTAAAATGTCTAAAATACACGTTATCTCCGCTGTTAAACCGTTTCGTTGGCATTGTAGAGGTTCTCTTGTGTACTGTGTGTTTGGGTAGCAGTTTATGAAATACGGATTTTATTTTCCGTCCAAACATGATTTCTGCTGGGGATCCCGCATCTGGTTTGTTCGGATTTCTCGTGATTCTGTAAACCTGCAGAAATTGCTGAAGGGCCTTTTCTATCGGTGTACCAGACGCCTTTTTAATGCCCTTTTAAGCGTATCGACGAAGCGTTCGGTCTGGCTGTTGCTTCTGACGTGATACTGGGGTGTCGTAATATGCTTGACTTGATACGTCCCGTAGAATTCTCTGAACTCTGTCGAGGTGAACTGTGTAGCGTTGTCGCTAACCAAACAGCCTACAACCCTAAACCGAGCAAACAATTCCAATAAAAAATTTGTCGTTGTTGCCGTGGTCGGTTTTTTGCATCTTAGTACCTCTGGCCATTTAGAGTAAGAATCAACTACTATCAGGTAGCAAAAATCCTCCACAGGTCTCGCATAATCGATGTGGATCCTCGACTATGGTTGTTCAGCCTTAGGCCAAGGTTTATATGTTATCGGTGGTGCCTTTGCAGCCAAAGCACAGCCTTTGCATCTGTTCACCATGTCGGTAATATCTTGATCCATAGCTGGCCAATAAACAAAACTTCTCATTAGGCTTTTCATTCTGCTTATTCCTGGATGCCCCATGTGAAAATCCCTAAGAATTCTCTTTTGAAGGGTTTGGGGGATGATAACCCTTTCACCGTATAACAGTATTTCGTCGCAACCAGAAAAAATGTCTGAACTGGTGTCACCCAGTGCTAATTTCTGCTTCGTGGTTTGAATGAAATTGTCATTTAGGGATTCTGACTTAATTTCCTGAAGTGTGACAGGCAGTTTGCGGATAATATTGTTTATCATAGTTTTTACATCACTATCAATACGTAGCATCGCGATTATTGAATCTTCAAAAGGTTCCATTTTAGCAGGAATCAGTCTCGATAGACCGTCTGCGTGGGCTAGTTGTTTTAAGGGCAGAAATTGAATTGTAAAATTATAGTTCAGCAGAATAGTTCCCCATCTTAATAGTCGGTTCGCAGTGAATGCTGGAAGTCCTTTTTTTATCCAAAAATGGATATCAACGGTTATGGTCGGTTTTTTAGAAAAAAATGTCTTCCATACAAGAACCGGTGGAATTTTGAAACTGCAAATATTATTCCTAGGGCCTCTTTCTCGAGCTGAGAATAATACATTTCCCGTGGCAAGAGAGTCCGTGATGCGAAAGCAATATGCTGTTTCGAGCCATCCGGCATTCGATGTAGCATGCACGCCCCGACACCATATTGACTAGCGTTGCTAGCTACTATTATGTCCAACTGCGGGTTGAAATGTGCTAGGAATAGTTTTGAAGTCATGATTCTTTTTATTTCTTGGAATGATGGTTGGCAATCTTCTGTTCACTCCCAAGCCTTATCCCTTTTCAGCAATTCATTAAGTGATGTGTGCAATTTGCCAAACCTAAAAAACACTGCATTTGAGTTATGTTTAATAACGGTCGTCCTATCTGGGTATTGGTGTCTGCCATCTTTATCGATTATTTGACCCAAGTATTTAATTGTTTGTAAAAAGAACTCGCATTTATCTGCTTTGATCTTAAATCCATAATCTTGTATTCGACGGAATTCTTGTCTGATATGTTTTTCATGTTCCTTCCTGCTTTTGCTCGCTATGATAATGTCATCAAGATATTCGATTGCGGTGTCCAAACCGGACAGCATAGTATCCATTACTTGCTGGAATATTGCGGGTGCCACCTTGATATCAAACGTGAGTCTTTCGTATCTGTAAAAACCCCGATGAGTGTTAATACAGAGGAGGTTAGCGCTTTTGTCGTTTACCGGAATCTGTAGTTAAGCGTCGCTTAGGTCGATCTTAGAAAAAAAAACTTGCCGCCATTTAATTTCGTGAACACTTCTTCTGAACTAGGTTATGGATAATGAAAATCTTCTAAGGACCCGTTGAGTCTGGTTGCGAAGTCGGTGCAAACGCGAATTTCCCCGGACCTTTTTTTTTACGTAAACTGCCGGAGCAGCCCACTCACTATATTCAATTTTAGCCTGTATACCGATGCTTTATAATCTGTCTAGTTCCTGATTTATTTTGTTCAGGGAAGCGAACGGGACATTACGCTTCTTTTTAAACACCGGTTGTGTGCCATATTTCAACTTAAAATCTACGGCCATTTTTGTACATCTCCCCAGGCCAGGAGTAAATATGTTTGTGAATTGTTTTTTAAAACACGTTATCAGTTTCTTCGTTTCTGCTGGGCGGGTATCTATTTTCTTGCAGAATGTGGATATAGGAAGATCTCAGAAACGAAACTCCTCCATGCTGTCAGAACCGAACAGGTTCTCACTATCTTTTCGCACATACCATCTTAGTTTTTTTGTTTTCCCCCGTAAAGTGACGTTTGTAATTAATTCACTTCCAAAATGATTTTTTGTACCATTAACGGCCGTCGCCGTTCTTTTAGTTTTTTAACATAGTCGGCTTTCGTAATATTTTCCACGTTTTGAGATTTATTATTGAAAGATCCGATCCACTGTCTAATTGGAATTTAATAGCCTTGCCAAAAATGTTAATCGTTACATATTTGCGTAGATTTTCATCTACGACGTCCTTAGTTCTGGTTTGACGTACACGACTTGCATTCTGAGTTTTCCTACAGTGCTAACTTTTATGGCCGATCTTATTGCATAAATGGCATCTTTTTGTTAAAAATGGGCAATCTCTTACCCAATGTATTCCACCACATCTGAAACAAGCGCTCGGTGCTTTTAGTTTTCTGAGTTTCGGTGGTTTGTGTCTGTGTGCCATTTCGACGGTTTTTTCTTAGTTACTTTTTTATATTCGCGATGCTTGCTTCGATATTTCTTGCATCTTTTTTTATAATTTCTAGTTGTAAAATGTTTTTGACTCCTAATGGGGTACGAGACGAATGGATTCGCCAATCATTTTTATAACCACAGGCTGTGCTAAACAACCAATGAAAACCTTTCAAAATTATTATAAAAATTGTCGAATGTTGGATTCAATCAGTTTGCCGTTAACTACGCCACGGACCGTATTTGATTCTTGGCCGCCATCTTGGTTACTGATCTGAACTACGCCGCCGTCTTTGTTCAACACAATGTCTCAAAACTTAACAGGTTATGCGCCCAGCCACCGTCTTTGATTTGACGGATCGGAATCTAAATTCGAATTGTGGCAGGTAAAATTTCTGGGATATCTAAGGATTCGAAAACTACACAAAGTCATACAATCTCTACCAGAGAATCCAAACGACCCCGAATTTCTCGAAAATAACGCGACTGTTTTTGCAGAACTGATTCAATATTTAGACGATAGAAGTCTGTCTCTGATTATAAGAGACGCATTGGATGATGGACAAAAAGCATTGAACATATTAAGAGAACATTATTTATCAAAAGGGAAACCGATAATTATATCGCTATATACGGAACTAACATCTCTGAAACGCAACAAGGATGAAACGATTACCGACTACGTTATAATGGCAGAAGCAATCGCCAATGCCTTAAAACTCTCAGGTGAAATAATAAGCGATAGCTTGTTGATATCAATTACCCTCAAGGGACTTCCAGCCGATTTTAAACCATTTACAACTTTATAACTCAGAAAGATAAACCCATAAATTTCAGCGAATTTAAAGTGGCATTGCACAGTTACGAAGAGACTAATCGTATGCTCGTGGACAATAATAACTCCAGTAATATTATGAAGTTCAAAAATGCTTCTCGAAAGCAGACACCACCAAATTACGCACCTCACCGCAACGTTTCCAAAAGTAATTTTCCCAAGAAAAACAATAAAATTATCTGCTAGAATTGTGGACGACCCAACCACAAAAGTTTCCAATGTCGATATAAACGCTCTAAAATGGACTCCGTAAACAACGTTGAGAACTTTGAGGAAGAACATACATTTCTATTCACATGTAACTTTAAACACCACAAACGGTAAAAAATATCCTTGTAGACGGTGGTGCTACAGCGCACGTTATCACCAAGGAATCTGATTTTATAAAATTTTGATTCAAACTTTAATCCTCAAAGTCATTTTGCCGAACTTGCCGACGGTAGTCAAATAAATGATATAGTCTTGAAAAGAGGCGATGCTAAAATATACCTAAAAAATAAAAAAAGGCGAAATCTGTAACTGTATTCTAAAAAATGCTCTGTTCATACCTACATTTAAGCAAGACATATTTTCCGTGCAGGCTGCAATTAAACAAGGCGCGAATATACAATTTGACTAAAATACATCAAAATTGATATACCCCAATGGAACTGTATTTGACATTAAAGAAAATGGCCGACTATATTATTTAAAAATATGGTTCCCTCAAAAATGGCCTGTCACGACTTGGAAACCTGGCATAAAATTCTAGGACACTGCAATACAGCTGATATTAAAAAATTACCAAATGTAGTCGAAGGCACGAAAATAATACCTTCAGAAATTGTGATGTGTGTGCACAAGGGAAAATGACCAAATATATAAGTCGAACGCCAGACAAAAAAGCTACAAAAATTCTCTCCCTTGCGCATTGTGACTTAGCAGGTCCGATCAGCCCGATGGGGAGAAACAATCTAAGGTACGTTTTGAACTTTATTGATGATTTTTCCGGTTTAATTATGGTTTATTTTCTAAAAAAACAAATCCGACACTATCCTCGCCACTAAGAAATATTTAGCTGATGTTGCCGCGTACGGTTCAATAAAATGTATTCGCTCAGACAATGGGACTGAATTTACTAGTAAAGACTTTGAACTTCTATTAATTAACCACCGTATTAAACACGAGAAATCAGCGCCGTATTCCCCTTTCCAAAATGGCACCGATGAAAGGGCATGGCGAACCCTTTTTGACAAGATGCCTACTTATCGAATCGAAATTAGCGCATAGTGTATGGCCATACGCTTTAATGGCAGCAGCAGAAATAGATCGTTCTATACAAGATTAGTAAAAACGTCGTATGAAGCGTTTTGCGGTGTAAAACCTAAAATGAACTGAATGCATATATTGGGTTCTGATTGTTTTCCATTTATAGAAAACACCAGTAAACTAAGTACTAAAAGCAAAAAAGGTACTTTCGTGGGTTACGATAAAAATAGTCCAGCATACTTAATCTACTTCCCAACTCAAAATGCCATAAAAAGGGTTAGATGTGTAAAATTCAATGATACATTAAATTTGAAAAATGGCGATCCAGTGGATGAAAAAACGTGAAATATTACCTAGCATCTTAATCGATCACAATGAAAATATTAATAACGACGACAATTACAGTAGAACTTCTGACGAAATATTAACCAGGCACGTCGATACCCAATAAGGGAGCGAAAAAGGCCAGACTTCTTACAAATTGAAAAGATACAAGATTACGCCATGGATTACTGTTATTCGTTGAACAGCGCACTGGAAAGTTATAAAGAAGCGATTAATTCAGAAAATCACCAAAAATGGGAACAAGCTATGGTATCCGAATTGAAAGCTTTATTTGAAAATAGCACATACGAAATAGTGGCAAAACCAACAGATGAAAATATAATTTCTTCACGCTTGGTTTTTTCCAAATAAAATCACAGCTTCTGGCAGTGAAACTTTTAAAGCAAGATTTGTGGCAAAAGGTTTTTCACAAATTTCTGGAGTGGAATATTTTGCAACATTTTCACAAACGACAAATTTCCCGACAATTAGAATTTTATTACAATTTGCCGCTCAATACAATTTAAAAATACATTAAATGGATGTAAAAATGCTTATTTAAATGCTCCGATTGACTGTGAAATCTACTTTTACCCTCCAGAGGGATTTAAAATGAAAAAAAAATAAAGAAGGAAAAATAAATGAACAAAGAAAAATAAACCAATGAAATAATTGTTTTTTTTTTTTACAATCCTCAGTCAATTTTTGAAGTGTTGAGTTCGGTTCATTTTCTAATTTTGTAAGGACTCTGCACCTGATTTCCGCATCTTTTCCCGAGATTAACTCTTGCGCAAACACAAGACATTTCAAATTGTCTGCTGTTAGTTCAGACAACATAAAGTCATCACAGTGTTTGTTCACTACAGCTGGGTAGGTGGCAAAATCGTCATTATCGTCTTTTACCACATTCAAATATCTCCAACGCTTATGGAAAAGATACGTTTTCGGCGAGAAAAGTTCTGTTAACAAATTTACCGTCTCATTGAATGATAAATCTGCTGTTTTCCGAGGCAAGATATAATCCATGAATTTATCATGCTCAGCCGTTTCCAATTTTCGTAGTAGAAGTCTGGTTTTCTTTTGATCAGGCCAGTTGCTGCAGTCAATATTAAAAAAAAATCTTCATAATGCGGAAAATACGCTGCGAATGATTTTTCCTCTTCCTCGTATTTAAAATTGTCTACCACGGTCCATATTGTATTCTGAGAAAATGCCGAATTGCTTTCCGCGTTCGCATTATTCTTAACAATTTCTGTAAGCAATTCCTCTGTTCGTAATTGACGTTCGGCTAACTGTTTTGTAATTTCTAATTGACGTTCGGCTAACTGTTTTGGAACTTCCTTTTGCTGTTTCTCGGTTCATATTTGACATTCCGCTAACTGTTTTTACAATTCCTTTTGCTGTTCCTCGAATCGTGCCTGACGCTTTGCGGCATCGATATGCAACTTGGTCAAATGTTCCAACGCTACTTTCAATTCGTCCATTTTGCTTTGTCAGCATTAGCAATTTCAAAACGTTCGCTGAATTTAAAAAAAAAACGTTTTATTCTTTCTGCCTGCATACTACCACTTTTTTTTTTGCTACATACACACACCGCCAGACATCCGGGCATGCTAGTAATAAGTAAATATAAAAAAATTACAGTATAATTTGATTTTTTTCTCGATTTCTTAAACATGTGTATGTCTACGGCTTCACAAACATCACTACATAGGAACTTTTTTGTCTCGTATTACATTAATTTTTATGCTGTAAAAATGTGTAATAAATAAATAAAGCTTCTTCTTTTAAATGATAAAAAGGTTAGGATGATAATATTAAATTGAACTTACATAGTGTTACATGCAGGGTGGAGGTAAAGCTGTGGCGAGCGTTGGAAGTACATATTATTAAAAATAAAACAGCTGATTAGGCCAACAACAAAAATACGTCCTGATTGTTAATTTTATTTTACTATATATTTTTATATTGAAAACTTCATATTAGATTTTTAAAAAACAGTTAATGAAAATATATTTATTACAGAAATTATATTTTACTATATATTTTTACTGTTGTATAATTCATGTTTGCTTAATAAAAGTTCATGAATATATTTTAAAAAAAAATACTTTATATTTTTACTCTTGAAAAGTGTTTATAAGTTTATAAATATATTTTCTTATAGAAATTATAATTTAGTATATATTTTTACTATTGGAAAAACATATTTGATATCTAAAAACCATTTAGTAAACTTATTATTATAATAAAAACTATAATTTACTATATCATGTTACGATTGGGAAAAACGTTTGATTATCAAAAAACAGTTCATAAATATTTTTTATTATAGAAATAATATTTTACTATACATTTTAACTTGGAAAATCATGTTTATTTAAAAACAGTTTATAAATATATTTGAAATATAGAAGCAATATTTTACTGTATATTTTTTACTATTTCTACAGTCATTTTTGTTTAAGAAACAGTATTTAATTATATTTTAATATTGAAATAATATTTTACTATATATTTTTTTCTGTTTGGAAAATCATGTTCGATTAATAAATAGTTCATAAATATTTTTTAATATAGAAGTAATATTTTACTATATATTTTTTTCTGTTTGGAAAATCATGTTCGATTAATAAATAGTTCATAAATATATTTTAAATATAGAAGTAATATTTTATTATATATTTTTTCTATTTGAAAAATCATGCTCGATTAATAAACAGTTCATAAATATATTGCTTGCTGCATGTCTGAGTACGCTTTATGTATAATTTCAGATGCTTAAACCTAAAATTTGTATAATAGTTTGTCTTTCTGTGTCAGTGCGGTTCTACATTTTGTGATCCAATCTGACACAGTTGTTTCTTGTATACATCTTCTCAGGTTTTCTTCTTTTGTGTAATGCTATGAATTTTTTAAACTAGTATGCATGTATACCGTCGTACCCTGGTGCTCTTCGGTTGTTAATTTTTCATATGTTTCTTTAGGGTTTCCTTGCTGATTTCAATCATTATTCCTTCTTTGATTTCTTGTGACTCATGTCTTTCGGCCATTTGATATTGCTATTGTGATCCTGTCGTTCTTCTTATATCTTACACAAGTAACATACCTCAAAACATCCGGACAACGCCGGGCACTCAGGCTAGTTATTTTTGTCGGGTTTAGTTGTTTTGTTTTTGTTTTTTGCTTTCTTCACATTTTGATATAATTAGCTGTCATTGCTTTCAAATGTCCTGTTTTGCTTGCACTGTTCAAATGTGTATCTATATCATCCCAATCTCCCTTTTTTTGTTGCTATTTTTCTGGTTCAGTTCTTCATGTTTCTAGTTTAGCCTCTTCCTGCAAATACCATTTCTAACTTTCCAGCTTATCCACGTTTATTTTCCTCTTGATTATCTTTTGGTTTCTTTTTTATGTTTGTTGATTTGGGTTTCTATTGTAGACCCGTGGTAGGGGTCACAAATGAAATATCATTATCATTACTTACAAGAAATTAAAATGTAACATCTGAAAAACAGATACTACACTTTGATCTTGGGTAAAAGGTCAAAAGAGAACAAATCATTTTTATTAGTTTTGCCTTAAAAGCGACACCAATTGGAATATTCCGCTTTCTTTTAATGGGTAACAAGGTTTATTTGGAATATTCCACTTCCTTTTTTAGGGATGCATAGCATGATAACGGCCGAAGCGAACACGGATATTAATATAAAGCTTATTATTGTTTATTATTATTTTTAATATTTATCTTATTATGATTATTATTTTTTAAAACAAAATGAAAGATGAGAGAATGAGGAAGAGACAGTTTATTTTCCTTTTTATCTTATCGATTTTTTTGTCTGCTGTTTTTTTGTCGATTAGTTTTGTCTTCTTATTTATCGATTATTTTTCTCTTTCATCTATTAGTTTTGTCTTCTTGTATTATTGATAAATAGAAGAAGATAAAGCAAGGGAGGGCAAGTCCATTTTTTTCTAATCGCTTAGTCCATATTCTCATAAATTAGTTCCGTCGTCCATTTTGTTATTGATCATAATTTTTTTTTAATTTTTGTCTTATCGATTAGTTATGTCTTTTTTATCACCAATTCGTTTGATCTGATTTTAGTTTTGTATTTTGTCTCATCGATAGAGATAGAAATTGATTAGTTAAATTAAATGAGAGAAAAGAAGTTTTGGTCTTTTTTTTTTCTTATCGTGTTATTTCGTTTCAATGATTCCAAGTAACGAATCTAAATTGCGATAGCGAGACGGCGAATGAAAATTATGCTTTCCGAAATGTTTCAAGCATGGTGTTTAAAGTCCTTAACGCAGTGGTTAGAGTGTTTGGAAAAATCAATCGTAAAAAGTTATATTCTTCTGAAGATTGCGAAAAATACAATTGTGAATTACATAGGACCTCTATCCAGTCATGGCTGACAGAACAAGAACATGCTACTCCTATGAAGTAAATAAAGGGTTCTGCTCGAAATCCCGTCCAAATTCCCGAGTTCGACAGAAACATTCCAGAGTTCGACAAGATACAAGTAGAGAAGGTCGGAGGTTATATCGACCGACACGTTGTGAAAATTATACTCAAGATAAGAACAGTAGTCTGATGAATCCAAATAACACGAAAATTATATATTTTCGAAATGTTTCAATCATAGTGTTTAAAACTTAATGTTTTCAATCACCGGTGATGGTTCTATTTATATTTTTTCAACTTTTTTGGACACTAAAATCGACTTCTTCTCTAGAAGTGTAATTAATAATTAACAGTGATAGTTTATTTTTTTTCTTTTCTTATTTAAAAAAAAATCTTTTTTTTTTTCTATTGATTAAAAAATTGACAACATTACAAAGACCATTTAAAAAGAAGTGTTAATTACGTTTTAAACAAAGGGTTTTTCGGCTATTGGGAAAGTGTGTGGACAATGCACGATACAAAGATACCAAAAAATGAACAAAAATGTAAAAAAAAAAACGGAAAACAAAACAGCGAATAAAATTAAACTAATTAGAAAAGGGAAAGGCATCAGAAATTTTTCTTTTTTTTAGAATAAAATAAGACAGAGATAAAACGCGGCAAGACAAAACGAAATTTTCAATCTCTAAAATCAATGTATGATTTTGAGAAAGAAAATAACCGTCATTTTGGTGAAAGACTGTCTGGCTTTGGTCTAATTAGTAGCTTTGTCAAGTTTCATGTTGCGATGACTTCTTGTTTCGTTTTCTTTTCGGAATATTTAGTCCAATCGTGACGAACAAGAAAGAGAAGCTGAATTATTAGGACGTAAGTCTATAAGTCTTGTTTAGATACGTCCTCTTATTTTATAACAGGTCCACCCCTTCGTTCTGTCTCTCATGCGTCAGTTTTAAATAGCGTTATATTTTATCTGTCAAAATAAATACTTTTCGTAGGTCGGCTACTCTTCAATTTAATATAGCATTTTCGTCGTTTAAGTTTAAGCTTCTATTAGAATACACAGCCCGTGACATTCAGCATCTAGAGCGAATGCAAAGGCTGGCGATCCAGTCGGTGTAAGGTTTTCATGAACTTCCTTACGGGACCCGTCTGCGGCGGCTGAACATTTTTTCGTTGGAGCGCCAAAGATTGAGGGGCTACCTATAACCTCCTTCATGGCAATTAAAACCTTCCTTGGAATCTTATCATCACCTCAGCACCCGAACGTTGACTGAGAAGACATGACCTGAAGCTGTTTCATCGGAGATTTCGGCCAAACTGACCGGAAAGTCGCAATCCTTATTTGCATATCGGCTCCCTGGATTAGACTAACGCTAGAGGTTGTCACTGCACCAAGAACGGATCAGTTCAAGATGAAGTTAGACAGGTGTATTTTCGACCTTCTAAATTCGCGATGTAATTGTTCGCTTTCCTTCTCTCTCTCTCTCTCTCTCTCTCTCTCTCTCTCTCTCTCTCTCTCTCTCTCTCTCTCTCTCTCTCTCTCTCTCTCTCTTCCCGCGCCCTTCTTAACGGCGACGAAACATATCATGTTTTAATTTTTTTTATCGTTCTATTTGAATTACTTGGAGACTTGGGTCACGTTACTGAGTCACGTTACTGAGTCACGTTACTTTTTACTCATCTTTTTTTTTAATTTTTGTGTTACACGTTAAGAGTGTAGAGAATAATTGCGTTACTACGCTGAGAGTGGTACCTAACAAATAGTGCCACATAGCAACAACATACTGAATTTTAAAGAGTCTACGACAATTTCCAATGCCTATAAAAAAAACGTCTGGAGACTTATTGAAAGCACCTTGTAAGCGTGTGATAATACTTTAAGTACACTTATGTATATTATTTTTTATTAAAGTTGTCCTTCCCTAAGTTTTGCTATTAACTTATCACCAAGGTGCTCGTAACTATGTCGATCTTGAGAAAATGACACATAATGATGTAAACCGTATAACATCATTCATCAGATCGAAGAGAATGGAGAACATCTTTTATCTGGTAATCTGTGATCCAAGTGTTCAGACATCGTCTTCTAGGGGAACAGTCTATACACATACAGTTTAGTAAAACTATGAAGTTTTGTGTATTTTTTTTTTATTCAATTTTCACTCCAAACAAAGCACAGTGCCACTTTGAAGCAGGAGGCTACTATTAGGGAATTAATTAGCGGGGTCATTATGAAGGGAGAAGAGTAGAAAGATGTTTGTTAACATTACACTTGAACTTCTGCATATCATTGCAGTTGGGAAAGCAGAATCCCGGAAGGGAGTTCCAAAGACCCGCAGTTCTGGGGAAGAAACTATTGGAGTAAAAGGCTTTCTTGCACCTAGGGATCTCCACTGTAAAGGGATGAGACTTAGTAGCTTGTCGGGTTTGTCGGGGGTAGTTACGTCGGGGAGGTACAAGTGTTTGCAGTTCGTCAGAGCATTCACCATTAAAGTATTTGTAGAACAGGCAGAGGGATGCAACATCTCGTCGATGGGACAGAGGTTGAAGCCTAGATGACAGTTCAGGACCTATCAGGTTGGCGACTCTTTTTTGAACCCTGTCCAGGAGCGAGAGACAAGCAGCAGATGCACCAGCCCAGATGTGACAACAGTACTCCATACATCTTACGGACTATTATCCTCATCTTCATAGTTATTTTTTAATTAAAAAACATGCGCTTCGCACACCAGTAGTGATGGCCTTACTATGAAACAACGTCGTAGTCATAGACAACCTGCTCAAATGCTAGCGGACTTGGACTATGCTGACGACATTGCACTCCTTGAGGATTATATTGAGTCTGCTCAGAATCTTCTGAAACGAGTCGAGAAGGCTTGTCAAGACGTTGGGCTGTATCTCACTTCTCCAAAAACAAAGTACATGCATCTAAACCGATCTTCTAACGCACCATTGCTTTCATCGGGCGGATCATGAAATTAACTGAGTTGACGACTTCCTGGGAGGCTATTCCGAAGGCGAACATATGAATGTTAGGATCGCGCTACCATGGAGTGCGCTTCATTCTTTAGAGAACGTATGGAAATCTTCAATCAAGAAAGAAACCAAGACCAAGGTCTTCATGGAGTCAATCCTTCTGATTTACGAGAATCCTTGGAGAGGGTTGTATGAGAATTCTTGGCGACGGTTGTACGAGAATTCTTGGAGAAGGTTTACGAGAATCCTTGGAGACGGCTGTACGCTTGGCGATGGTTGTACGAGAATTCTTAGAGACGGTTGTACGAGAATCCTTGGAGATGGTTGTGTTGTATAGGGGTACATGTTTAGGAGTTCATATTGGGTACATAACGGGGCATATATAACGAGGTAAATATAATACATGAATAACGATGATAATGAGCCAAACACTTATATCAGACTGGAATGCTTCTTGTGGCTTCATATTATAAATACAGATTGCATGATATGATGTAACAGTTCTTATAGGCATAGGAGATACTTCACTTATGATGATGGTGGGGACACATAATATTGGAAGTGCTGTGCAAAGTTTATTATAAGATGATGATAAAAACACATATACCTTTTTGTTGTAACTCATCAACTGACTTCTAACTTCGAACCCTAAGATTCCTATATTAAGAAATCTCCTTTGTTTATGACGCCAGAAGTGTGGTTGTCAAACGTGACTAATTTTCATGTGGCTTTACCTATGTTTGTCCAAACACACTTTTGGCAAACAAAAGAATCCCCAGTTCTAATTCTAACATGTTTTTAAACAATATATTTTAACTCTCATTGTGCATTCTTTTAACTGACATATTTAATATTCAGAGTCCTAAAAGAATGGACAATCGACTCTTTTTCCGACATAAGCAATATTTAACTATTTCTAATAGAATTAACAATGGACTTAATTTCTAACATTCCATTTTCCATTATTATCTTTAACACTTGCCTACAGGGTTCGATTCTAACCTTATCCTCATATTACTTTCACTTATCTAGTCTGTCTTCTTACTTACATGATAAGGGGACAGCCCTTTCATGTAATAGGTTGTACGAGAATTCTTGGCGACGGTTGTACGAGATTTCTTGGAGAAGGTTTACGAGAACCCTTGGAGACTGTTGTAGCAGAATTCTTGGCGACGGTTGTACGAGAATTCTTGGATACGATTTACAAAAATTCTTGGAGACGGTTGTACGATAATTCTTGGCGACGGTTATACGATAATCTTTGGAGACGATTTACGAGAATCATTGGAGACGGTTTACGAGAATCCTTGGAGACGGTTGTACGAAAATTCTTAGCAACGGTTGTACGAGAATCCTTGGAGACGGTTGTACGAAAAATTCTTGGTGACGGTTGTATGAGAATTTTTTGAGATAGTTGTATGAGAATTCTTTGAGACGGTTATACGAGAATCCTTGGAGACAGTTGAACAAGAATTCCTGGAGACTATTATACAAGAATCCTTGGCAACTGTTGTTGCGTGTTATAGTCACTTTGCTGTATTGGCAGTTTTTTTTTTTTTTTTTTTACCCCGGTACTATTTTTGTGCTACACGTTATCTATTGAAAGACTTGGAGGAAGATCCGTCACCACTGTGTTGCATCAATAGAAGATAATGTCACGTATTTAAATATAGATGAATGATAATCGGAATAGAAGATTTCACATCTAAAGAATTCCGAAGCATCAAAAAAATGATTTTCTGCCGCATGGTTGCAATAAGCAATCAGATTCACGTATCTATGAAATGACAGGTAATTCTGGGACCAAACCCGATCAAGGATGCTTAATATACGTACGAGTTTTGTAAATAATATTGGCACTTAACTTGCAAAAATCATATTACTGTCAAGTCATATTTCTAGATTTGTTTCTTTCTCTGGTTTTGTTCGATGAGGCATCCGGTTGAAGAGCGCGGATTTCCAGGTGCTTTGTTCTTTTTATTCTCTGTTCATCTTTCTTCCTTTCTTTCGTTCTTTTTTCTTTCTTTCTTTCGTTCTTTTTTCTTTCTTTCTTTCTATCTTTCTTTCTTTCTTTCATTCCGATCTTCATTGATGTAAATTTCGATGCATTTTTACACGGTTTCTAATTTCTAACGTTTTGCTTTTAAAAATTTAAAAATTGAATATAATATTTTATACAATGATTAAAATCATATATTTTCCTGGGATTTTTTTTTTTTTTTATCGAATGGCTATCTTTATTTCAGATTTTTCAAATTTCTACCCACAATGTCTCTCTTTCTCCCCATAACGTCTCTCTTTCTCCCCACAATGTCTCTCTTTCTCTCCCACAATGTCTCTCTTTCTCCCCACAATGTCTCTCTTTCTCCCTCACAATGTCTCTCTTTCTCTCCCACAATGTCTTTTTTTCTCCCCACAACGTCTCTCTTTCTCCCCACAATGTCTCTCTTTCTCCCCACAACGTCTCTCTTTCTCTTCACAGTCTCTCTTTCTCCCCCACAATGTCTCTCTTTCTACCCACAATGTCTCTCTTTCTCCCTCACAATGTCTCTCTTTCTCTCCCACAATGTCTCTCTTTCTCCCCACAACGTCTCTCTTTCTCTCCCACAATCTCTCTTTCTCCCCAACAATGTCTCTCTTTCTCTCCCACAATGTCTCTCTTTCTCCACACAATGTCTCTCTTTCTCCCTCACAATGTCTCTCTTTCTCTCCCACAATGTCTCTCTTTCTCCCCACAACGTCTCTTTTTTCCCCACAGTCTCTCTTTCTCCCCCACAATGTCTCTCTTTCTCCCCACAGTCTCTCTTTCTCCCCCACAATGTCTCTCTTACTCCCCCACAATGTCTCTCTTTCTCTTCACAGTCTCTCTTTCTCCCCCACAATGTTTCTCTTTCTCCACCACAATGTCTCTCTTTTTCCCCACAACGTCTCTCTTTCTCTTCACAATCCCTCTTTCTCCCCCCACAATGTCTCTCTTTCTCCCCACAATGTCCTTCGTTCTCCTCACAACTTCCCTCTTTCTCCCCACAATGTCTCTCTTTCTCTCCACAGTCTCTCTTTCTCCCCCACAACGTTTCTCTTTCTCCCCGCAACGTCTCTCTTTCTCCCCACAATGTCTCTCTTTCTCCCCACAAAGTCTCTCTTTCTCCCCCACAACGTCTGGGCCAAACAAATTTTATCGCGCTAAATGCTATATTAAATAAAGAACAGTTGAACAAGGAAACTTAAATGAGACTAATAACACATAACAAGACATTTAGTTTAATAAATGCTTAGGATGAAATCGCATTCCCTTTTGATTTCTTTAAAAGATCAATCCTTTTAGACGTGCTCTCAACCAAAGTGGAACACTGTGAAGTGGAGATACAATTCCATTCGCTTTGCACAGCTTCTTACAGTTTGTCATTGTTCGGAAAAGTTCTTTCATCAAATGCACGACATATTATGGACGAAATATTCTCGATTGGGTTTAAATCGGGGCTTTGACCTGGCCAAAATATCACATTAATTGTATTGTCAGGAAACCATTTTTTGTGATTTTAGCAGTGTGTGCAGGGGCATTATCATGTTGAAAAAAAATAATGTTCTGAGACATTCCCAGCTTCTGGATACTTGGTAACAGTCCTGTTTCTAATATTCGAATGTATTCCTTTGCATTGATTGACTTCTCACATCTAATAAGTTCCCCAACTCATACTGCAGTAAAGGTTCTCCATATCATTATCCCTCCATTCCGGTGTTTAACTGTCGTTTTTATGCAACTTGGTGAAAATCTTTCTCCAGTTCTTCGATTGCACCATTCGGGAGCATCGGGAGTATCAATAACAAGACAAAATCTTGCTTCATCTGACCAGAGAACATTCCTGGACCAGTCTGTATCTTTCTTGCCATAATACAAGAAAAATTTCTTTCTATGATTGATGTTCTTCTTAGATAAAAATGGCTTCTTTGCACACCTTTTAGGAGAAAATCCAATTTCTTTCATTCGTCTAGATATTGTATATCTAGAAAGAGAATTTCCATCCCCTGTTTTGAATGCTTTGCTATGGTCAACATAAGTTTTCTTTCAATCTTTCAAAACAGTTAATTTAAGCCTGTGGTCGTCCTTCAAAGTGGATGCTCTAGGGCGACCAGATCCAGATTTCCTTTTACCAAGCGTTCGACTTCGAACCTTTGACCAATTCGCTTCACTACAGAAAGAGATGTTTTCACTGTTTCTTTTCTTAAAATATCAAAAATCTGCTTGTAAGTAATTTTGGACTGCTTTAATCATTCAATTCGGTTTTTATATCTTTGCCAAGATGAAGTCTTGCCATTTTTAGGATTAATTTTTCCACTTATTATTATATGCTATAATAATAATGATCTGTAATATAGAAATTTTCAGTTAAAATTAACAAAAATTCGTGGAAAAATATTGAAAAATCGATTTCTTTCTTCTTTCACTTTTGGCCCATTTTTTTTTTTTTTTTTTTTTGCTCCACAGTTTTTCTTTAGTTTGATTGGATATCCGGCAAATCTTTGATTATATCAATCCAGTAGAGATTGTTTTCATATATCAGTTTCAAAATTCAGTTCAAGTTTTCAATCAATTTGTGAATAAAAACCAAAAGATATCTGTATACAGGCAAATAAAATTAAATGAAAATAATTAAACAATATATATATATATATATATATATATATATATACATATATATATATATATATATATATACATATATATTAAAAAAAATTACTTGATTCCTCCAGCCTTGACAGACGTGTTTTAAATATTCTCTCCAGTGCTTTTTCTTTTAATGATTTGGAATTCATTCCATTTGCGATTTTCTCCAAGGAACTCTGCCTTTTGGATCATTTTGGACCATTTGGAATTTACCCATTGGATTGGAAATTTTAAATCCGACCGTTTTGGATTTTACCATTCTTGGATTTTTTACCCTTCACCGGACTATCCATTCATGTGAAATCTTTTTATCATTTTTCTTTTACCCCCTATTCCCCTTACCTCACCCTTTTTTTTAACCAAGTAAAATCTGTGACTTACTTGTAGTTTCATTAAATACTTTTATATGCAAAATCCGATCCCGCATTTTGCTAATTCCTGCCCTCTGATGAGAAGGAGAGTTATTCTTCGAAACTCCGCAGATTAAGGACTATCCACTTATCTTGTGCTTCCTTTTTTAAAATTAAATATGTTTTTAACTCTTTTTCAAGATGTCTTTTAACATGTTTTATTAATCATTTGTTCATATATACATATATATATGTGTGTGTGTGTGTGTGTGTGTGTGTGTGTGTGTGTGTGTGTGTGTGTGTGTGTGTGTGTGTGTTTCTATCTGTGGCCCTTTCTCAATAATTTTCAGGAATCATGGTCTCAGATACTATTGATATTGTTGCATCTAGCAGGTAATTGAATAATGATTTGTGGCAGTTATGGCCCCAGAAGCATGCCGTGTATTTTTTTAACATAATTCTTCTCATACGCTCTTTGTTAACTATTTGCACGTCTACAGTACTTTCTCTAATTCTCTCTATCGCAGTCTTTATTTTCTCTATTTCCTTCTTTTTCAGTAATTAGATCTTTATTTCTACATATGATTGTCTGTACTACCTTTCTCTCTCTCTCTCTCTCTCTCTCTCTCTCTCTCTCTCTCTCTTTATCTATCTATCTGTCTGTCTGTCTGTGTGTGTCTGTACTACCTTTCTCTCTCTCTCTTTATCTATCTATTTATCTATCTATCTATCTGTCTGTCTGTCTCTGTGTGTGCCTGTCTACCTATCTCTCTCTTTCTCTCTCTCTCTCTTTCTCTCTCTCTCTCTCTCTCTCTACTATCTATCTCTTTGTTTCTCTTTCTCAATCTCTGATGCTTTCTATATTATTTTGTCCCCCATCTCTTATATATTTTTCTGGCAATTTCTCTTTCCACTTCTCTCTCTCTCTCTCTCTCTCTCTCTATATATATATATATATATATATATATATATATATATATATATATATATATATATATACTAGCATGGGTGCCCGGTGTTGCCCGGGTGTTTGAAGGTGTATGCTGACCAAAAAAAAACGGTCAATTTTTTTAACTTTGACCCTTATTATAACCCCTTAACATTTAGTGTTTTGGGCTCAAATCAAGTTATTAAGTAAGATCCATGTAAACTAAAAATTGACAGAGTTATTGCGTAGGGAAATGTACACTGACAGACACACAGACAGACAGAAACACAGACACGTTCACGTTTATTTATATATATATATATATATATATATATATATATATATATATATATATATGCTAGAAAGCTAATTGGCTAACTAAATCCTCAATAGAAGAGGACCATATAAAAACGATAAACAACCACAGAATTCGCGCATAAGCCTGACGAATCCTAGAGTGGATGAAATGCCGAATATTCAGTGTAGCTTAATCACCATATATATTTTATAAATTACTAACTAGCTCTACCTACGTATTGAGCACTTTTGAAGTAAATACTTAAAGTTTACGCATAAATCTATACTTTCGTATATTAATTTTATGTGAGTAAATGAAGTAGTTATATATATAATATATATATATACATATATATATATACTTGTTTATTGTTATATAAACATACTCACATCCTGCTGCTACAAATAGCCACTTGTTTCAATCAAACAACAGATATCATCAGGCAGCGACTTGACTATTCATTGAACTTTTGAATAGTCAAGTCGCTGCCTGATGATATCTGTTGTTTGATTGAAACAAGTGGCTATTTGTAGCAGCGGGATGTGAGCATGTTTATATAACAATAAACAAGTATTATCAGCTCTTTTTATTGAGAAATATCTAACAACCTCGTTGAATTCATTAGTCCATTACTTTTGAATATAAAAAACCCGAATATATATATATATATATATATATATATATATATATATATATATATATATATATATATATATATATGTCTACCGCCTTCTTTAATTCCACGGACTACACATTTCGAATATCTCATCTCGCTTACATTGCTTATGCATTACCTTCCTTTCCACCACGTCTTATTTATTTGTAATGATGAATGACTGAATTAATTCCATCCCACCAGTTTCGTAAATCCGCTATTGACGAACGAACAACACGGAAACTGATCTTTTAAACGGTATAAAGGAAGAAGAAGAAAAGAAAAAAACGTTTTGGCGATGAAGGAAAAAGAACAGATATTCCCGCCATTTTAGCCGCCATCTTTGTTCGATTTGTTCTATAGAAATACACATTTTCTTAATAATAGCAAACTGTTTCTTCTTGCGTTTGCAACATATGGAACGCCGTGGTTGACAGAAGAATGCTTGCGTTAGGGAAGAGAGAGAGACAATCAGATTTAAAGAGAGATAAACAGACAGACAGAGAACGAGAGAGAGAGAGAGAGAGAGAGAGAGAGAGAGATCAGAAGAAACAAAGACTAATAAAATGAAAGAAATTTCTTTGATTTCCATTCAATTTTATTGAAAACAAGAATTTGGAAAATAGGTTGTGGTTAACAATAATGTGTGCGTTTAAAAAGAAAGTTAAAGGGAAATGTAGAGTGAGAGATAAAGAGAGTGAGAGAGAGAGAGAGAGAGAGAGAGAGAGAGATAGAGAGAGAAGAGTAATTCCCAACAAGAAAAAAATATTTGTTTGGATTTCATATAATTTTATATAAAGAAAAAAACATTATTCGAAGAACAGAATCGAACTCACCACTCAATGCTGACAGTGTGATTCTTTCAGATGTAAGCAATTAAGGCATCCTATAAAATGATATTAATAAATATCTATTTTATGTGCAACATGTTAAAACATATTGAAAGTATGGTAACACGAAATAAATTCAAATGTCTATCAACTATATATATATATATATATATATATATATATATATATATATATATATATATATATATATATATATATATATATATATATATAAGTAGTTTCAATTTTATGACGTGAAATGGTTAAATTTCAAATCTAGAATTTTTATTATATGCAAGACAAAGAATACATTTCAATAAGTATATCTCCTTATACTTATTTAACCGATCATTATAAATTTTTTGAATACGTATATGTTTATATATTTGCAATAGATAGCATTCAAACATAACCTAATTAAGCGATCATTCTAAATTTTATGTATATGTTTACTTATTTGTATAGACAGCATTAAAACATAAACTAATTAACCGATCATTATAAAATTTCATATATATGTTTATATATTTGTATAAACAGTATTAAAATATAAACTAATTAACCGATCATTATAAAATTTTATGTATATGTTTATATATTTCTATAGATAGCATTAAAACATAAACTAATTAACCGATCATTATAAAATTTCATTTATATGCTTATATATTTGTATAGGCAGCATTAAAACATAAACTAATTAACCGATCATTATAAAATGTCATATATATGTTTATATATTTGTATAGACAGTATTAAAATATAAACTAATTAACCGATCATTATAAAATTGTATGTATATGTTTATATATTTCTATAGATAGCATTAAAATATAAACTAATTAACCGATCATTATAAAATTTCATTTATATGCTTATATATTTGTATAGGCAGCATTAAATTAAAAACTAATTAACCGATCATTATAAAATTTCATATATTTTTATATATTTGTATAAACAGCATTAAAATATAAACTAATTAACCGATCATTATAAAATTTCATATATATGTTTATATATTTGTATAGACGGCATTAAAATATAAACTAATTAACCGATCATTATAAAATTTTATTATATACTTATATATTTGTATAGACATCATTAAAATATAAACTAATTAACCGATCATTATAAAATTATATTTATATATTTGCATAGACAGCATTAAAATATAAACTAATTAACCGATCATTATAAAATTTTATGTATATGCTTATATATTTTTATAGACAGCATTAAGATATAAACTAATTAACCGATCATTATAAAATTTCATATATATGTTTATATATTTGTATAGGCAGCATTAAAATATAAACTAATTAACCGATCATTATAAAATTTCATATATATGTTTATATATTGTATAGACAGCATTAAAATATAAACTAATATGCCGATCATTATAAAATTTTATGTATATGCTTATATATTTGTATAGACATCATTAAAATATAAACTAATTAACCGATCATTATAAAATTTAAGGCAGCATTAAAACATAAACTAATTAACCGATCATTATAAAATTTTATGTATCTGTTTATATATCTTTATAGAGAGCATTAAAACATAAACTAATAAACTGATCATCCTAAAAATTTTTGTTTAGGTATATATATATTTTTATGGACAGTATAAACACATGAACTAATTAACCGATCATTATAAAATTGTATGTATATATTTATATATTTGTATAAATAGCATTAATATATAAAATAGTTAACAGATATTTATAAAGTTTTATGGTAATGGTTATATATTTGTAGAGACAGCATTGAAACATTAATTAATCAACCAATAAGTATAAAATTTTATGTAAATATTTATATAATTATATGGACAGATTAAAAATATTAGCTTATAAACCGATCATTATAAACTAACTAATTAACCGGTCATTATAAAATTTAAATATATGTTTATACATTTTTATAGACAGCATTAAAACATAAACTAATTTACCGATCATTATAAAATCCTGTGTATATTTATATATTTGTATAGACAGTATTAAAACATAAACTAATTAACCGATCATTATAAAATTTAATGTATATTTTATATTTGTATGGACAGCATTTAAATATAAACTAATTAACCGATCATTATAAAATGTTATGTATATCTTTTTATATTTCTATAGACAGCATTAAAATATAAACTAATTAACCGATCATTATAAATTTTTATGTATATTTTTATATTTTTTTATGGACAGCATTAAAACATAAACTAATTGACTGATCATTATAAAATTTTATGTATATATTTATATATTTGGATGGACAATATTAAAACATAAACTAATTAACCATTCATTATAAAATGTTATGTATGTGTTTATATATTTGTACGACAGCATTGAAATATTAATTAATAAATCGATCATTATAAAATTTTATGTAAATATTCTATTTATATTTATATATTTGTATGGACAGCATTAAAATATAAACTAATTAACCGATCATTATAAAATTTTATGTGTATCTTCATATATTTGTTTGGAGAGCATTAAAATATAATCTAATCAACGGATCATTATACAATTTTATGTATATATTTATATATTCCTTAGACAGCATTAAAATAAAAACTAATAAACCGATCATTTAGATTTTGTATGGACAACTTTTAAATATTATGTTTTAATGTTGCCTATACTTTAATCAATTCGTATGAGTTTTTGTATGTGTATATGTCCATATATTTGTATGGAAAGCATCTACACATAAACTAGTAAATCGATTATTATGCAATTATATATACATATATATATATATGTGTGTGTATATATATATATATATATATATGTGTTCGTGTGGACAGTATTACAACATAAAGTAATTAACCGATCATTATAGAATTCTACATGTGTATATGTCCATATATTTGTATGGAAAGCATCTACACATAAACTAGTAAATCGATTATTATGCAATTTTATATACACATATATATATGTATGTGTGTGTATGTATATATATATATATATATATATATATATATATATATATATGGGTGTGCGAGCGGACAGTATTACAACATAAAGTAATTAACCGATCATTATAGAATTTTACATGTGTATATGTCTATATATTTGTAAGTACACAGCTGACCCGCATAACCGAGAATTTTGAATGTTTATTGTTTGAATATTTTTAATTAAATTTTTTCATGGGTTATCATGTGTACATGTTTCTATGTGTATTCGCATCTCAAATCTCCCACACACATACACACACATAAATATGTATACACACGCACATATCCACACACATCCACACACATCCACACACACACACACACACACACACACATATAGTGCTTTGAGATCAAATCAAGTTATTAAGTTAGATCAATGTCCAAAGAACCTATATCTAGAATTTCAAGAGTTAAGACACAAAATTGTCGGAGGAGTTTGGTAGAGTTCTTAAAGGTCAAATCATTGAACTTCGACCCCTTAACAGCCAAATGTGTGGCCGAAACCAATCACGCAGATTTTCCCAAATCTCACTACCCTGTATATCAAATTTCGATTCTGTAGACTAAAGATTGACAGAGTTATTGCGTAGGGAAATGTACACAGACACACTGACAGACACACAGACACGTTTACTTTATATATATATATATATATATATATATATATATATATATATATATATATATATATATATATATATATTTATATATATATATATATATATATATATATATATATATATCATATGTGTCGGTCAATCTGGCGGATCTGTCTGAAATTTTATTTGTACCAATGCTTTAATTTATAAAGCTCAGTATAATTACAAAGCATACAATAAATAAATGACAATTTATGCAGCTCAATATAATTACAAAGCATATAATAAATAAATGACAATTTATGCAGCTCAATATAATTACAGAGCATATAAAAATAAATGACAATTTATGAAGCTCAATATAATTACAAAGTATATAATAAATAAATGACAATTAATGCAGCTCAATATAATTACAAAGCATATAATAAATAAATGACAATTTATGAAGCTCAATATAATTACAAAGTATATAATAAATAAATGACAATTTATGAAGCTCAATATAATTACAAAGTATATAATAAATAAATGACAATTTATGAAGCTCAATATAATTACAAAGCATATAATAAATAAATGACAATTTATGAAGCTCAATATAATTACAGAGCATATAAAAATAAATGACAATTTATGAAGCTCAATATAATTACAAAGTATATAATAAATAAATGACAATTAATGCAGCTCAATATAATTACAAAGCATATAATAAATAAATGACAATTTATGAAGCTCAATATAATTACAAAGTATATAATAAATAAATGACAATTTATGAAGCTCAATATAATTACAAAGCATATAATAAATAAATGACAATTTATGAAGCTCAATGTAATTACAAAGCATATAATAAACAATGACAATTTATGAAGCTCAATATAATTACAAAGTATATAATAAATAAATGACAATTTATGAAGCTCAATGTAATTACAAAGTATATAATAAATAAATGACAATTTATGAAGCTCAATATAATTACAAAGTATATAATAAATAAATGACAATTTATGAAGCTCAATATAATTACAAAGTATATAATAAATAAATGACAATTTATGAAGCTCAATATAATTACAAAGTATATAATAAATAAATGACAATTTATGAAGCTCAATATAATTACAAAGCATATAATAAATAAATGACAATTTATGAAGCTCAATGTAATTACAGAGCATATAATAAATAAATGACAATTTATGAAGCTCAATATAATTACAAAGTATATAATAAATAAATGACAATTAATGCAGCTCAATATAATTACAAAGCATATAATAAATAAATGACAATTTATGAAGCTCAATGTAATTACAAAGCATATAATAAATAATGACAATTTATGAAGCTCAATATAATTACAAAGTATATAATAAATAAATGACAATTTATGAAGCTCAATATAATTACAAAGTATATAATAAATAAATGACAATTTATGAAGCTCAATATAATTACAAAGTATATAATAAATAAATGACAATTTATGAAGCTCAATATAATTACAGAGCATATAAAAATAAATGACAATTTTTTCATTTAATTACTTTAACATTTTCAATTCTTGACAGCACCTGTTTTGTAGCGCAAAATTCACGTATCTATCAATTTAACTATTTATCGATGAATATTTCTGCACTTAACTACTCAGTGGAAATAGCAACTAGCAATTCATTAAATGAAAACAAAATTATTTTGGCCATGACTACAAATCTGAAAATTGGGAGAAAACTTTAAATTACCTTTTATTTATTTTTTTTTTCGAAAAATAAATTGCGTAATAAAAGAAAAAATTAACAAACATATATAAACATTGGATACAGATAACCTCGCGGAAACTGATCACAAGAATAATTTGAGGTTTCTTTTTTTTTCAAACCAGTGAAATATAACGAGGTTAATACAACAGTGCTGAATGCGGAAGTAGAACAAGTTACATTATGAAATTGTCTTTACATAAAAGCAGTAATTTCTTACTACACAGTCATGAGCATGTTTCTGTTTTTAATATAAGCGTTGTTGTCTGAAGAGGTATCTAGGCACTGAAAACTAGAAAACCGAAACATGCTCATGAAAAACATAAGCGAAGTTACTACAGAAAACATAAGCGAAGTTACTACAGAAAACATATGCGAAGTTACTACAGAAAACATATGCGAAGTTACTACAGAAAACATATGCGAAGTTACTACAGAAAACATAAGCGAAGTTACTACAGAAAACATAAGCGAAGTTACTACAGAAAACATATGCGAAGTTACTACAGAAAAAGATTTAACTTTTATGGAGCAATTCTGGTTTCTGATTGGTTGGTAGCAGAACGTGAACAAATTTCAATTGTCAGTTCCTAGCAGCATCGTTTATAAATAGAATCTCCCGACTGTGTGGGACCATACCCCATTATACTCTAAAAATATTGCAACACATACACACCTACATACATACATCCATACATACATACATACATACATACATACATCCATACATACATACGCATAAAGGTGGTTTTTAAGGCCTGTCAAACTCTGGCATTCTTTGGCACACGTTGTGCAGACATGTGCGCCACAAGCAGCACGTTCTTGATGGTCACTTCTATGTATAATCAAATGTCACTTCAAACCACCTGCTGTTTTGTACGTCCGCCCGCAGTTGACACAGGTTAGACCTGGCAATACAAGACTGCTTTGTGGCCCACTGCGCTGATGAGTAGTCTGGTGGCTTATCAGCCCAGCTCTGCTCAGACATAATCTTCCGCACACCTCACACTCCAGACCAATTTGGCGGCCCGCCCATCCACTGATCCTTTCACTCTCCGTTTCCGGATATCACGCTTCAGCCGCTCATACTGTGTTCAATCTGCCTCACACTTGCCCACACCTCCTCGCAAAGTCATTCACTCTCCACGATCTAAAGCAAGACTCTCTCAGGTTCTTTCATCTATCTCACATTTTTTAGGTGGACCTCAAACAATCTTTGAATCTCATTTTAGGCTTTTGAGCCAGACGTCTTCCCTCGACGAGCTCGACATAAAGGATTTGTTTGGGGAGTCGACTGTCTAACATCTCCATCATATGTCCACTCCATTTCAGTCTATGTTTTATAATGCGAGCTTCAATGCTTAGACATTGGGTCCGTTCAAGCAGATCCACATCACTGACATACATTTGCCAATCCACGCTTAAGATTCGCCGTAGGCACATCTGGTGAAACCGTTCGAGACGTCTCAAATGCTTCCTGTATGTTGTCCAAGATTCACAACCATAGAGAAGAGCAAAGAGAATGCATGCGGCATAAACCTTAATGACAGCTCCACAAACGCTTGTCTAACTTTCCAAAGACATCACTTGCCCTGCTGATCCGTAACGATACCCCATCATCCAGGGCACTGAACATACTTAGTGTGCTACCCAGGTATACAAATTTAGTGACAACCGCTATCGTTGACACACAGATATAAACTGATGGCTCATAGTATGGCATGCCCGGAGCAGGCTGATACATTAAAACAGTTTGTTTGTTTTTTTCAAATTAATAGTTAGGCCCAATGTGCTGCAGGCAACTATAAAGGCGTCCAGAAAATGCTGCATATCACCAGATCACAGTCATCCGCATAGAGCAAGTCACAGATCGTGTTTGTGAGTACCTTTGTACTTGCATTGAAGCGCCTAGTGTTTAACAACCGCCAGTAGTTCGGTAATGAATATAGACACCATCAGAGCAACCCCCAAGCGCCATGGGAAGGACCATGGTGAAATATAACGCAAAGAGTGTGGGTGCTGGAATGACTCCCTGCTTAACACCATTTTCTACTGAGATAGGATAAGCCAGCTTTCCCCCAACGTTGATCACAGCCTTCATATCATCGTGGAAGAGTTTTAAAATGGTTACAAACTTGTCAGAACAGCCAAGCTTTTTCAGAATCTCCCACAAAGCATCCCTATTGACTGTGTCAAAGGCCTTGGTTAGATCGATGAAAACCTGATACAGATCCTTTTGCTGTTCTATAC
The DNA here is from genome assembly GCF_053919585.1 of Euprymna scolopes. Classification (NCBI taxonomy): domain Eukaryota; kingdom Metazoa; phylum Mollusca; class Cephalopoda; order Sepiida; family Sepiolidae; genus Euprymna; species Euprymna scolopes. The sequence goes on along the minus strand of NC_136500.1, from coordinate 141,363,875 downwards.
ATTTCTCCTGGAGTTGCCTGGCTGCAAAAATCATATCCACTGTTCCTCGACATCTTCTGAAACCACACTACGACTCAGGCAAAACATCGTCAGTAATGTGCTCCAGCATTCTGTCTACTATGATCCTACAGAGCACCTTACCGACTACTGACAGCAAAGAGACGCCCCGATAGTTTCCACATTCATCTCTGATACCCTTCCCCTTGTATAGCACCAGCATAAATACATCCCGCCAATCTTGCGGAACACATTCATCCTGTCAAGCAGTCTGAAACAAGTCCGCTAAGCGTTGTATAATCAAACCATTGCTATTACAATTGCCCACTCCGTGTTTACCCAGGTTTCAATATCCCTTTCCACCCTCGCATTAAAATCTCCAAGAATGAAGACCTTGTCAGCAGAGGGAATGCGTCTAACTACACTGCACAAAGCAAAGTAGAAAGCAACCTTTTCATCTTCTGCTGCATCCATAGTGGGTGCATAGACACTCAAAAAAGTTGTATAACGACCATTTACCAGAGATAACTTCATAATCATGATCCGGTCACTTCCAGTCTAGAAAGAATTGATGCCTTAATAGCAAAAGCGACGCCTGATTCCCTCTTACATCCATCTGCTCTACCATTCCAGAAAAATGGTGTAGGCCCCAGCGAACTCATAAAATTGTCCCTCATCAGCCAGCCTGGTGTCAGACAGAGAAACTATGCGGATGTCATAACGTTGAAGTTCCTTAGATACAAGAGCGTATCTATGCTCTGGACGCGTTATTGCAGACGGCAAGTCAAGCAGCGTCCGCGTATTCCAACAGCCGATGGCCATTGTCATAGATTTCCTCGCAGTAGCATGATGACGACCGGGTCCAGACTGTGGAGCCCTGAAACACATGCCGGGCCAGGCCCTGGAAGTTCCAGTTCCCTTATTATCCAACTTTATTGAATGTTTTCTCGTTTTAGGCTACAGGTGGTAAAAAGTATATCAAATTTATGTCAAGTAATGCCTACTTTATATCAAGTAATTTTACATTATTTGGCTTTTGCATCCCAAGCCCTCACCTCCAACGCTGTTTGCTATGGGTTTCAATTTTATTTGTCTCTACTTCTATTCTTACCATGTCGTCTTGGCAATTGCCGAAGGAAAGAGTAATAGTATAAACATTTTAAAAATACAGAAGAATCAAAAGACTTTTATTCATTCTTTAAACATCGGTTGTACTCTGTGTGTGTGTGTGTGTGTGTGTGTGTGTGTGTGTGTGTGTGTGTGTGTGTGTGTGTGTGTGTGTGATACTATCGCAGGAAATGACCCTCTAAACCCTAACGTCTACATCTTAGTTGGCTTTCAAGGACAATTTTTCTAGGGCGGTTGATGTTAGCTTAAGTTCTCCCGATCTGCTCCAAGCATCCAATCGTCGTTAATGATCTTTAACTAGAAAACAGTCGACAACTGTCGACAACTTCCGTAAAACTAGCCTTCACGCCTAAATTAATGTACTCGGAATCCACTCCGTAGGTGCTACACCTCATTATGCTTCCCATTTACGATCCCTTGGTGAGCCATTTTCTCTTCCTCCAATGAATTCCCTTTCAATTTTTCTTTTAGCAAATAGAAATGTTTATTAAATCCAATTTGGCACTCGTGTGGTCTTTTCAACCGTTAAATATTGAATTCGTAATATCGAGTGCTTCTCAAACAGTGGATTTTCCTATCATTATTGAATGATGCGTTCGACCAAACGTGTAATAATGTTGCCGTCCATTTGAACATCATTTAAACATCATTTAAACATCATTTAACCTCAACTTCTGAAGACGTTCCAAGTGTTACCTACACCATGACACGTAAAAAAAAAAGAAACTGTATTTCCCGAAGAAGAATATTTTTATTTATCTGAAAATTTGAAAAATAAATCAATTTTATTTTAATAAATGGAAATGTTTATTTAAATCAATTTATCGTTAAGTCTCATATATATATATATATATGTTTGTGTGTGTGTGTGTGTGTGTGTGTGTGTGTGTGTGTGTGTGTGTGTGTTTGCATTTTATTGCATTTTATTGTTATATCTAAATATTGCCCCGGCCCGTATGTAATAATATATATATATATGCAATAATATATATATATATATCTATATATATACATACATATATATATATATATATATATATATATATATATATATATATATATATATATATATATATATATATATATTACATACGGGGCAATATTTAGATATAACAATAAAATGCAAACACAGGGATATACAAAAAAGGGTTGAAACAAATAAAACAATTATTTTCTGTGAGACAGGCGGATACAAAATAATTTATCGTTATGTCTCATATATATATATATGTGTGTGTGTGTGTGTGTGTGTGTGTGTGTGTGTGTGTGTGTGTGTGTGTGTGTTTGTTTGCATTTTATTGCATTTTATTGTTATATCTAAATATTGCCCTGGCCCGTATGTAATAATATATATATATATATATATATATATATATATATATATATGTATATTATATATATATATATATATATTATATATGCATATATATATATATATACATATATATATATATATATACATATATATATATATATATATATATATATTATTTAGATATAACAATAAAATGCAATAAAATGCAAACACAGGGATATACAAAAAAGGGTTGAAACAAATAAAACAACAATTATTTTCTGTGAGACAGGTGGATACAAAATAAACCCAAAAATCGAACACAGTAAGATTTGTAAGAGATAACGAAACAAACGCTTTCACATCATATAAAACTAAATTTATTAATGATAAGGGGAAAGAAAGATTTAACAAAAACAAATATATTCAAAGCTAATGGAATTGGGGAATCCTATAACAGAAAGACAAAAGGTAAACGGCAGCAACCACGAGGAAAAATCCGATCTCCAGCTCGACAGAGAAGAAAGTAAAGTTTTGGGGGTTTTTTGCACTTGCAGTTCAATTCTTTTCTTTTGACGATTTGCAATTGCTACAGTTAATCCAAATAAATTCTCTTGTGGGGGAAGAAAGTTTCAATCACCAAATTTAGTCTTTCAACGTCGTGCGACACATTCCAGTTCCGCATGAAAGACATTGCAGATTTTTCGATTTGTTTCTTTTTTTTTTAACATGCCTGTCGGCATCGGTTTTCGGTTATCTAAAATAGCTTTATCGAGGGATTAATTTAGATATTTTTCCGTCTTTGCCAACTTTGGAAATGTGACATCGCTTTGGTTATCCAGGAAACACGTTTTACACGATCAACATTTATGGTGGAACTCTCCGCACGAGAGAATTATTATTTTTTTCCTTTCTTTGTTTCACCCCTTGATTCTAAAAATAGAATTGACGAAATCCTGTTCTTTCCTTATTCTGCTTCTTGGGGCAACGAGGTCACCACGCGCGCTGACCGTGAACGACCTGTCATTTGCCTTCATATTGGAGGAGGTGGGAGGTGTTTGATGCTAACGTCGATCGACCGTTTTTCAACTCCCTCGTTCTCTGTTTCTCTTTTCCTCTCTCTTCCTTTCTCTCTCTTTCTCTCTCTCTCTCTCTCTCTCTCTCTCTCTCTCTCCGTGGGTGATGAAATCCGTAGTGGTTTTTTTTCTCTGCTTCCGAGATCGGATTGCAGTGTAGTAACTGTTCCGCCGTCACACGTCCCTCCTCCGTCCTCGGCCAAGGAAAGAGAATCTCTCCAGACTGATTTTAATACTGGGTTTTGGTGGATTCCCGTTCAGTCAGAACATGCCAATCAAACATCTATCTTATATTACTAGCAGAATAATAAAACAGTACTGGATGTTGAGGTGGCTGTTTGTAACAATATATATATATATATATATATATATATATATATATATATATATATATAATATAATATAATATAATATAACTACTTAATTTACTCACATAAAATTAACATACGAAAGTATAGATTTATGCGTAAAGTATTTACTCCAAAAGTGCTCAATACGTAGGTACAGCTAGTTAGTAAGTTATAAAATATACATGGCGAATAAGCTACACTGAATATTCCGCGTTTCATCCACTCTAGGATTCTTCAGGCTTATGCGCGAATTCAGTGGTTGTTTGTCGTTTTTATATGCGCATCTTCTATTGAAATTTTAGTTAGCCAATCAGCTTTCTAGTACCCACCGCGCTATTCCTATCAGCCTATTTGACCTCTGGTTGACCTCTTCCCTTGAATGTGCTCTATTTAGCCTGGATATTTAGCTTTTT